>NW_026046793.1:5246220-5563867 GCF_023864275.1 Schistocerca cancellata | reverse complement strand
AACTGGGCTGTCATGTTCTTTTAGAAGACCTCAAACATTGCTTGAGTGTTCAAACAAATTTCGGGCTTGCAGCTGGTCGTCGTCCAATACCTCGCACGATATTTCAGCTAGACACCTGCCAGTCATCTTCAGGTGCGCCGTCGCAAACTGGCGAAAACGTCCTCCGTTCCACAATATACATAGCGTACTGTAACTATTCTGCACATGCGCCGAAAACTTCATAGATGAACCACACTGCCCGCCGGCAGCGCCCTCCCTGGTGGAATAGTGGAACTCAGTCGCCCTCTGCATTGCTGTTTGCCACGGCCGTTGACGCACTCTGTCGTCTTCGATTTGAGCAATCGTGGAGATAATGGGATTCCGTGCGCTGTCCAACTGGTGGCCACTGTCACAGTTTAACAGATTTTCCGCCAGTTGTATTTCTACGGATTCTTTAATAATGGAGTCCCAGAAAGACGATGCTGTGAACAAAATCATTGTTTTCTCATACTCCATTGAATGTCCAATAGAAATACAACGTTCAGCAATAGCGGACTTGCTTGGCTGCAAAAGGCGGGTGTAACGATGATGTTCAGTGCAGCGTTCTTTCACGGTGTGTGTGGTTTGACCTATGTAAGCCATACCACATTGGCACGGTATCTTGTAAATTCCGGCC
Source organism: Schistocerca cancellata (assembly GCF_023864275.1). Classification (NCBI taxonomy): domain Eukaryota; kingdom Metazoa; phylum Arthropoda; class Insecta; order Orthoptera; family Acrididae; genus Schistocerca; species Schistocerca cancellata. The sequence goes on along the minus strand of NW_026046793.1, from coordinate 5,563,212 downwards.
TTTCGTAGTAACAGACTGTCTGTAACTGATCCCACAAGGTCCGCAATTTTCGATGGTGGGCGGAAAACCACTTTTACCTGAAATTTTCGGAGGATTCTTTCTATTTTAAACGAAGTGTTGCCAACGAAAGGAAGAAAAGCTAAAGATTGTTCTGGCTTGTTCTCCTCTTTATTCACTTCCTGCTTCTTAGTTTTAACTGTTAGTGCCCTGTTAATCTGCCGGATGGGATATCCATTTTCACTGAATACTGTCTTTAGATGGGCGAGTTCTTGAGGTAAGCTATCTAGATCTGAGAGTATGAGCTCTATGAACAAGTGTTTTAAGCAAACTCATGGTTTGCGATGGGTGATGGCAACTCGATGCTTGCAGGTATAAATCAGTACGAGTGGGATTCCGGTAAACTGAATGCCCTAGAGAACCATCATTCTTCCTTCAAACCAGGGCATCCAAGAAAGGCAAACAACAATATTTCTCTATTTCCATGGTGAACCGGTTGTTGCTATAAATGGAGTTGAGGTGATGTAGAAACTCCATTAATTTATCTTCTCCATGAGGCCACACTATGAAAGTGTCATCCACATACCACCAAAATACTGTTGGTTTCAGAGTAGCTGATTCAAGGGCTCTCTTCAAAATCCTCCATAAAAAGGTTGGCCACGAAAGAGACAGGAGGCTACCCATGGCGACACCACCAGTCTGTTCAAAATAATCTTGATTAAACATAAAATAATTTGCGGAAAGAGCGTGCCTGAACAAAGCAGTGATATCAACAGGAAACATGTTACCAATCAGTGTCAAAGAATCTGCAAGAGGAACTTTTGTAAAAAGTGAGACCACATAAAAACTTACTAGAAGGTCTACACTGCTAAGACGAAGAGCCCCCAGTCTATAAATCATATGTAGGAGCTCCAATGTTGCTCACTATTGGACACAGAGGAAGACCCTCTTTATGAATCTTTGGAAGGCCATACAGTCTCGGAGGTATACAACCATGTGGTCTTAACCTCTTGATGGTCTCTTGCGGTAAGGAGGAGGAATTTAATAGTGCTGAAGTTTTCCATTGCACACGTCCTGTAGGATCGTAATCAATCCTCCTATAGGTAGAGTCACTTAGCAGACCATACATCTAGTCTTTGTACACACCACAAGGTAACAGGGCACTAACAATAAAGAATCCTCCGAAAATTTCAGGTAAAAGTGGTTTTCCGCCCACCATCGAAGATTGCGGACCTTGTGGGATCAGTTAAGGACAGTCTGTTACTACGAAAGGCCGGAATTTACAAGATACCATGCCAATGTGGTATGGCTTACATAGGTGAAACCACACGCACCGTGAAAGAATGCTGCACTGAACATCAACGTTACACCCGCCTTTTGCAGCCAAGCAAGTTCGCTATTGCTGAACATTGTATTTCTATTGGACATTCAATGGAGTATGAGAAAACAATGATTTTGTCCACAGCAACATCTTTCTGGGACTCCATTATTAAAGAATCTGTAGAAATACAACTGGTGGAAAATCTGTTAAACCGTGACAGCGGCTACCAGCTGGACAGTGCACAGTATCCCATCATCTCCACGATTTGCTCAAATCGAAGACGACAGAGTGAGTCGACGGCCGTGGCAAACGGCAACGCAGAGGGCGACTGAGTTCCACTGTTCCACCAGGGAGGACGCTGCCGGCGGGCAGTGTGGTTCATCTATCAAGTTTTCGACGTATGCGCAGAACAGTTACAGTACGCTATGTATATTGTGGAACGGAGGACATTTTCGCCAGTTTGCGACGGCTCACCTGAAGATGACCGGCAGGGGCCCAGTTGAAATATCGTGCGAAGTATTGAATGACGACCGGCTGCAAGCCCGAGATTTGATTGAACAGTCAATTCGCCAGGAAAATTTTAAAATTCACATTCCTTGAGTACTCACCTTTCTTAATCCACATATTCTGTTCTCTCCAACTGCAGTTCTTGGTGATGTCTCTCTAATCTCTTCTCACCTTTTTTCCAACATAACCAAACACTAGACTGTCTCACTAGAGGAATTCATAGTTTTGAGCACTGGGACATTTGTCTGACTAACATCTATCTAATGTTACTGTCAAGTGACAAGCTTTTGGAACTTGGGAGAGTATGAACCACAAACTGGTTATGAAGAAAGCTATGAGCGATGAAGTGGCATGTGCTAATAACTCTTACAATGCATCTGTTTCACGGAAATGAAATCAAAAGTCATCATCATCTCCATTATGGAACTGCCTGAAATAACTAATTGTGTTTCTTTATATGTCGTTGACATTGTTTTGAAATGTTACTATTGTCCTCTGTGATTCTGCTGGTTTATCACTAGAAGTTAGTGGAGAGTACATGCCCAGCAAATATGACAGAATATAAAAAACAAATATCAGTTGGTGCTACAGCAAACCAATCTTCAAATTATATGTTGACAATTTTTATGCAGTTTTTTTTTTTTTTTTTTTTTTTTTGGTTGTGGTTTTAGGGCGCAAAACTGCTATGGTCATTAGCGCCCAGCCCGTGACTTAAGACAGTAAAAAACCGAAATTGAAAACCAGCAGCAATGGAAACAAACTCATAAAATTGGAGAAACTAAAAGTAGAAAGAATGCTTAAAAATCCAGTACAGACAGGGGGTGGTTGTCCCCAAAAAAAAAAAACTTCGAATGACTGACGTCATTTCACTGTCACTAATAAACTGGAGAACGCGGTCGGCTGAGCACGTGTCATCTGCTAAAATCGACGATGGATCAGGCGATAGCTGTAGATGCGAGCGTAACTGATTAATTCAATTAAAAGGTGTCTGACCGTCCACGGCTGAGAGCAGTGGGGACATAGTGGAGGAGGATCACCGCTTAAAAGATGTCTATGGCTAAAAAGACAGTGCCCTATCCGGAGTCGAGCTAAAATTACCTCCTCCCGACGACGCGTTCGGGAGGAAGAAGTCCAAGCACAAGGAAGGGCTTTCACTTCCCGCAATTTATTACGGGGAAGTGTTGACCAATGCGCATGCCATAAATGAGCAACTTGGCGACATAAACCGCTCCATAGATTGGTGAAGGGAAGCGACTGAATAGCTGGCCGAGGAAGAGAGAATGCAGCCTTGGCCGCCATATCGGCCCCCTCATTCCCACAGATACCAGCGTGTCCCGGGAGCCAGAGGAACGCCACCGAGACGCCCCCCAGGTGGAGCAAGCGCAGACAGTCCTGAATCCGGTGGACCAGAGGGTGCACAGGGTAAAGAGCTTGGAAACTGAGGAGAGAGCTGAGAGAATCTGAGCAGATAACGTACTGAATCCGCTGATGGCGGCGGATGTAGTGGACAGCCTGGAGAACAGCGTAAAGCTCCGCAGTATAAACCGAACACTGGTCGGGAAGTCTAAAGTGATTTGGGGTGTCGCCAACAATATAGGCACTCCCTACACCTAATGATGTTTTCGAGCCGTCGGTGTAAATAAATGTGGCGTCCGTCATTTGTGCACATAGAGCAGCAAATGCCCGACGATAAACAAGTGTAGGGGTACCATCCTTGGGAAATTGACAAAGGTCACGGAGCAGGCAGATCCGGGGACGGAGCCAAGGCGGTGCTGTACCCCAAGTTGTCAACAAGGTTTTCGGAAAGCGGCAGGAAAGAGAATCGAGCAATTGACGGAAGCGGACTCCCGGGGGTAGTAGGGAGGAGGAGCGGCCTGCATACCCTACATCAAAGGAGGCGTCGAAAAGAAGGTCATGGGCTGGATTAGCAGGCATAGAAGACAGATGGCTAGCATAACGACTCAGGAGGACTGCTCGCCGATTGAACAGCGGAGGTTCAGCAGTCTCAGCATAAAGGCTTTCCACAGGGCTAGTGTAAAAAGCTCCAGACACTAAACGTAATCCACGGTGGTGGATAGAGTCGAGACGCCGAAGAATAGACGGCCGAGCAGAGGAGTAGACTATGCTTCCGTAATCCAATTTTGAGCGCACTAAGGCGCGATAGAGGCGGAGAAGGACCACTCGGTCCGCTCCCCAGGAGGTACCATTCAGGACACGGAGGGTGTTAAGCGATCGCAGACAGCGAGCCGAAAGATAGGAGACGTGGGAGGACCAGCACAGTTTTCTGTCAAACATAAGACCCAAGAATTTAGCGACGTCTGAAAATGGAAGGTTGACAGGACCTAGATGTAAGGAGGGCGGAAGAAACTCCTTACGTCGCCAAAAATTGACACAAACGGTCTTACTGGGTGAGAAACGGAAGCCGGTTTCGATGCTCCACGAGTGGAGGCGATCGAGACATCCTTGAAGACGTCGTTCAAGAAGGCTGGTCCGTTGAGAGCTGTAGTAGATCGCAAAATCGTCCACAAAGAGGGAGCCCGAGACATCAGGAAGGAGACAATCCATAATTGGATTTATGGAGATGGCAAACAGTACAACACTCAGCACGGATCCCTGGGGTACCCCGTTTTCTTGGGAGAAAGTACGGGAGAGAGTAGTGTTCACCCGCACCCTAAAAGTGCGCTCTGCCATAAATTCACGAAGAAAAAGGGGCAGCCGGCCTCGAAAGCCCCAAGAGAATAGTGTGCGAAGGATGCCTGTCCTCTAACAGGTATCGTATGCTCTCTCCAGATCAAAAAATATTGCTACCGTTTGGCGTTTCCGGAGAAAATTGTTCATGATATAAGTGGAGAGAGCAACAAGATGGTCAACTGCAGAACGATGCTTCCGGAATCCGCATTGGGCTGGTGTTAAAAGACTGCGGGAGTCCAGCCACCAAGCTAAACGGTAATTCACCATACGCTCCAAAACCTTACAGACACTACTCGTGAGAGAAATGGGGCGATAGCTAGAGGGGAGATGTTTGTCCTTTCCAGGTTTCGGAACAGGAACGACAATAGCTTCCCGCCACCGTTTGGGAAAGGTACTGTCGGTCCAAATTCGATTATAAAGGCGAAGGAGGTAACGCAGACTAGGGGTTGATAAATGCAGCAACATTTGGACATGGATACCATCCGGTCCCGGGGCGGAGGAGCGAGAAGATGAGAGGGCATGTTGGAGTTCCCGCATGGAGAAAACAGTATTGTAGCTTTCGTGATTTTGAGAGGAGAAAGCAAGCGGTCGCACTTCCGCTGCACGTTTCTTCGGGAGAAACGCTGGCGGGTAATTTGAAGAGCTCGAAATCTCAGCAAAGTGCTGACCCAACGAGTTAGAAATTGCGACGGGGTCCACTAAGGTATCATGCACGACAGTGAGCCCAGAGACCGGGGAGAAACTAGGCGCGCCTGAGAACCGTCGAAGCCGACTCCAAACTTCCGAGGAGGGAGTGAAGGTGTTAAATGAGCTAATAAAGAATTTCCAGCTTGCCTTCTTGCTATCGCGGATGACGCGACGGCATCGCGCACGGAGCTGCTTATAGCGGATACAGTTGGCCAAAGTAGGATGGTGACGGAAAATGCGAAGAGCACGTCGCCGCTCACGTATTGCATCACGGCATGCCTCGTTCCACCAAGGAACTGGGGGGCGCCGGGGCAATTCAGAGGTGCGTGGTATTGAACGTTCCGCAGCTGTAAGGATAACGTCGGTAATATGTGTGACCTCATCGTCGACGCTGGGAAAGCGACGGTCATCGAATGTCGCGAGAGACAAAAAAAGTGTCCAATCGGCTTGGGCAAACTTCCAGCGTCGCGGGCGCATATATGGCAGTTGAGGCTGCAGTCTGAGGACACATGGAAAGTGGTCACTCGAGTGTGTATCATCAAGGGCGAACCATTCGAAGTGCCGAGCTAGCGGAACAGTACCGACCGCAAGGTCCAAATGAGATAAGGTTGTCGTGGAGGCAGACAAAAATGTGGGGACCCCAGTGTTGAGGCAAACTAGATCCGCTTGGTGGAAGACGTCTAGCAATATGGAGCCACGTGGACAAGGATGTGGAGATCCCCAAAGCGGGTGGTGGGCATTGAAGTCCCCAACCAGCAAATAGGGGGGTGGAAGCTGACCAAGAAGATGGAGATCAGCTCGTGCCATTGGTGTGGACGATGGAATGTATACAGTACAAAGAGAGAGCGTGTATCCGGAAAGCGAAAGACGGACGGCGACAGCTTGGAAGGAAGTGTTTAAGGGGATTAGGTGATAATGGAGAGTATCATGGAGAAGAATCATGAGTCCTCCATGGGCTGGAGAGCCTTCAACAGAGGGAGATCATATCGGACGGACTGAAAATGAGGGAGAACAAAGCGGTCATGGGGACGCAGCTTCGTTTCCTGAAGACAGAAGATGACCGGCGAGTAGGATCTTAAGAGGATCGACAATTCATCCCTATTGGCTTGAATGCCGCGGATATTCCAGTGGATAATGGACATGGGGTGAACAGAAAATGGAGGACTGTGACCAAAGTTGCTGTCAAGTCAAAGACTGCTCGGAGCTAGCGACCGACAGCATGGAATGGCAGTCAGCCGAAGGCAGAAGATCCTGATCCATAGGTTGGTCAGGAGCAGCTCCTGCCACCAGCGATCGGCCGGTTGACCGGCCACCAGCAGTGCGCCTCGGCGACACAGAAGATGGCCGAGGGCGATTTCCGCCAGGTGGTGCTGTAGAGGGGGCACGCCTTGGCGGAGAAGGAGAGGAACTGGGTTTCTTTGTAGCCTTCTTAGAAGAATGTGGTTTAGATGAAGAAGGAACCGATGGTTGTGAAGTTGCGGTACGTAAAAACTCTTCACGAGTATGCTCTTTTTTCGAAGACTTGGCGTCCGACTTTTGGGCTCGAGATGTAGCAGAACCCGACGAAGGGTGAGCCACAGAGTGGGCAGGCGAAAGTGGTGAGGTTGAACGAGCGATCTTTGCGCTGGCCGATCTGACGACCGTGGTACTAAAGGTGAGGTCGCAAGTCTGCGTGGCCGCCTCCTTTGTTGGCCGAGGAGAAGCAAGGACAGTGCTGTATTTTCCTGTCTGAGGCACGGTGGGCTTGCGACTGGCGAATAATTTTCGAGCAGCAAAGGTCGACACCTTTTCCTTCACCCTTATTTCCTGGATGAGCTTCTCGTCCTTAAAAACGGGGCAATCTCGAGAGGAAGCAGCGTGGTCACCCATACAGTTGATGCAGCGAGGGGATGGAGGTGGACAAGCACCCTCATGGGCATCCTTGCCACACGTAACACATTTGGCTGGATTGGAACAGGACTGGCTGGTGTGATTGAACCGCTGACATCGATAGCAACGTGTAGAGTTCGGGACGTAAGGGCGAACGGAAATTATCTCATAGCCAGCTTTGATTTGCGATGGGAGTTGAACTGTGTCAAATGTCAAGAAGACAGTGCGGGTTGGAATGATGTTTGTGTCAACCCGTTTCATTACTCTATGAACTGCCGTTACGCCCTGGTCAGACAGATAGTGCTGAATTTCTTCGTCAGACAATCCATCGAGGAAGCGTGTATAAACGACTCCACGCGAGGAATTTAAGGTACGGTGCGGTTCCACCCGGACAGGGAAGGTGTGGAGCAGAGAAGTACGCAGCAATTTTTGTGCCTGGAGGGCACTGTGTGTTTCTAACAACAGGGTGCCATTCCGTAATCTGGAACAAGACTTTACAGGACCTGCAATTGCGTCGACACCTTTCTGAATAATGAAAGGGTTGACCGTGGAGAAGTCGTGACCTTCATCAGTCCGAGAAACAACAAGGAACTGTGGCAACGATGGAAGAATCGTCTGTGGCTGAGACTCAGTATACTTACGTTTGTGAGCAGACATAGTGGAAGGTGAGGAAACCATTGCGGAAGAATCCCCCATGATTACCGGCGTCTCCGATGGCGCGCTCCTCCCTTGTGGGGGCCCTCTCTGAGGGCACCCCCGCCTTAGGTGATTGTTCACACCTCAGGTCACACCTCCCGACAAACGGACGGAGGGACCAATCGGCATTTTCGGAAGGTATCAGCTCAGGTAATCACCCCTCCCTGGGCCTGGCCGTTACCAGGGGGTACGTACGTGTCCTACCTGTCTACCCGGGGCAGGGAATTACGCATTACCCCGTCACCGGCTACGCACGAAGGGCGTGGGTCGGCCTTCGGACACGCAGAGGGAGGAAGAAAGAGAAAGGGAAAGGAAAGAAGAGAGGTCTCAAACGCCGCAGCGGAGAAAAGGGAAAGAGAAGAGGTAAGGAAAAAGGGAAGGACAAAGGAAGGAAGACATAAAAGCAAGAAAGGCGAAGAATGCAGTACATTTACGAGCGTCCGTCTCCGGACGTAGGCACAAACCATACTCCCAGATGGGGAGAAAGGGAAGGAAAGAGCCAGAGGTGAGGGGAGGAGGGGCGAAGATAGGGATGGGGAAGGATGCGGAATGGGAAGGTATGCAGCCCGGAAAGGAAGGAAGGCCACATTAGCTCGGGGTCCCGTGGTCGCTACGCACGTATCCACAAAAGAGTTGTGGACCCCCTGGGGAGAATTTTTATGCAGTGTTTCATGTTTTTCACTGTCCTGAAAACTAATGTCTTGGTACGGTCCTATTAAACAACCAGCTCCATATTACTAACAGAAGACTTACAGTTACAATCAGAATAAGACACCGCTGCATCACCATTTTGTTACAAACTTCTGAATATTACTCTTTCATAGAGTGCTAAATATTTAGGCAGTGTTTGAACAATTTTATAAGCCAGTACAAATGTAAGCTTCAACTATACAGGGTGGTCCATTGATCATGACTGGGCCAAATATCTCTCGAAATAAGTATCAAACAAAAGAACTACAACGAACGAAACTTGTCTAGCTTGAAGGGGGAAACCAGATGGCGCTATGGTTGGCCCGCTAGACGGCACTACCATAGGTAAAATAGATATCAACTGCATTTTTTAAAATAGGAACCCCCACTTTTTATTACATATTTGTGTAGTACGTAAAGAAATATGAATGTTTTAGTTGGACCACTTTGTGATAGATGGTGCTGTAATAGTCACAAACATATGGCTCAATTTTAGACGAACAGTTGGTAACCGGTAGGTTTTTTTATATTAAAATACAGAACGTAGGTACATTTGAACATTTTATTTCAGTTGCTCGAATGTGATAGATGTACCTTTGTGAACTTATTTCTGAGAATGCATGCTGTTACAGCATGATTACCTGTAAATGCCACATTAATGCAATAAATGCTCAAAATCATGTCAGTCAACCTCAATGCATTTGGCAATACCTGTAACAACATTCCTCTCAACAGCAAGTAGTTCGCCTTCCGTAATGTTCGCACATGCATTGACAATGCACTGACGCATGTTGTCAGGCGTTGTCGGTGGATCACGATAGCAAATATCCTACAACTTTCCCCACAGACATAAATCCGGAGACGTCAGATCTGGTGAACGTGCGGGCCACGGTATGGTGCTCCGACGACCAATCCACCTGTCATGAAATATGCTATTCAATACCGCTTCAACCGCACGCCAGCTATGTGTCAGACATCCATCATGTTGGAAGTACATTGCCATTCTGTCATGCAGATAAACATTTTGTAGTAACATCGGTAGAACATTACGTAGGAAATCAGCATACATTGCGCCATTCAGATTGCCATCGATAAAATGGGGGCCAATTATCCTTGCTCCCATAATGCCACACCATACATTAACCCGCCAAGGTCGCTGATGTACCACTTTTCAGAGCCACTGTGGATTTTCCGTTGCCCAATAGTGCACATTATGCCGGTTTACGTTACCAATGTTGGTGAATGACGCTTCGTCGTAAAATAGAACACGTGCAAAAATCTGTCATCATCCCGTAATTTCTCTTGTGCCCAGTGGCAGAGCTGTATACGACGTTCAAAGTCGTTGCCATGTAATTCCTGGTGCACAGAAATATGGTACGGGTGCAATTGATGTTGATGTAGCATTCTCAACACAGATGTTTTTGAGATTCCCAATTCTCGCTCAATTTGTCTGCTACCCGATTCTCGCTCAATTTGTCTGCTACTGATGTGCAGATTAGCCACAACAGCAGCTAAAACACCTACTTGGGCATCATCATTTGTTGCAGGTCGTGGTTGACGTTTCACATGTGGCTGAACACTAACTGTTTCCTTAAATAAGGTAACTATCTGGCGAACGGTCTGGACACTTGGATGATTTAGTCCAGGATACTGAGCAGCATACATAGCACACGCCCATTGGGCATTTTGATCACAATAGCCATACGTCAACACGATATCAACCTTTTCCGCAATTTGTGAACAGTCCATTTTAACACAGGTAATGCATCCCGAAGCAAATACCATTCACACTGGCGGAAAGTTACGTGATACCACGTACTTATACGTTTGTGACTATTACAGCGCCATCTATTACAAAGCGAAAAAAGTGGTCCAACTAAAACATTCATATTTCTGTACATACTACATGAATATGTAATAAAAAATAGGGGTTCCTATTTAAAAAAACACAGTTGATATCTGTTTGACCTATGGCAGCGCCATCTAGCGAGCCAACCATAGTGCCGTCTGGTTTCCCCTTTCAAGCTAAACAAGTTTCGTTCTTTGTAGTTTTTTCGTTTCACGCTCATTTCATGAGATATTTGGCCTAGTCACGATCAATGGACAACCCTGTATACACCTTTTCATTCACATAATACTGAATAATTTCCTTACTTTCAAGCTGTTAGCCCATCACGCAATGTCAACCAAGAAATAGTGAAATCACAATGTGTAGATTGCCGAGTGACTGTTTTTACCTTCAAAATATGGCAGTTATAATGCTTTTACGGGATCAAAGGCTGTGTCTACGAAATTGCAGACTAGGCCAATACAAAAATGACAGATTACATTTCCTGAGGACAAGCTGACATTGTCACCTTTAATTCCCATGGCAAACAGCCATTATCTGCTGTGTCATGCTGTGGGGAAAAGGGGAGGGGGTGGGGGGTGGGGTGGAGAAAGGACTCAGCACCATAGCCAACTGTGTGATTGTCTTTGGCACTCCTCACAAAAGTGATACTGTTTGCCTCAATGACACCTTGGAGGTGGGACTTAATTGGGCATTATATTCCGCCTGTTACTCTGCCTTTTCATTTGGCATTAGTCAAGTTTTTTCAAAGCTTTCATTTCACCAGTCAAACAGTCCTGACACTTTCTTTGGCTGTGTGCACTGCATAACCTTGACAACAATGTCACTGACAAAGTGGCTACATACAGACAAGACTTCTACCAGAACTTACAGAAAGCCCATCCTTGTCATTACTTCTGAATAATCACATCTCCCTGGAGAAATGTAGGACCATATGAGGCAATATGGATCCTGCCATTTATCTTAGAAGATTGGTTAAAGAAAGGCAAATCAGTATTTATAGCATTTGTAGATTTACATAAATTCTTTTGACAAATTTGACTGGAATACACTATTTGAAATACTGAAAGTTGTATAATTAAAAAAGGGAGCAAAAGACTATTTACAACTTTTATAAAAACCAGAATGCAGCTGTGAGTCTGAGGACACGAAAGGGAAGCAGTGATCAAGAATGGAGTGAATCAGGTTTGTAGCCTATCCCCAATGCTATTCAATAGGTAGACTGAACAAGCAGTGGAGGACAACAGAAAAATTTGACAAAGGAATCAAAATGCAAGGAGAACAATTCAAAAATTTGACATTTGCAAGCAACACTAATTTTGTCACACATTAAAGGTCTCTGAAGAATGGTTGATCACAATGAATGTGTCTAAAAGGAGTTGTAAAATGAAGACAAAAAGTGAAAATGATGCATTCCTGGAGCAAAGAACTATCTAGATGTTGACATGAAATCACATCTGCTACAGTGCTGCGGATCTGAGAGCAACTGTATAACTCCTATCATCTCATCGAATTGATCACGGTAGACAAGATAGTTTAAGTATAATACACTGAAAAGGAAACATCTTTGAAATGAGTATATTTATTATGCATGTATGTTTTATTACCAATGTACTACTAGTTCCTTTATGGTTGATCACAACAAATTGTGAAATGTTAGTTACATGTTCTTTACTGATGACCTTCAGTCAGTCAGTCAGTCAGTCAGTCAGTCTCTCTCTCTCTCTCTCTCTCTCTCTCTCTCTCTCTCTCTCTCTCTCTCTCTCTCTCTCTCTCTCTCTCTCTCAACCCCCCCCCCCCTCCCCGCTCTCTCTTCAACATCATGCAACATGTGGGAATGCATAACACTGGAAATTCCTGGATGGAATAATGCATATATGTGGATGTGAAACCTTCCAAAAAGATTTTCAGATGATGTCATGTGGCTCTGCTTCTAAGAAAGATATTGGATGATTGCAAAGATGCCTATAATCTTCTGACAGAGTAGCAGCACATCATTTACACTACAGTAAAGGAAAAACTTTCTAGCAACCATCAAAGTAGTATTTAAGCAGTCTGTCCTTTTAATGGTGCCCATGTCTATATACTTTTAGCAATTCCTTTGCCTGAATTCTCAGACATTTGTCTCCAACTTTAGCACTTTCTGTAGCACACTCTCAAAAACAGTTTATGACACCATTTGAATGATCACTACTGGGACTGAATTTCAGCAGTATGGTGGTATAAATACACTCCTGGAAATGGAAAAAAGAACACATTGACACCGGTGTGTCAGACCCACCACACTTGCTCCGGACACTGCGAGAGGGCTGTACAAGCAATGATCACACGCACGGCACAACGGACACACCAGGAACCGCGGTGTTGGCCGTCGAATGGCGCTAGCTGCGCAGTATTTGTGCACCGCCGCCGTCAGTGTCAGCCAGTTTGCCGTGGCATACGGAGCTCCATCGCAGTCTTTAACACTCGTAGCACGCCGCGACAGCATGGACGTGAACCGTATGTGCAGTTGACGGACTTTGAGCGAGGGCGTATAGTGGGCATACGGGAGGCCGGGTGGACGTACCGCCGAATTGCTCAACACGTGGTGCGTGAGGTCTCTACAGTACATCGATGTTGTCGCCAGTGGTCGGCGGAAGGTGCACGTGCCCGTCGACCTGGGACAGGACCGCAGCGACGCACGGATGCACGCCAAGACCGTAGGATCCTACGCAGTGCCGTAGGGGACCGCACCGCCACTTCCCAGCAAATTAGGGACACTGTTGCTCCTGGGGTATCGGCGAGGACCATTTGCAACCGTCTCCATGAAGCTGGGCTACGGTCCCGCACACCGTTAGGCCGTCTTCCGCTCACGCCCCAACATCGTGCAGCCCGCCTCCAGTGGTGTCGCGACAGGCGTGAATGGAGGGACGAATGGAGACGTGTCGTCTTCAGCGATGAGAATCGCTTCTGCCTTGGTGCCAATGATGGTCGTATGCGTGTTTGGCGCCGTGCAGGTGAGCGCCACAATCAGGACTGCATACGACCGAGGCACACAGGGCCAACACCCGGCATCATGGTGTAGGGAGCGATCTCCTACACTGGCCGTACACCACTGGTGATCGTCGAAGGGACACTGAATAGTGCACGGTACATCCAAACCGTCATCGAACCCATCGTTCTACCATTCCTAGACCGGCAAGGGAACTTTCTGTTCCAACAGGACAATGCACGTCCGCATGTATCCCGTGCCACCCAACGTGCTCTAGAAGGTGTAAGTCAACTACCCTGGCCAGCAAGATCTCCGGATCTGTCCCCCATTGAGCATGTTTGGGACTGGATGAAGCGTCGTCTCACGCGGTCTGTACGTCCAGCACGAACGCTGGTCCAACTGAGGCGCCAGGTGGAAATGGCATGGCAAGCCGTTCCACAGGATTACATCCAGCATCTCTACGATCGTCTCCATGGGAGAATAGCAGCCTGCATTGCTGCGAAAGGTGGATATACACTGTACTAGTGCCGACATTGTGCATGCTCTGTTGCCTGTGTCTATGTGCCTGTGGTTCTGTCAGTGTGATCATGTGATGTATCTGACCCCAGGAATGTGTCAATAAAGTTTCCCCTTCCTGGGACAATGAATTCACGGTGTTCTTATTTCAATTTCCAGGAGTGTATTGAAACACTACGAGTAATAGTAATATTAACAATAATTAAAATCAACTATTGCATATTACAAGGCATTAACTAACCAACATTGGAAAAGACGTATGTTTTTCTTTGATCTCTCTTTTAAGAGATTCTATCCTCTCCTTTTGTGCTAATTCCTTTGCTTTCTTTTCCTGGACTTCCATTTTTAATGCTCTGTATTCTCTTAGCAATGCTAACCTTTCTTCTTCCTTTGACTGCAAGAAATAAAATGCAGCATTATTAATAATTAGTTGTTATTTTTGTGGGTTTGGCTTCAATGTAATGACAACTGGACTGATAGACCAGTGTCAGTCATCAGATAGCTGTTTATGGAAGACAGACATACTATATAAATATTTTCAATAAATTTAGTAAACTGTCTGTCAGTGCTGAGAAATATGGAAAACAATCAACATGCAAAAAAGCTCAAGGTGATGACTCATCATACAATTTCTGAGATTTCCAGGTTGAAATTCCAAATTTTCCAGAAGTAATTTTTTGTTGTATGTGAGAGCAAGTTTTATTTATCTAACTTCCATGGCTGCTAATTAAACACTTTTAGTTGCCACTTGATTTAATGGTGGTTATTACACATTGAGCTAGCATTGTAAACAAGTTTGCTAAGAAATATGAATACAGGGTGTACATCAAGTCCGGGAACACTTTCAATTATTTATTGCACAAGAACCAAACACTGTACAGATATCATACATATGTCATTTTGAAGAGAAACTCAAAGTCTCTCTCTCCCCCCCCCCCCCCCCCCCACATATATATACAGCCATAGCGTAGTTTGGCAATTTGCCAATAGTCAGTGCTAGCCAAAACACGGCCGTGTTACAGAAGGGGACAGCTGCTTCATGAAATGGCTTCCCCAATCGCCAAATCACACTGTGAGACTTTTTTTCTATGGGGACAAATTAATGATCTGGTGTACGTACTGCTTCTACCACTCAACGTAGAAGAGCTCCGGGAGAATACAAGAAGTGACTGCCACACTGGTACGGGCATGGCAAGAATTCTATTACCATATTGACATCTGCCGAGTCACTCACGGTTTGCATACTCAATGCTTGCAAAAAAACGCACCTTTCAGAGTTTCTCTTCAAAATGCAATATGCATGACATCTGTACAATATTTAGTTCGTGTGCAATAAATAATTTAAAGTGTTCCTGGACTTTATGTACACCCAGTATAATGTTCAATATGAATAGCATGTTCAATATTAATACTCTGTAACAACAGGAATATGTAATAATTTACTATATATTTTATTTATACTGAGGAAAGTTATTAGAACACAGTATGAAGGAAAGGTAAAGTAGCTCACAACAAATTTACTAATGAATTTTTATTGTTCTACAGTACAAAAAATACTCGCCTCAGTATTCAAAAATAGTGTCAGCCAAAACCAAAAGCATGTCACATCAACTTTAAACTGATTTGGAAGTAGTATTTGAAACAAAATGGTTGAGAATGTCACAATGAAAGACTATTGATTCAAAAGGCTCTAAGCACTATGCGACTTAACTTCTGAGGTCATCAGTCACCTAGAACTTAGAACTAATTGAACCTAACTAACCTAAGGACATCCTACACATCCATGCCCGAGACAGGATTCGAACCTGCGACTGTAGCGGTTGCCCGACTCCAGACTGTAGCGCCTAGAACCGCACGGCCACTCCGGCCGGCGAAAGACTATTCCAAGAAATATTTGAATGAAGGTAATTCAGACATAATATGGCACCACATTTGCTTACAAATTTTACTGAAGATAAATGAAATTAAAAAGTACTATGTTACTCTCAATAACCTCCCTCACTGGTCAGTGCACTTCTTAGCCTGTGTGTTCATACATCGGAAGCAATTCCCTGAAGTCATCAGTGTATTACCTCAACTACTACCACTTTCTGTAGCTCGAGCACAAGTAATTTGGCAAGTTTAGAATAGGTGCATTTCACCACTTCACTGACCCATGCACACTGGTGTGCAGTGCTACAGAGGGGGAGAAGAGAAGTGGGCAGAGGCAGATGGAGGACAGCAATTAGGGAAGATCGAGGCCTGGAGGTTATGGGAGAGTGTTCCAACTAGTGCAGCTATGATTAAAACAATTTATTACAGAATAACCATTTGACATAATAATTTACTAATATATAAGAAACTATCAGCCTTGATTGCGGTAATGAAACCAATCTTTACCTAGGTTTCAGCCCAAATAATTGACCCGTCTTCAGAATATATACCTGAATCTATAATTTGTCTAAGAGGGCATGTCTTATTTCTAGACCATGCCCTCTTAGACAAATTATAGATTCAGGTATATCTTCTGAAGAAGGCTCAAATATTTGGGCTGAAACCTAGGTAAAGGTTTGTTTCATTACCACAATCGAGGCTGATAGTTTCTTATATATTAGATTATCACAATTGCTGACTGTGCTGCTATGTTGAAAGTACATAATAATTTACATTTGATGCCGTTACTAGTTACTAGTTTTTTTTAGACCACTTATGTTAGTAAACCTCAATGTGTGCTCCCTCGGTAGCTTGGAGAATGTTGAGGTGGTATTCACGTTCCCACCAGGTGTTTCGTAACATGTATTCTGTCACGGTATCCACAGCAACTTGTATCCTAGCCTTCAGTTCATCAATGTCAGCAACTGGTGTGACGAAGACTGTCCTCGATATAGCCCCAGAAAAAAAGGTGAAGGGGCGTAATATCTGGAGAGCAGGGTGGCCAGGGTGTTGGACCGTTCTTTGCAAGCCACCGATCCGGAAATGTTTCATCCAGGAAATCACGCACCATCAAAGCCCAATGGGGGGTGCTCCATCTTGCTGGAAAAGTATCCACGGTCTATATTCTTCTAACTGTGTGGCAATGAACTGTTGCCAAACATGGAAGTAAATGTTAGCGGTAATGGATTTTTGCGTGATGAAAAACAGACCAAAAACCTTGTTATGCATGAGGCCACACCAAACATTCATTTTTTCACTGTTTCACAGTAACTGTACAGTAGCATGTAGAGACTCTGAACCCCTTGTATGGACATTATGCCTCTTTACCATTCCACTGACACGAAAGGTGGATACATCAGTAAAGAATATGCGATTTAAGTAATCATTAGCACCATCAATCCTGTTTAGAATCTCAGCTGCAAATTCAGCATGTGTCAGCAAATCATTCGGTTGCAAGGCCTGCAAGATTTGCACTTTGTAAGCACACAACCTAAGCCTTTCATGAAGAATCTTCACCACACTTGCTTGCGATATTTGAAGTTCACAAGAAGCTCGACGAGTCGATTTAGACGGACTCTGTCGAAATGATTGTCTAACACTATCAACAGTTGCATCACTTACACAAGGCCTGCCACTTCGAGGACGATCTTCAACACTGCCCGTTTCGTTAAACTTTGCATACCTCGCTTTACCGATTTAAAGTCAGGAGGGCTGCGTCCATAAGATGCCCGAAATTTACGCCGAACACCGACTGGTGATTTCGTTTTGTGAAAAGAAAGCACACACTGCTCTTTCACCTGCTCTGATGCCATTTCTCCAGCAATTAACGTGACCTAACAGACCGCATTGGTGTTGTGGAGCACTAGCACCATCTACTGGTCGCAACAACTAGTAACACTAGCCTATGTAACAGCATCAAATGTAACTTATTATGACAAATGGTTATTCTGTTATAATTTTTTATGATCAGGGCAAGACTTTGTGCTCACCCTGTATTTCTTCTGTAACCCAACATTTCTTTACAGTCACTTTCGTTGCCTTTATGTCTGTCTGCTCAACTTAAGTGACTGCCCTTTTTTGAAAAGTTCATTCCTCTTCAACTGAACTGCCTACTGTGAATTTTTTGTCACAGCATCTACAGCCTTAGATAACCTCAAACACATCTCGCCCATCCTCAGTGCTTCAGTATCCAACTCCTTCCACTTTGATTCTTCCAGAAGATTATCTTACACTTCTCTCTACTCTTCATTACTCAATCGTGATCCGAGTATCTGCATCTGGGTATGCCTTAAAACCCAATATCCGATTTTGGAATCTCTTCTTACGATCCAAGTGCATCTCCTCCTCTAATAAATCATTAACAGTATATTCGCTATTACCAGCTGAAATTTGTTGCAGACAGAGCAATTGAAATAATAGTCTGCTCACTCAGAACATGGCATACAGACTGTTATGAAAAATACCCAATCACTGAGACATGTAACATTTCACTGCCACACCGAACACTGAAGTGGAACCGAGGCTTGCAGCAGAAAGTGACTGATTACAATCTGGCAACAACCCAAGATTCTTGGATTTCCCAAATCTTAACCACACCATTATGGCTCACCTATATTACCATCGAGGGAGTACATGCAGGTTATGTAATTAACATAAGAACAATGAACAACTGGAACCAACTGAATGAAGCATTGCAGTTGTACAGACACCGACTTCATCTTCGGGAATAGTTTGCTCTGTCCTGTCGCCCAGATTTTGGCTTTTTGTCATTTTCCTAAATCACTTCAGGCAAATACCACATATGTGCGTTCAGCAAGACCACAGCTAACCAACTGTCCTAGCCTCATAAAACATTCTGTGTGCATGTGTACTGGAGCTACTTGTATTCATAGTGTTATGGTGAGACATCTTACACCATCATGACAATTTCTGGGTTAAATAAGCACATACATAAAAGAGAATAAGATAGATCTGGTCTGATGCTATCTGCTCAAGTAGTCTATGAATGATAAAGTACAGATGAAAATCACAGCTGTATCAGTAATGGTAACGCTAATGCAAAAAGAATGGATAGGAAGATCTGTTACGACTAGACCTCTAACAATATATAACAGCAAATAATCACCACAGAGACTTTTTTAAAATAGTGCAAACTTACATTTTTTTCATCAGATTCAGACTTCTTTTTCATTTCACTCAAAGCCACACGTCTCCGTATCATCTTCACCTCCTCTTCTGGACGGATGCGCATCATCATGTCTTCTATGATTGGTCGTATTTGTGGATTACACACACTGGATACTACAACATGCTATTACGATTGGTTTGCCGTGTTAAAAATAAAAGTTAATAGTCAAAGAAATAATATAAATACAAAAGTTACAAGACATCAGAAAATATCAGGGTATTTACAAATATTTAGCAAATTACACAGCACAGTAGTGTCACCTAGTGAAATGCACAGTTACCACTGTTTTAAAGTTTTTCATTTGTTACTGTTAGAAAAAACAGCTCAGAAACAGACAAACAACTAGAATGACAACAGCACAACCAGTGTTCGGCTGTAGTGAACTGTTTAAATACAAACAAATATGAACCTAGACTATACTAGATGCCAGTCTTACAACAACCTTTACTTAGCATTCGCATTCATTGCTTTCATCAACTCGACCAAGTTATCACCTTTCACCCTAAACTAGACTTCAGGCTACTGCTACAGAACTGTGTCATCACAACCAATCAACCCCACTTCAGCACGACACCAGTTGTACCATACTCATTCTAGCAGCTCACCAGAAACTGGCTAAGGTTTTTCAGCTTGCATTTAAGGAAACTTGCGAAAAATGGAAATTGTGTGTGAGAGATTTGTTATACGACTTTACAATTTTTGTAATGGCCAAAATCAACAACCGTGCCTCAAATCCTATTGTTCAACTTTTGATAATCACCTTCACAGATGGCTGTTTACAATTCATCACAAACATGATTCTGTGAGAAGTAAATTATGTTAAGATGAAATCCGAAAGGACTGGCACACGACTTATTGTGATACATCCCAAGGCACGATGAGACTGCAATGTATTTGATTTTGCATTAACATCTAGCTATGAAAAAGATCTGTTCCCAACAAATGCCACAAAACTTTAGTGTCAATTACTGTAAGGAAATGCTTAAAAAATTCTATCAACGGGAAGCAAGATGTCGATACAAAATCCTAACAGGAGACAAAACTGTCATATTCCACAAACTAAGTAACGATCACTTGTTTGTGTGTCCGAGTCAAAGTGAGACCGAAAGAGGTTTACGATAATTACTGAAGTAGAAAAAATAAATTAGAAACTAGAATGCAGATTACCATGGCAGGCTGATCATGAGAATAGAAAGGAGAAGCAAACCACTCTGTATTACATTAAAACCACCACCCTAAAAGCCGTACAGTGGAGGACACAGAGGGACAAAGGACATACCCTAAAACTCATATCAAATGATAAAACACACCCTCACAAATAGAACATAGAACTAGAGCTACTGTTGGAGCATTGTCGCCTAACACCGAAGGTAGGGTGCTGGGAAATTTAAAAGTCCGCCACAGAGCAGCAAAAAGTGGGCAGTCCAGCAAGAGGTGGACAACTGTAATTTGGAAGCCACACCGATATTGAGGTGGGTCCTCATGACGGAGGAGGTAACTAGGTGTGAGCCATGTACGGCCGATACGGAGTCGACAAAGAACAACTGATTCTATGCAAGAGGCTCGCAGGGAAGACTTCCACATATTCGCAGTCTCCTTAATGACACACAGTTTGTTGTGCATACTGTTATGTCACTCCATCTCCCAAAGCTGAAAAACCTTGCGACATAAGACAGAACGCAGGGCAGTTTCATTAGAGATATCCATCTCCAGGGGAGGTTTCCGCATAGCCTGTCTACAAGTTCGTTACCTGGGATTTCAACGTGTCCTGGGGTCCACACAAACACCACTGAACAAGTGGACCGTTCCCAGGCAGACGTGGCCTCCTGCATGTTTGCTACTAAAGGATGGTGAGGGTAGCACCGGTCGGTAGCTCGTAAGCTGCTCAGGGAGTCAGAACAGAGGAAACTGCTTACCAGAACAGGAACGAATGTACTAAAGTGGATGAGATATGGCCACCAGCTCTGCAGTAAATACACTGCAGCTGGCAGGCAAGGAATGCTGTTCAATATGGTCTCTGAACATAGGCGAAGCTAACATTACCATCAGCCATCGAGTAAACAACTTCAGAGTCCCAGTACACGTCAAGAATTGAGAGGAAGCGACAGCGGAGAGTGTCGGTGTTAAAATGGTCCTTAGGGCCGTGCAAAAGGTCCAGACAACGTTTCGGCTGAGGTATACACCATGGAGGTGTATGTGAATGGACCTCAAGCAGAGATGGTAAAGAGAAGGACTCCAGTTCAGAGAGAAGGGATCACACGCGAACCGAAATCGTGAGCCCTAATGTTGGCCGCCGATGCGGGAGGTAAACTGCTGCATGCGGGAAAAGAAGACAGTAATTCAGATGCTCAGAGGAGCTACGAATGTGTGCAACAAAACTGTCAAGCAGTTGTGCACATCAGATCCAAAATCGAGGGACTCCGGCCTCCACCAGGACACTGGTCACACGAATCTTTCTAAAAGCTCCTGTCGCTAGGCAAATGCCACAGTGGTGCACTGGGTTGACTAAACGCAATGCTGAGGGCACCACCGAGCCGTAAACCGGACTCCCATAGTGAAGGCAGGATTGAACAAGGGCTCTGTAGAGCTGCAGCAGCGTAGAGCGATCTGCACCCTAGTTGGTGTTGCTCAGGCAGCGGAGGGCACTGAGATGCTGCCAGCACTTCTGCTTACGCTGACTAAGTCAATTGAGCTTCTGGATGTCCTAAGAATCACTGTATCCCCACTACAGTGAGTGGATCATCAATAAGATAAAGTTCAGGTTCCGGACGAATGGTACGACGCTGACAGAAGTGCACGACACACGATTTTGCGGCAGAAAACTGGAAGCTGTGGGCTAGAGCCCATGACTGTGCCTTGTGAATGGCACCCTGCATGTGCTGCTCAGCAACACCAGTACTGGAGGAGCAGTACAAAACGCAGAAGCCATCTGCATACAGAGAAGGGGAGACCGACAGCCCTACAGAGTCTGCTAAGCCGTTGATTGGCACTACAAAATTGAGATACACACAATACGGAGCCCCGAGGAATGCCATTCTCCTGAATATGAGGGAGGGGGGGGGGGGGGGGGGGCGGATTATGGGAGGCACCAACCTGGACACAGCGTACGGAGCTAGAGGAAGTTTTGGATAAGTGGAGACCCCACTTATACAATGTGGCAAGGATATGATGTCAACAGGTCGTGTCAAATGCTTTACGTATGTCAAAAAAGACAGCAACCAGATGTTGGTGTCTGAAAAAGGCTGTTTGGATGGCAGACTTGAGGGACACAAGATTATCAGTGGTAGAGCGACCCTGGCAGAAACCGCCCTGACATGGAGCTAGTAGGCCATGTGACTCCATCTCCCAACCCAACAACCAACACACAATATGTTCCAGCAGCTTATAAAGAACGTCGGTAGGGCCGATGGGCCAATTACTATCCGCATCAAGGGGGTTTTTACTGGGTTTGAGCAGTGGAACGACAGTGTTCTCCCGCCTTGCGATGAAAAGAGGCCATCACACCAGATCTAGTTGAAGATGATGAGG
Source organism: Schistocerca cancellata (assembly GCF_023864275.1). Classification (NCBI taxonomy): domain Eukaryota; kingdom Metazoa; phylum Arthropoda; class Insecta; order Orthoptera; family Acrididae; genus Schistocerca; species Schistocerca cancellata. The sequence goes on along the minus strand of NW_026046793.1, from coordinate 5,540,789 downwards.
AAATGGCACTTGTAGTCAGAAGAGAGATCATCTGAATGTGGATCCAATCCGGCCCACGAGCTGTGCCGGGTCAATGTGCAAGTGCGCTGAGGAGCTCCCACTCCATAAATGGAGCGTTAAAGGGTTCACTGTGGCGTGTAGTGAATGAGAGGACTTTACTTTCCACTCACCGTTTCAGGGTGCAAAAGGCTGGGGTGTAGTTCTCCAACGCAGAGGTTCAAACATAGTGCTCGGCATTCGCATTTGCGTCGGTACAGAGCACGCCATTGACGGTAACACCAGGGACACCTGTTGGGGTCTGGTACCCAAAAAGACATCTGATCTTTGTCCAGACATGGGAAGGTGACATATGGCACCCAATGATCGACACCTACCTCTACCAACACTCCTGTTTCCGTCGTTTTACAAGCTGGCATACACGGGTACGGACTCGCTTAAAGGCTATCAGATACTGTAAAGAGTGCCGCTCATGTCACTGTAGAGCTTGCCAACTAATTGCCTCAGTAATTTCCGGCGACCACCAAGGGACTGTTTCTCGCCGAGGGGGGGGGGGGGGGGGCACCCTAAAGAGCGAGGGATCACCTGTTCAACCGTCACATCGATGTTACCATGTCAGGGAGAGTTTAAGTTAAAGTTCCCCAATCCACCTTGTTTAAAGGCCATCTGGGCAGGCATCTGTGGGCCTGACACAGGGGCAGTGACAGGAAGATGGGGAAGTGGTCACTACCACACAGGTCGTCACGTGATCTCCAGTGGATAGATGGGAAACGTCCTGGGCTGCGAATTGATAAATCAATGGTCAAGTAACTAAGTAACCACACTCAAATATGTGGCGGGCCCAGTATTTAGGAGGCAGAGATCGAATTGCGTCAGTAAAGTTTCAACAGCTCTGCCTCGGCCAGTAACCACGGTGCCACCCCACAAGGGGTTATGGGCGTTAAAATCTCCCAAAAGTAGGAAAGGTTTAGGGAGTTTATAAATCAGTGCATCTAATACATTCAGGGGTACTGCACCATCTGGAGGGAGATATACGTTGCAGACAGTTATTTCCAGTGTCATCCATATTCTGACAGCCACAGCTTCAAGAGGGGTTTGAAGGCACACATTTTCACTACAGACCGAGTTTACGACAAATGTGAACTCCACCCGACACTATTATAATAGCTACGGTTCATGTAATATCCCTTATAGTTGCAGAGGGCAGGGGTCTGCATTGCCGGGAACCAGGTTTCCTGGAGGGCAATGCAGAAAGCAGGTGTAAAGCTTAACAGTTGCCATAGCTCAGCCAGGCGGTGCAAAAAACTGCCGCAATTCCACTGGAGGATGACATCAGCGTGCGACTGGGAAGGCTTGGAACGTTCAATGAGGCAGTTTATGCCTCAGGGTCACCTGCTGCCACCGACTTTTTGCCCGAGCAGTCTATATCCATTGTGTGTGAGGGTCCAGCAGAGCTTTTAGGAAGCAGTGGTGTGTGCGCCACCACAAGTTCCTTGTTCTTGGGGGTCTTCTTTTCTGATTTCTCGCACTGTTCCTTGGGTTTCCCTGGCTGGGAGGACTTCACTGATTTAGTCTCTGGGACTGAGGATGAGTGTGAAGCCCTACAACCAGCTGCTTTTGGGCTCTTCAGCCACTGGCAGGTGTCACCTTTCCCACTAGCAGAAACCTGGAAGAAAGTGACCAAAGGGACCCCTTCCTGGTGAGAGGAGCCGAAGAGGCCTTACGCTTCTCTGGCTCAGAAGTGGAGACTGAAATCCCTGATGGTTGGGGAGGGAGGGCGGGAGGGGGGGGGGGGGGGGGGGTTGTTGCACCCGAAGTAGGTGGTGCGGGAGCACGGGCACCTCCCGGCCGCAGCAAAGGCCACCTGGCATGATGGCCATTGCCGGGAGTCCTGATGCCCCAGGGTGAGTGGCATCTACTCCTTGGCACACGTGGGGAGTTAACAGTGGAGGCATCAACCGACAGGGTACATGGCAGCCCCACCACAACGGACATGCTACAGTGCTGGATATGAGGTGCAAAGAATTCCATGGTCATCATCGGTGCAGGAAACTACACTGCATAGTGGGTGGAGGAAAACAATCACAAAGGTGTCCTCACCCAAGAGATGGAGGATGAGTGGGACTGCAATGCCAGAAGAAGGAAGTTGGCTATATATCTCGATGCACGATGGACACGAAGCACCATGTAAGGTGCCCTTACCCAACTGGCTTGCTCGTCAGGAAAATTTTGAAAAATGGATGTCAAATCCTACAGAGGACCATCACAAAGGCCAAAAAGCACGAGACTCCTTTTAGTCGCCTCTTATGACAGGCAGTAATACTTTTGACCTATTCTAGCCCCCGGACCTGCAAGGGGGCACACACTATTCATAATAAATTATTCTTATGTTATACCATTTTCTGCTGTTGTTGGTATTACCATATACTCATATGACCAAAAATCTTTGTCTTTTTTATTTCCCTTCACTCACCACTACTACTATATTTAGATTGAGCCTCTGCATTTCCCTTTTCAGTATTTTCTAGCTTCCATGCCACATTTGAACTTCTGAAATTCAATGGCCAAACTCTTAGAATGTTATCCTTTCATTGATTATTGAAGCTTTTTCTCAAGGTCACCTTCCCCTACGGCAATCCCCTCCCAGAGATCTGAACAGGGGACTAGTCCAGAATCTTTTGGCAATGGAGAGGTCATCATGACACACTCACTTACAGGCCACATGTCCTGAGGATACAAGTTATGTGCCTCTAATGCAGTGGTTTCCTTTGCCTTCTGCATCCTCATGCTGTTTATCATTGCTGATTTTTCTGCCTTTAAGGGCAGTTACCCACCCCAGTTGCTCTGAACCTCTGTCCACTCCTCATCCTTTTGAGAAGGCCGACCATTGAAAGAATGAGGGTGGCTTGTTATGCCGGAAGTCTTTGGCTGACAATCACGATTATTAATCAAATTTAAGTGGTGGCATGTTTCGAACCTGGGACCACGTACAGTTTGATTAGTACTCACAGGTACTACCCCTAGACCATAAGTGCACCACATATGTCCCATCATTAAGCAGACATGCCATCTTGCTATTGCAATGACAAATGATTACATGTATTGTCATGTTAAAGCTTCAACATAGAGATTCTCATGCAACAATCTGGAAGTGACAATACAGGAAATAAATTTCCTGTACAAGTCCATGATCATTGTAAATATTCCACAAATAAAAACATCAGCATCACTTAATATGTTTACTTATAATGCCATTTCAGCTAATGCCATCATAAAAACTAACTCAAATTAAAAGAACAGAATTGCATGTCCATCACAAAAAATGGTAGAAAGTAGTTGAAGGTTTCGTGACAGACTGCTGGCACACAGACTACTGCTGGCACACAAACAGACTACTGCTGGCACACAGACTGCTGGGTTTGGTGTAGTTATTTCCGGTGCAGTTCTCTCATTACTATCTGCAACAGTCATTCACTGCTGCAAGGGAATCCAGGGTCTGTTCACCTTTAAGCTTTCTTCTTTCTTGTTGAAGCTAGTGTCATGTTGCGTATTTCTATGGCGTCTCTGAACAAGGTGGTGTGATAGCTGATCTCTACACAAGTAACTTCTGTGTCAGCAAATTTTACTATGTGGCTGGTCTCATGCTCTGCCATGACAAATTTCTGCACCTGCCCCAACCTGCAATGCCGCTTATTTTACGTGGTCCTGGTATTCATTGATCATCCTGTCATTCCAATACAAACTTTTCCACATAGTACGCATTGTGTGTGACTGAGCACAGTAAAATTCATCAAAATGGATGTTACTGCTGTAGACAAAAGCTATCACACCTGCTTCATCAGAGCAGCTACAGAAATACACAAACACGGCACTAACAAGAATGAAAAACACCTCAAGGTGAATGGATCCTGAATTCCCATGCTGCAGAACGACTGCTGCACATAGCAAGCTAAGAACCACACCGGAATTGACTATGGAAAGAGGCCCTTGGACATCAGCACACAAGGTACATAAAATCTACGGCTGCGAGCTCGACTCCACTACACTCCTCCACCAGCAATGGAGGATGAAGCTTTGACAATGCCAGCCACTTTTACTGGTAAAACATCAGAAAAATTATGAATCCTACATCAGCTGACCCCCCATGAACCATGGACCTTGCCGTTGGTCGGGAGGCTTGCGTGCCTCAGCGATACAGATAGCCGTACCGTAGGTACAACCACAACGGAGGGGTATCTGTTGAGAGGCCAGACAAACGTGTGGTTCCTGAAGAGGGGCAGCAGCCTTTTCAGTAGTTGCAGGGGCAACAGTCTGGATTATTGACTGATCTGGCCTTGTAACAATAACCAAAACGGCCTTGCTGTGCTGGTACTGCGAACGGCTGAAAGCAAGGGGAAACTACGGCCGTAATTTTTCCCGAGGGCATGCAGCTTTACTTTATGATTAAATGATGATGGCGTCCTCTTGGGTAAAATATTCCGGAGGTAAAATAGTCCCCCATTCGGATCTCCGGGCGGGGACTACTCAAGAGGATGTCGTTATCAGGAGAAAGAAGGATGTCGTTATCAGGAGAAAGAAAACTGGCGTTCTACGGATCGGAGCGTGGAATGTCAGATCCCTTAATCGGGCAGGTAGGTTAGAAAATTTAAAAAGGGAAATGGATAGGTTGAAGTTAGATATAGTGGGAATTAGTGAAGTTCGGTGGCAGGAGGAACAAGACTTCTGGTCAGGTGACTACAGGGTTATAAACACAAAATCAAATAGGGGTAATGCAGGAGTAGGTTTAATAATGAATAGGAAAATAGGAATGCGGGTAAGCTACTACAAACAGCATAGTGAACGCATTATTGTGGCCAAGATAGATACGAAGCCCACACCTACTACAGTAGTACAAGTTTATATGCCAACTAGCTCTGCAGATGACGAAGAAATTGAAGAAATGTATGATGAAATAAAAGAAATTATTCAGATTGTGAAGGGAGACGAAAATTTAATAGTCATGGGTGACTGGAATTCGAGTGTAGGAAAAGGGAGAGAAGGAAACATAGTAGGTGAATATGGATTGGGGGACAGAAATGAAAGAGGAAGCCGCCTGGTAGAATTTTGCACAGAGCACAACATAATCATAACTAACACTTGGTTTAAGAATCATGAAAGAAGGTTGTGTACATGGAAGAACCCTGGAGATACTAAAAGGTATCAGATAGATTATATAATGGTAAGACAGAACTAGGAACCAGGTTTTAAATTTTAAGACATTTCCAGGGGCAGATGTGGACTCTGACCACAATCTATTGGTTATGACTTGTAGATTAAAACTGAAGAAACTGCAAAAAGGTGGGAATTTAAGGAGATGGGACCTGGATAAACTGAAAGAACCAGAGATTGTACAGAGATTCAAGGAGAGCATAAGGGAGCAATTGACAGGAATGGGGGAAATAAATACAGTAGAATAAGAATGGGTAGCTTTGAGGGATGAAGTAGTGAAGGCAGCAGAGGATCAAGTAGGTAAAAAGATGAGGGCTAGTAGAAATCCTTGGGTAACAGAAGAAATATTGAATTTAATTGATGATAGGAGAAAATATAAAAATGCAGTAAGTGAAACAGGCAAAAAGGAATACAAACGTCTCAAAAATGAGATCGACAGGAAGTGCAAAATGGCTAAGCAGGGTTGGCTAGAGGACAAATGTAAGGATGTAGAGGCTTATCTCACTAGGGGTAAGATAGATACCGCCTACAGGAAAATTAAAGAGACCTTTGGAGATAAGAGAACGACTTGTATGAATATCAAGAGCTCAGATGGAAACCCAGTTCTAAGCAAAGAAGGGAAAGCAGAAAGGTGGAAGGAGTATATAGAGGGTCTATACAAGGGCGATGTACTTGAGGACAATATTATGGAAATGGAAGAGGATGTAGATGAAGATGAAATGGGAGATATGATACTGCGTGAAGAGTTTGACAGAGCAATGAAAGACCTGAGTCGAAACAAGGCCCCCGGAGTAGACAATATTCCATTGGAACTACTGACGGCCGTGGGAGAGCCAGTCCTGACAAAACTCTACCATCTGGTGAGCAAGATGTATGAAACAGGCGAAATACCCTCAGATTTCAAGAAGAATGTAATAATTCCAATCCCAAAGAAAGCAGGTGTTGACAGATGTGAAAATTACCGAACTATCAGTTTAATAAGTCACAGCTGCAAAATACTAACACAAATTCTTTACAGACGAATGGAAAAACTAGTAGAAGCCAACCTCGGGGAAGATCAGTTTGGATTCTGTAGAAACACTGGAACACGTGAGGCAATACTGACCTTACGACTTATCTTAGAAGAAAGATTAAGGAAAGGCAAACCTACATTTCTAGCATTTGTAGACTTAGAGAAAGCTTTTGACAATGTTGACTGGAATACTCTCTTTCAAATTCTAAAGGTGGCAGGGGTAAAATACAGGGAGCGAAAGGCTATTTACAATTTGTACAGAAACCAGATGGCAGTTATAAGAGTCGAGGGACATGAAAGGGAAGCAGTGGTTGGGAAGGGAGTAAGACAGGGTTGTAGCCTCTCTCCGATGTTGTTCAATCTGTATATTGAGCAAGCAGTAAAGGAAACAAAAGAAAAATTCGGAGTAGGTATTAAAATTCAGGGAGAAGAAATAAAAACTTTGAGGTTCGCCGATGACATTGTAATTCTGTCAGAGACAGCAAAGGACTTGGAAGAGCAGTTGAATGGAATGGACAGTGTCTTGAAAGGAGGATCTAAGATGAACATCAACAAAAGCAAAACAAGGATAATGGAATGTAGTGTAATTAAGTCGGGTGATGCTGAGGGAATTAGATTAGGAAATGAGGCACTTAAAGTAGTAAAGGAGTTTTGCTATTTGGGGAGCAAAATAACTGATGATGGTCGAAGTAGAGAGGATATAAAATGTAGGCTGGCAATGGCAAGGAAAGCGTTTCTGAAGAAGAGAAATTTGTTAACATCCAGTATTGATTTAAGTGTCAGGAAGTCATTTCTGAAAGTATTCGTATGGAGTGTAGCCATGTATGGAAGTGAAACATGGACGATAAATAGTTTGGACAAGAAGAGAATAGAAGCTTTCGAAATGTGGTGCTACAGAAGAATGCTGAAGATTAGATGGGTAGATCACATAACTAATGAAGAAGTATTGAATAGGATTGGGGAGAAGAGAAGTTTGTGGCACAACTTGACCAGAAGAAGGGATCGGTTGGTAGGACATGTTCTGAGGCATCAAGGGATCACCAATTTAGTATTGGAGGGCAGCGTGGAGGGTAAAAATCGTAGAGGGAGACCAAGAGATGAATACACTAAGCAGATTCAGAAGGATGTAGGTTGCAGTAGGTACTGGGAGATGAAAAAGCTTGCACAGGATAGAGTAGCATGGAGAGCTGCATCAAACCAGTCTCAGGACTGAAGACCTCAACAACGACAACATCAGCTGAAGAACCAAAAACAAAAGCCAGACAGACAGCACGTCATAAAATATCATGCTACAAGGATGATATATTAGATGTTACAAATTTTTACACTACTGGCCATTAAAATTGTTACACCAAGACGAAATGCAGATGATAAACAGGTATTCATTGGACAGATATATTATACTACAACTGACATGTGATTACATTTTCAAGCAGTTTGGGTGCATAGATTCTGAGAAATCAGTACCCAGAACAACCACCTCAGGCCACAATAACAGCCTTGATACACCTGGGCATTGAGTCAAACAGAGCTTGAAAGGGGTGTACTGGTACAGCTGCCCATGCAGCTTCAACATGATACCATAGTTCATCAAGAGTAGTGACTGGCGTATTGTGAAGAGCCAGTTGCTCGGCCACCATTGACCAGACGTTTTCAGTTGGCGAGAGATCTGGAGAATGTGCTGGCCAGGGCAGCAGTTGAACATTTTCTGTATCCAGAAAGGTCCGTACAGAACCTGCAACATGTGGTCATGCATTATCCTGCTGAAATGTAGGGTTTCACAGGGATCGAATGAAGGGTAGAGCCACAGGTCGTAACACATCTGAAATGTACCTTCCACTGTTCAAAGTGCCGTCAATGCGCACAAGAGGTGACCAAGACGTGTAACCAATGGCACCCCATACAATCACACCAGGTGATATGCCAGTATGGCAATGACAAATGTGCGTTCACCGCGATGTCGCCAAACACGGATGCGACCATCATGATGCTGTAAACAGAATCTGGATTCAACCGAAAAAATAACGTTTTGCCATTCGTGCACAAAGGTTCGTCGTCGAGTACACCAACGCAGGCACTCCTGTCTGTGATGCAGCGTCAAGGGTAACCGCAGCCACGGTCTCCTCGCTGGTAGTCCGTGCTGCTGCAAACGTTGTCTAACTCGTGCAGATGGTCATTGTCTTGCAAACGTCTTCATCTGTTAACTGAGGGATCGAGATGTGGCTGTACGATCCATTACAGCCATGCGGATAAAATGCGTGTCATCTCGGCTGCTAGTGATACGAGGCCGATGGGATCCAGCACGGCGTTCCGTATTACCCTCCTGAACTCACCGATTCCATATTCTGTCAACAGTCATTTGATCTCGACAAACACGAGCAGCAATGTCGCGCTACGATAAACTGCAATCGCGATAGCCTACAATCCGACCTTTATCAAAGTCGGAAACGTGATGGTACACATCTCCCCTCTTTACACGAGGCATCACAACAACGTTTCATCAGGCAACGCCGGTCAACTGTTGTGTGTGAGAAATCAGTTGGAAACTTTCCTCATGTCAGCACGTTGTAGGTGTCACCACTGGCAACAAACTTGTGTGAATGCTCTGAGAAGCTAATCATTTGCATATCACAGCATCTTCTTCCTCCCCCAATGAACCATGGACCTTGCCGTTGGTGGGGAGGCTTGCGCGCCTCAGAGATACAGATAGCCGTACCGTAGGTGCAACCACAACGGAGGGGCATCTGTTGAGAGGCCAGACAAATGTGTGGTTCTGGAAGAGAGTCAGCAGCCTTTTCAGTAGCTGCAAGGGCAATAGTCTGGATGATTGACTGATCTGGCCTTTTAACACTAACCAAAACAGCCTTGCTGTGCTGGACTGCGAACGGCTGAAAGCAAGAGGAAACTACATCCGTAATTTTTCCCGAGGGCATGCAGCTTTACTGTATGGTTACATGATGATGACGTCCTCTTGGGTAAAATATTCCACAGGTAAAATAGTCCCCCATTGGGATCTCCGGCTTGGGACTACTCAGGACGACTTAGTTATCAGGAGAAAGAAAACTGGCATTCTACAGATCGGGGCGTAGAATGTCAGATCCCTTAATCGGGCAGGTAGGTTAGAAAATTTAAAAAGGGAAATGGATAGGTTAAAGTTAGATAGTGGGAATTAGTGAAGTTCGGTGTCAGGAGGAACAAGACTTTTGGTCAGGCGAATACAGGGTTATGAATACAAAATCAAATAGGGGCAATGCAGGAGTAGGATCAATAATGAATAAAAAAATAGGAATGCGGGTAAGCTACTACAAACAGCATAGTGAACGCATTATTGTGGCCGAGATAGACACGAAGCCCACGCCTAGTACAGTAATACAAGTTTATATGCCTACTAGCTCTGCAGATGACTAAGAAATGGAAGAAATGTATGACAAAATAAAAGAAATTATTCAGATAGTTAAGGGAGACGAAAATTTAATAGTCATGGGAGACTGGAATTCGTCAGTAGGAAAAGGGAGAGAAGGAAACTTAGTACGTGAATATGGACTGGGGGTAAGAAATGAAAGAGGAAGCCGCCTGGTAGAATTTTGCACAGAGCACAACTTAATCATAGCTAACACTTGGTTCAAGAATCATAAACGAAGATTGTATACATGGAAAAAGCCTGGAGATACTGACAGGTTTCAGATAGATTTATAATGGTAAGACAGAGATTTAGGAACGAAGTTTTAAATTTTAAGACATTTGCAGGGGCAGATGTGGACTCTGACCACAATCTCTTGGTTATGAACTGTAGATTGAAACTGAAGAAACTGCAAAAAGGCGGGAATTTAAGGAGATGGGACCTGGATAAACTGAAAGAACCAGAGGTTGTACAGAGTTTCAGGGAGAGTGTAAGGGAGCAACTGACAGGAATGGGGGAAAGAAATACAGTAGAAGAAGAATGGGTAGCTTTGAGGGATGAAGTAGTGAAGGCAGCAGAGGATCAAGCAAGTAAAAAGACGAGGGCTAGTAGAAATCCTTGGGTAACAGAAGAAATATTGAATTTAATTGATGAAAGGAGAATATAAAAACACAGTAAATGAAGCAAGCAAAAGGGAGTACAAACGTCTAAAAAATGAGATCGACAGGAAGTGCAAAATGGCTAAGCGGGGATAGCTAGTGGACAAATGTAAGGATGTAGAGGCTTATCTCACTAGGGGTAAGCTAGATACTGCCTACAGGAAAATTAAAGAGACCTTTGGAGAAAAGAGAGCCACTTGTATGAATATCAAGAGCTCAGATGGGAACCCAGTTGTAAGCAAAGAAGGGAAAGCAGAAAGGTGGAAGGAGTATATAGAGTGTCTATACAAGGGTGATATTTTTGAGGACAATATTATAGAAATGGAAGAAGATGAAGATGAAATGGGAGATACGATACTGCGTGAAGAGTTTGACAGAGCACTGAAAGACCTGAGTCGCAACAAAGCTCCGGGAGTAGACAACATTCCATTAGAACTATTGCCAGCCTTGGGAGAACCAGTCCTGACAAAACTCTACCATCTGGTGAGCAAGATGTATGAGACAGGCGAAACACCCTCAAACTTCAAGAAGAATATAATAATTCCAATCCCAAAGAAAGCAGGTGTTGACAGATGTGAAAATTACCGAACTATTAGTTTAATAAGTCACGGCTGCAAAATACTAACGCAAATTCTTTACAGACGAATGGAAAAACTAGTAGAAGCCGACCTCGGGGAAGATCTGTTTGGATTCTGTAGAAATATTGGAACACATGAGGCAATACTGACCCTACAACTTATCTTAGAAGCTAGATTAAGGAAAGGCAAACCTACGTTTCTAGCATTTGTAGACTTAGAGAATGCTATGGATAATGTTGATTGGAATACTCTCTTTCAAATTCTGAAGGTGGCAGAGGTAAAATATAGGGAGCAAAAGGCTATTTACAATTTGTATAGAAACCAAATGGCAGATATAAGAGTTGAGGGGCACGAAAGGGAAGCAGTGGTTGGGAAGGGAGTGAGACAAGGTAGTAGCCTATCCCCGATGTTATTCAGTCTGTATATTGAGCAAGCGTACTTATGCAGTACACCTAAGCTTTATTGCACAATCAACTAAGTTATAGAAAAAATTACTTTTTTAATTAGGAAAAAATTATAAAAATTAAAATGTGATATGTGATTTTTTTTTATCCTTGTAATATACATAGGTCTAGTACCTCAGCCATCATGTTACTAAAAGCATTTTACTTTCTGTGGGGTTTTAAAATTGCAATTTTATTTTTGTCACCATGTTTCATTTGAGTATCTGTCATTCCACACGTGAACACCGCAGGTTCTCGTTTAGTATCGTTTATTTGCATTCAAATATTCACCGTATGCACAAATTCTAAAGTTTTCAAGGAATCCTAATAAAACTGGTTTAATTTACACATGAGACTGCAAAGAATGTGTCGTGACACAGTCTTTAATATAGGGCGCTTTCCGCAGTTATATTTACATTCTAGCAAATATCCGTATATTCATACTGCGGTCCAATACGAAGTTTTTGGTTCGAACGCGTTAATAGGCATACATATCCAAAAACCTCTAATCCTTCACTTGTTCCCAAACTAAAAACCGGAGCTATTTACCCAACAATACACTTAAAAGGCGTTAGCTCATTCCCTCTTGACTGCAATTACGTATCACGAGCCTCTCTTACAAAACACGTACAACCCAACAAAATACACAATCACAAACCAACGCTATGCAATTATCTTTCAAACTTACGAAGCAGCTGTAATGTCCAAATTCGCGCTGACTGAAAACATATCACTTCCGATCAATCATACGAAATGGGAAGCCTAACAGACACAATCAGCATTCATATGGTGACAGAGGTCCCGCGAAAATCATACGAAGCGTTCAAAGATCTACCTACAAGCAGCTACGTCTCATTGGCTCTTACCGCCAACCAATGAGATATCGGTGCCAGTTGAAATAGCTACCTATAATGCCTCGTGGATTTACAGCCCAAGACAATAAAGGAAAAAAAAACAGCCCAAGATTATACAACTGGCCCATAAAACATCAAAACGGGATGCCACCTTCATACGGCGGGCACTTGCTTACCTCGTTTCACTTTCAACTGCGATGAATTCAAGGTAAACGAGTCTACAACCTCAGTTAACTTTAATCGCGATTAATTCCCTCATTTAACTTAAAACGAGGGGGTGTATTACAATTTTTGAAAGGCCTATTTTTTCGGTTAACTTTTAATCGACCTTGATGTAATCGACAACAAGTGTCGATAATCGAATTGTACACTGTTGACGTTTGAAAGAGTGCGCGACTGCGCGAGTTGAAAGGGGAAATCGGCGTGACATCCAGTGAGCTAGTGACAACAGAGTTGGATAGAAGATGGAAGAATTTAAATTAAAAGTCGTCAATTGGAGAGCAGGGCTTGGTCTTCCTCCACCAGATGATGAAACATTGCGAAGGTTTGAGCTATTCAATTAAATCCGCTTTTCCTGACAGCCACCTGTAACCATAGTGCTATTTTTTCGTTTTCTCGCTGGATTACTGCTGAATACTTCATTTCATTATTGTAACGAAAACCTAATGTAATATAATAATTATCACGTTTGGGACCTACTTGACCACGCCATGTACAACTAGGGGCATTTTATGGTTTAGTTTTACCTTTTCTTATGGTTTGTATTACGTTGTCTTACAGAATAGCTCCTTTTTGCGCTCATAGGATCAAACTGTAATGGTCTCATTGGATTTTTGTGCCAGGAAGAGTACCTGAAGCGCAATTTCTGCCCGTTCAATTTCTATGTACAGTATTTTCATTCCTAAATGCGATTTCAAACTGAAAATGTTATTTTCGTTTTTCACATTGGATTTCTTCAGTCCCATATAGACAGACTTGTTTTGTGGCTGTATTGTCGTGCCTCAGTTTTGTGTATTTTGATATGCATTTTTTTTGTCACGGATGTCACTTGTTAGCCAGAAAGCTGTCTCTGAATAGTTTAACATATATATTTGGGTTGAGAATCACTCTTGAATTTGATTGGTTCATCAATTTTAAACTGTAATTTCAGTTTTCGCCACTTTCGGATTAATTTTTCTAATAAGCTTTCTTAAAATCTATAAAGATACTTTCTTATTATAAATGTTTTGATGTGAGAATTAGTTTCATAGCTAAAATTTCTTTCAGGCAAGATCCGTTTGGACTGGAATTTTCCTGATGTTCACCGAATTTGAATTCAGGTTGTTTTGTGGTGTGGGAGCTTTTAGGACTAATGCAACGGTTCTGTCCTAACAAAATGCTTATTTTTAACCTCTTGTTCAGCAATTTCCCCTTCATTTGATGCTTGTGAATCTGAATTGGTTTTTAGAATTTCTGTTAGAAATCTTTCTTTGGGTTTAGGGCAGTTTGGAAGTTTTTTAAATTATCTATTTCTTGGTTATGTGCCAAGTGTGCACTTTCTTTCATGAAACAGTTTTTGGGGCTGGTATCCATTTAGATTTGTTTTAAGTGTTTCATATAAGAATCCTTGTTTTTTATAAGCCTGAAGATGACTTCTCATAATGTCTTTTTGTTCAATTTTCAAGCTGCTTGGAGTTGCTTGGCACTTTTTTTTTTTTTCAATTTATTATTTGATGATTTGAATGCTCTTTGTCTAGACTTTACTGCTTGCGCAGTCTGTTCCACCATGGATGTCTCTTTCCATCTTTGTAGAGGAATTTGAGTTTATGTAGTTTCGATAAGTTTCTGTTGAGATTTCTTTGGAGTTTTGTGCTTGTGTTTTGAGTTCATTTGCTAATAGCATTGCTTGGAGTTAATCAGTATCATGTTCGGTATTACCTGTATCTGTTTGCTGAACTTTTGAGGCTTTAAATTTAGTTTCACTGTGGTTAGGTAGTGATCTGTAAATATTTGGATATTTGTGTACTTCTACATATTTAAAATCCCCTTGTGATGTGGCTATGAGATTGTGATATGATCAGTACGGATTTCGCCTAAATTCTTGTCAGGTGTTTTTTGTTTTGTTTGAAATGTGTTGACAGTTTTGTGGTTACAATTTCTACACAGTTAGACAAGTATCCATTTTGCTTGTTCCATTTGTGCGCAAGGAAGTCACAAATTATTTCCTTGCATTTTCTCTTGCACTAACTGATCATTAAAATACTGTCAAAATTTTCCCATGATTTTGTGGAATTTTAGAGATTAATTTTTCTATCACCCCCCATCGCATGTTTACTTTTCTGTTCCCCCTCCCCTTGGCCGATTAACATTAATTACCTACTGTTTAAATTTTATTTGCACATTCAAAGTAAATTGTCATTAATTTTGTTCTTCACTTTGATTATGGATCTCTGAATGTCTTATGAAACTGTTCATACAATCTACCACATGGGGTATATTTATTGGTGTTATTTTGCCTTTTTTGCTTTTTGAATAGTCTGTAATTTCCAAAATCTGTGCTACATGGTGGCATTCTCATTTTGCAATCTTGTTTCTAGCATGGTTAAAATTTGACTTTTCTTAACTATTTCTCCTAATTTGTAGAGCTTTCTTGGATTTAGGAGTGAAGTAATGTTGACTGTACCAAACAAAGTTTTGAATTTGGACTGAGCAGACCCGAGAATTCAGATGTCTTCTGATTTGGGAACCTGATGGTTGACTATTCTAGACTACTGTATATTTATCCACGTGTAGACAATGTAAGTTGTATGTATGTCACAAATATGTGCCCAAGTACACACAGTTACATAAATAGGTCTGAAATATTTGCTCTGTTACATGTTTGTACAGCATTTTCACTATTCAATTGAATGTATTGCAAAAGCCCCTCAGTTATAGTAGTTATAATAGTACAGTTGTCTATATAATTTACATATTTCAGGTAATCCAGAAGTTTCAAAACTGCTATTTAATGAATAATTTTGAGTGTACAGTATTACTGGAGGTGTATATTTCATGTTTGTCTTCGATCACTTAATTGCATAACTCTATTTTGTTATACAGCACAAGATTTTATTTTCTTTCCTGCTGAGGTGTAACTGGTGGCTGCATCTGTTTCCATGTTCATGTAAAGACTTATTTCTTTGGTGCTTGTCCATCTCTTTATGTAGGACATTGTTTGCAAACTATTCACTTGGAACAGTAAAGATTCCTTAGTGTATAAACAATTCAGTACAGTGAGTCCTCTTCCCACTTTGTTGTAATGTCTATAGCCTCTTACTGCAGCAATGATATTAATCACATTACAGCTTCAGCCCTTCGTTTCTGATTTCAGTGATCATCAGCTTGAAAACGTTCCATCCGATTTGTTTCAACTGTCAATAAAATTCACTTATTTTATCAAAAATTTTAATTTTGCGTGGAAAAATTGTTTTGTGTGTGTAGACTGTAGCGACTTGTTAGGTGTCACTTAATACCTTGGATTCTATTTGCTCCAGTCGGAAATCTCAGCAAAATATGCGAACTGTCTGTTGAAATGCACCACAGCTAAACGTCAGTTCACTTGCCGTTTTTGTACAGTGCTATGTACGCAATTAACGTGCAATTCTAGCCAGTTTAATTTTGCATTTCTGCCAAACTTACGAGCAAAACACGATGTAGAACGAAAACGAGTTGCTAAGTCGAAATGAGTTTATTAAATGCCGAAATTCAGATATCCTTGATATGCAAACTGCCAAATAACATCTCCCGGTGGCATATACACACAAATAACAACTCAAAATTCCACAGGAGACGCTTCACAAATAATACGTAAACCACTTATAGTACAATAAAAAGAGTCTTTTATTTAGTTGCATTAGACGAATCACATCCCAAGAACCTTAAAATGACTTGCTGGTACCATAAACATACCTTAGGATCATACAGTAAGTTAAACCCTGTGTGTGAAATTCGTTGGCATTTAGCTAGATAGCAAAATTAGTCAAAACAGATTAAATAACAAAGCTCAGATCACTGTTTTTGTACCTACCTAATTTCTGACTGTTCACTTGAAGACAGAGTGCTGGCTTATTTACATAGTTTCAGCCACTTTTACCCTAAACAGTTATCCTTTAACGCAGTGCAGCTACAAAAACGAATTAAGTATTCGTTCAGTTATTTACTACATTGTGTAGATCCCATCAAGAACCAACTTTGTGGATGCTGGAGTGAGACATTGTGTACATTAACAGAAGATAAGCAAATAATAGAAAAATCTGTATGACATATTAACAATAAATTAGTGCAAACGGTGAAAAATCCAGGTTGAAATGTAACGATATTGTGAAAAGGATAGTTCTTAATCACTATACAGCAGAGGTTCCAAGTCACAGATAGGCACAACAAAAAGAAAACAAGCTTTTGGCCAACAAAGCCTTTGTCAAAAAAAGACACATGAACACAACCACAGTCCCTCACAGCTGAAGCCAGTAGTCTGACTTCAGCTGTCAGAGACAAAGTCCTTGTTGGCCAGAAGCTCATTTTGGGACAGCCTTTTTGTTGTGCCTATCTGTAACTCAACATCTCCGCTATATGGTGAATTGTAACTAACCTTTTCACAATACTGTTACAATAAATTAGTGCCACTCACACTTAACTACTGAATGGAAAACTGTGCCCAGTAGCTGAGAAAAGCACTGATCACGCAGGGTAGCAGAATGATCCACCAAACTACTGTTCAGTAGCCTTGACATCCTTTTGTTGTAGAATCTTGGAACATATTGTGAGCTCAAATATAAAATGTAATAAGAGATCTCAAACAGAATGACACACTCCATGCCAACCAGCATGAACTCCAAAAACATCAAACTTGTGAAACCCAGCTCACACTTTCCTTACATGACGTCCTGAAAGCCATAGATCGAGGCAGTCATGGAGATGCAGTATTTTTTGATTTACAGAAAGTATTTCACTGAATACAACACCTGTGCGTATTATCAGAACTATGATTGTGTGGAATATTGAGAGAAATTTGTGAATGGGTAGTGGATTTCTTTACCTTGGATGGAGAGTCCTTGATGCAGAAGTAATTTCAGATGAGCTCCAGGGAAGTGTGTGGGATCTTTGCTGTTGATCTTGTGTATTAATGATCTTGCAGACAATATTAATAGCAACCTCAGAATCTTTTCAGATGATGCTGTTACCTATAATGAAGTACTGTCTGAAAATAATTAAATACAAATATTCAGTCATATCTTGATAAGGTTTCAAAGTGATGCAAAGATTAGCAACTTGCTTGAAGTCTTCAGAAAAGTAAAATTGTCCACTTTCACAAAATGAAAGAACCATGGTATCAAACGGTCTCAGTTGGAATCTGTCAACTTGACATTTACTTGGCTGCAGGCCAACTCTTTGTAGGAATGTGTAATGGATCACTTTGGTTCAGCTGTAGGCAAAGCTGGTGGCAGACTGTGGTTCGCTGATGGAATATTAGGGAGATGTGGCCAGTCTACAAGAGCGATTCCTTAAAAATCACTCATCTGACCTATGCGAGACTATTGCTCAAGTTAGTGTGATGCATGCAAAATAGGACTAATGGGGGACATTGAACATATTCAGAAGAGGACAGCATGAATGGTCAGAGGTTTGTTCGACTTCTCAGTGTGTCACAGAGATACCGAAGAAACTGAACTGGCAGACACTTGAAGATATATGTAGATTGTCCCTAGAAAACTTACTACAAAATTTCAAGAACCAGCTCTAAATGATGGGTCTAGGAATATACAGCATCTCCTGTAGGGATTGTGAGGGTAAGATTAGAGTAATTACAGTCTGCACAGACACATTTCAACAGAATTTTTTTCTGCATCTCTATATGTAAGTGGAATGGGAAGGAGCCCTAATAAAATGATGGGTGCAGTGGGACATTCCCTACCACGCTGTTCAGTGGTTTGCAGAGTATGGTTGTAAGTAGCAGCTAAATCGAACCAAGTAAGGAATAAAGCTGCTACTTGGAAAAACTTTTTATCAAACAGCTTTCATACACAACATAATATTTCAACAATGGGAAATCTAGGATGGAAAAATTAGAGTATCATGAAAAGGATGGATTGCTGGTGTTGAGTTGTAGACAGACAAACAATTAGACTGGTTTCTTTTTTAAGAGAAAATGGTTTCCTACATGTGTAAATATTCAGCCATGGTTGCAGTTGTCACGAAGCCTCACAACACGCTGCTACTTGCCATATAGCTAACATACCTTTTAAATCTTTGAGTCTAGATATTCAGTTAATTTGTAGAAAGAATGACTAATGAGATAGGTTTTAAGTTTTCTTCTGAACTGGTTGTGATTACCCATTTTTTGCTTTGTCTGATGGGAAGTAGAATACTTTTGCACCAGGTAGAATACATTTGCATGGGGGGGAGGAGGAGAAAAAACAGTTCAGCTTCAATTTATTTTTGTCAGCAACATTGTAAATATATTAAGAAGTAAATGCAAGAATTTAGGTTTTTAAAAAGGCATCTGCAAGATGAGCAGTTTTCTACTTAACATGCCATTCTTACTGGTCACTTCTTCTGGTCATTTCTTTAGGTACACACTCCAGAAGATAATTCCAGAAGGCAATGAGGAGTGAAAACATGTGAAACAAACCACCACAATGAGAGATGCTCCTAGCAAAACATGCAGAACTGACCATTTAGATTTATCAATATGTTGTCTCCAGTTTAACTTGTTTTCCAACAGGACTCGAAGGCATTTCACACAGGGAATTGAATGAAGGAAAAAAGTTATAAATTTTATAAACTCCCTCTTGATTGTCAAGTCTTAAGGAGTCCAGTTAGAAGCCCAAAGCCACTGAACTTGAAGTGCCTTAGCAAATGATGTTTTGAAACTGACAGATCTAGGCTAGTTATCTGTTTGGCCCCAACAATACGGGAATATTAAGATGATAGTTGTTCTTACGTGTAAGGGGAATAGATAGGCACCAAGTATTTATTGAATCATGCTGATATGGAGGCTCTTTGATGATAGATTCCTCTTTCATTGAAGAGGCATTCATCCATGGTAAGGTATACTGTGTAGATGTGGTCATTACCAAATCAGTTGGCATAAAATAATGCATTGTCCATCTTATGGCTGGCTGTTCCAGAATGAACAACATAAAAGGAAACCATTTTGGAGGTTGACGATCACATGATCATCTTCCCTTCACACTTCTCACAGGATATCTACTATTCTATGTTGATTACATTATAGCTATGTCTAGTTGGCTCATTGTCATATTATCAGGCAAGGGGACCCATCGTATTGCCATTGTGAAGCCCCTTGTTGGTGCCCCACATTATGCTAGTGCCCCCAACTTCACTGCCCTGTGATGAACACTGGTGCTTCACAATTCTGGTCTCGGTAGGTGATGTCCAAGCTGTGGACATGGTTTTTAAACTTTAGAGAGAGTTATTGTATTCATTTGAAGTGTCACCATGGTCTCATCTTATTTTCCCCATTCTGTGATGCGAGCATTCTGCCACTATTCTGCAATGAATAAAGAGCTGTTATCAGATGAGGAAGTTGACATTCAGCTACAAACTAGGTGCGTGAGAGGAGGAGGGGAGGTGGAGCAGTTGTGACTCTGGCTGCCTCAGATCGCCTACATCTCCTATTTCATTGCAGTTCCTTACTTTTTGATGTTTATTTTCCTCCTGTTTTTCACCTGGCTCCCTGTCTCAGGTGACGCCACAAAGAAAAGAGTAAATTGGCAGTCTCTACTTTCCTTCTTCCAGAAAGTTTTTGGCGTAGATTATTAAAGAAATTAATGGGAGGTGATGACCTCAATGTTTAGTCCCTTTCAAACTCCTCAAAAATTCGACAATACTATGGGAAGGATAGATTGCTACTCACCATATAAAAGAGATGTCGAATGGCAGACGTGTGACAAAAAGACTGCTGCACATGTGAACTTGCAGCCAAAAGGCCTCCATTTAATCTAGCGAACATACGTGCATTCGTGCAAGTGCAACTAACACACAAGTGACCACTGTCTCTGGCCACTGAGTTTAGTCTTAGTCATAGCTTTGCCCTCGTGCCAAGAGTTGTCATGTGCTCAGTTATTGGCTGTGCAAACCAACTGTGTGCTCGAATACATTGTCAGGTGCTTATCTACGTGGGTTCAAAAGTTGTGCTTCCTATAGTTCAATTCGCATGAGTAATTTGTTCCACTCACGGGATTCTGTTACCCAGTTGTTACAAAGTCATCATTGGTGTTTGTAGTACCTGTAATGACCGTGTGGAGTAGCGGTGTTGTCATGCCTGCTGCAAATACTAAAACCTTCAAGAGGGATTCTGATTCAACAACATTGCAGCCAGAGATGGGTAATAGGTGTGTGGATACAATGTGAAAACAGCATGGACAATGTGTTGGAAGCATTCTTCCCAATTACTGAAAACACGTATGCCATGTGAAATAGAAAATTATAATGATATTGTGTCAGGTCAGTTCTGTAGTGCTAAAAATAAATGGTGACGAGAAACACAATGTGCATAAAGTGTAAATGTGTCTACCCAGATTATAGTGGAACAAAAAGGACTACAAGATGGTGACCAATTTCTATGTCTCAACAACCGGAAATACGGAAGCGTCCGATCCCACCTGTCTGCTTTGACTGATGACGTCACAAATCTGGCGGAAACGACCATAAACGACAATTCCAATATGGTGCATATAAAGTCGTTACATACACATTATGAAGATGAAAATGCATCGAAACACATACACACACATGTTCCACAAGAAGCCTAATGACACTAATGGTACAAATGCGGGAAATTGGGGGTTTTTGGGTGGGGTCAAACTAAATATAAACAAATTTAGACACTCACTCCCATACAAAACCACGCAAAACGACGAAAAAAATCGACGTCACAAAACTCCCCAAATACCAATAAACACAATACCATCTGGAATCGGATACTTCCCTAGACGTATGTAGCTCAAAAGCAGCTCCCAACCCCATAAGTTAGGATCGAACACTTCTCTTTACCTTGTTGTTGTTGTGGTCTTCAGTCCTGAGACTGGTTTGATGCAGCTCTCCTTGCTACCCTATCCTGTGCAAGCTTCTTCATCTCCCAGTACTTACTGCAACCCACATCCTTGTTAATCTGCTTAGTGTATTCATCTCTTGGTCTCCCTCTGATTTTTACCCTCCACGCTGCCCTCCAATGCTAAATTGGTGATCCCTTGATGCCTCAGAACATGTCCTACTAACTGGTCTCTTCTTTTTGTCAAGTTGTGCCACATACTCCTCTTCTCCCCAATTCTATTCAATACCTCCTCATTAGTTATGTGATCTACCCATCTAATCTTCAGCATTCTTCTGTAGCACCACATTTCGAAAGCTTCTATTCTCTTCTTGTCCAAACTATTCATCATCCATGTTTCACTTACATACAAGGCTACATTCCATACAAATACTTTCAGAAGCGACTTCCTGACACTTAAATCTATACTCGATGTTAACAAATTTCTCTTCTTCAGAAACGCTTTCCTTGCCGTTGCCAGCCTACATTTTATATCTTCTCTACTTCGACCATCATCAGTTATTTTGCTCCCCAAATAGGAAAACTCCTTTACTACTTTAATTGTCTCATTTCCTAATCTAATTCCCTCAGCATCACCCGACTTAATTAGACTACATTCCATTATTCTCGTTTCGCTTTTGTTGATGTTCATCTTATACCCTCCTTTCAAGACACTGTGCATTCCGTTCAACTGCTCTTCCAAATCCTTTGCTGTTTCTGATAGAATTACAATGTCATCGGCGAACCTCAAAGTTTTTATTTCTTCTCCATGGATTTTAATACCTACTCCAATTTTTCTTTTGTTTCCTTTACTGCTTGCTCAATATACAGATTGAACAACATCAGGGAGAGGCTACAACCCTGTCTCACTCCCTTCCCAACCACTGCTTCCCTTTCATGCCCCTCGACTCTTATAACTGCCATCTGGTTTCTGTACAAATTGTAAATAGCCTTTCGCTCCCTGTATTTTACCCCTGCCACCTTTAGAATTTGAAAGAGAGTATTCCAGTCAACATTGTCAAAAGCTTTCTCTAAGTCTACAAATGCTTGAAACGTAGGTTTACCTTTCCTTAATCTTTCTTCTAAGATAAGTCGTAAGGTCAGTATTGCCTCACGTTTTCAATATTTCTGCGGAATCCAAACTGATCTTCCCCAAGGTCGACTTCTACCAGTTTTTCCATTCGTCTGTAAAGAATTCGCGTTAGTATTTTGCAGCTGTGACTTACTAAACTGTTAGTTCGGTAATTTTCACATCTGTCAACACCTGCTTTCTTCGGGATTGGAGTTATTATATTCTTCTTTAAGTCTGAGGGTATTTCACCTGTCTCATACATCTTGCTCACCAGATGGTAGAGTTTTGTCAGGACTGCCTCTCCCAAGGCCATCAGTAGTTCTAATGGAATGTTGTCTACTCCCGAGGCCTTGTTTTGACTCAGGTCTTTCAGTGCTCTGTCAGACTCTTCACGCAGTATTGTATCTCCCATTTCATCTTCATCTACATCCTCTTCCATAACATTGTCCCCAAGTACATCGCCCTTGTATAGACCCACTATATACTCCTTCCACCTTTCTGCTTTCCCTTCTTTGCTTAGAACTGGATTTCCATCTGAGCTCTTGATATTCATACAAGTGGTTCTCTTTTCTCCAAAGGTCTCTTTAATTTTCCTGTAGGCAGTATCTATCTTACCCCTAGTGAGATAAGCCTGTACATCCTCACATTTGTCCTCTAGCCGTCCCTGCTTAGCCATTTTGAGACGTCTGTATTCCTTTTTGCCTGCTTCATTTACTGCATTTTTATGTTTTCTCCTTTCATCAATTAAGTTCAATATTTCTTCTGTTACCCAAGGAGTTCTACTAGCCCTCGTCTTTTTACCTACTTGATCTTCTGCTGCCTTCACTACTTCATCCCTCAGAGCTGCCCATTCTTCTTCTACTGTATTTCTTTCCCCCATTCCTGTCAATTGTTCCCTTATGCTCTCCCTGAAACTCTGGACAACCTCTGGTTCTTTCAGTTTATCCAGGTCCCATCTCCTTAAATGCCCACCTTTTTGCAGTTTCTTCAATTTTAATCTCCAGTTCATTACCAATAGATTGCGTTCAGAGTCCACATCTGCCCCTGGAAATGTCTTACAATTTAAAACCTGGGTCCTAAATCGCTGTCTTACCATTATATAATCTATCTGATACCTTCTAGTATCTCCAGGATTCTTCCATGTATGCAACCTTCTTTCATGATTCTTGAACCAAGTGTTAGCTATAATTAAGTTATGCTCTGTGCAAAACTCTACCAGGCGGCTTCCTCTTTGATTTCTTATCCCCAATCCGTATTCACCTACTATGTTTCCTTCTCTACATTTTCCTACTCTCGAATTCCAGTCACCCATGACTATTAAATTTTCGTCTCCCTTCACTACCTGAATAATTTCTTTTATTTCATCATACATTTCTTCAATTTCTTCATCATCTGTAGAGCTAGTTGGCTTATAAACTTGTACTACCGTAGTATGCATGGGCTTCGTATCTATCTTGGCCACAATAATGTGTTCACTGTGCTGTTTGTAGTAGCTTACCCGCACTCCTATTTTTTTTTATTCATTATTAAACCTACTCCTGCACTACCCCTATTTGATTTTGTGTTTACAACCCTGTATTCACCTGACCAAAACTCTTGTTCCTCCTGCCACCGAACTTCACTAAATCCCACTATATGTAACTTTAACCTATCCATTTCCCTTTTTAAATTTTCTAATCTACCTGCCCGGTTAAGGGATCTGACATTCCATGCTCCGATCCGTAGAACTCCAGTTTTCTTTTTCCTGATAACGACGTCCTCCTGAGTAGTCTCCGCCCAGAGATCCGAATGGGGGACTATTTTACCTGTGGAATATTTTACCCAAGAGGACGCCATCATCATTTATCCATACAGTAAAGCTGCATGCCCTCGGGAAAAATTATGACAGTAGTTTCCCCTTGCTTTCAGCCGGTCGCAGCCCCAGCACAGCAAGGCCGTTTTGGTTCATGTTGCAAGGCCAGGTCAGTCAATCATCCAGAGTGTTGCCCCTGCAACTACTGAAAAGGCTGCTGCCCCTCTTCAGGAACCACACGTTTGTCTGGCCTCTCAACAGATACCCCTCCATTGTGGTTGCACCTACGGTACGGCCATCTGTATCGCTGAGGCACGGAAGCCTCCCCACCAAAGGCAAGTTCCATGGTTCTCTCTCTCTCTCTCTCTCTCTCTCTCTCTCTCTCTCTCTCTCTCTCTCTCTCTCTCACACACACACACCAACGAAAAAATACTCAACCAAAAGAAAAACCCGACCCACCCACACCTCAACCCCCTCCAACCAACCCAACCTCCCCCCTCAACCCAAAATAAAAATCTCACAAACAAAAACCAAATGCAACATAAAAAAATCTCAATCACACACTACAACTCAACAAAAACTTCAGCAAAATAGATCCTCCACAACTAAAACACGAACACACACACTCTTCCCCCCCCCCCCCCCACCCTCGCAAACACTCTAACACAAAATAAACCACCCACCCCACCCTGAGCTGCAGCCAGCCAGTCACCCACCCACCCACCCACCCACCTACCTACCCAGACCACCCTAACCAACTACTTTCGGCCTATACATTTTACTCACAGCCCTTAAGAAAACCCGAACAACACAATAGCCCTCAGGGATACTCTTCTGCCAACAGTACTCATCTAAATGAGACTGAAGGTTAGAACAGCGCCTCTTCCCCCTCCCAAGAACTGCCTTAACCACCCCCCACATCCCCTCTATTGTATTGGTAGAAGCCCCCATCTCATAATTCTTGAACTCTAAGCTATGATTCACTACTAAATGATGAAATCCCCTCTCACCCAACCCCCTATATGAAGAAAAAGCATCAGAAACTACTGTGGACCCTGGCTCTATATATTCCTCAATTAACCCTACTAATTCAGCCTTAGACCTCCCTTCCACAACCCTAAAAACACATTCGGAACACCCACCCCCTGGAACAACAGCCCCCACACCCAGAGACCAGCCACAGACTTACCCCTCCCATACTTCCTTTTCCTAAACTGCGACTCGTCCACCTCCACAACAACCCCATGCCCCCCCCTCTCCCCCCCCCCCCCCAGCTTACCCCTGTACTTAGTAAACTCTGAACACACTTCACAACAAAAAGAAAACCAATCAAGCACACTCCTCTCACTCACACCAGTCTCATGCATGCAAAAACTGTGTGGGGATCTATAACAAAAGTAATAAGTAACCAGTACTATCTCGCACATGCCCAACCTAGACTTCTCGAACCAGGTACCGCGCCGTATGGAACGCCAAATGTCGTCTTTCCTACAGCGCCACATATAACCGACCCTGGTCTGAGAGGCCGGAACTTTAGCCAACTTCATTTCTTCACGGCAAACACTGCATTTGACCACCTTGGCAATTAAGCCAAAAAGCTGCAGAAACTTAATGAGCTCTAAAGGGGTGTTCCCCATCATAGCCCTCAAACGGGAACTATTAATCTTATCTGTCATATCCATTCCTGATCAAAAAACCACAACCGATTAAATTTAATAAAAATACCACACGACGTACAGCGATCACCACTAAATTAATCTTCACACAAAACCACAAAATCATTAACCACTGAAACGAATTCCACTTCAAACACACTCGAACAATACTTGACACTGAGCAACAGCTAACTGAGCCCAAAACACCAAACAAATGAAAACCCTGAACATACCACCAGAGGGCACAACAAACCACAACACGATGACATCTACAAACACGCCACACCAAACTCTGTGCCGTCATGACATCACACACCATAACACCCTTATGTCACGGGTCAAAACCGACGCGTGGGATCGGACGGTTCTGTTGACCCCAACAACCTTATCTGTAATAATGGGGACATAGATGTGGACAACAGCAGCAGAATTGGGAGAGCTTCTACAATCTTCCAACATATATTCAAAGGGTGTGTCCACAAAGCTTTGGTCGTACTATTATCATCCTTCCGATGGCCATATATGCATGTTAGATGTGGAAAATATCAGTAAAATTGATACACAAGCTCAATGTTTTATACCAACAATTCTTCAGGAAAGTTCTGAAGGTCAGTTATCACCACCACATTTCAAATGAAGAAGTGCTGAGAAGTGGTCTATCCAGCCTGCACAAAGTCATTGCTGAAAGAAGGCTGAAGCTTGTGGGGCATGTTCTCTGCATGAAAGATGGAACAACCCCAAATCAACATTTCTGTTGAAATAAACAGATGGATACAGCAAGATCTTGTAGCACAAAGAAATAAACTTCTGCAAAGGATCATCAGTGCATGGACATGACCTGGGAGGAAGCTGAAAACCTGGCAGCTGATGGTTCACTGGAGGATTCTTGCTGCCTTATTTGGTACTGAGCATTGGAGGAACTAACTGTAAGTCAGTGGGTGTTACCTATAACAGCTACTAAATGAAAAGGCACTAAAAGGTTAAGAAGTAACAAGCTAGTAGTCAAGTAATTCTGCACAGTTTTTGTGAGGTATTTCAGGGCAAGAGCCCAGGTCAGTGGAAGACAAGTTGCATCGCTATGATGCCCATCTGATCACAACTGAACCGTTTGTCCGAAAATTAAATTTCAGTTGTTTGCCAGTCTTCCTCTCCAGACATCATGTATTGTGACTTATTGCTGTTTTTTAAATGAAGATGCCTTTGAAAAAACCCATTTTGAAAGGAGAGTAGACAAAGTGCAATATGATGATTGATAGCAGTAGATCATAATAGAAGAAATTTCTTTGAGGTGTTTTAAGCATTGGAAGGTTTGATGGGTCAATGCTTTGATGTGATAGGATTCTACTCTTAGGATTGCAACCCCATCACATACACCATATATTTTTCCTACCCAAAATATTAGGTTGGAAGCATGGATTCTGAAAACATGATAATGTGAAACCCAACTAGCACTTTTCTCACATGACATACGGGAAGCTATATATCAAGGCAGTCAGGTGGACGCATTATTTCTTGATTTCCGGAAAGCATTTGACTCGGTACAATACCTTTGCTTATCATCAAAAGTTCGATCATATGTGTTATTGAGTGAAATTTGTGACTGGATTGAAGACTTGTTGATAGTAAGGACACAGTAGTTTATCTTGGATGGAGTCATTGTCAGATGTGGAAGTAACTTAAGGTGTGCCCCAGGCAAGTGTGTCAAGACCCTTTCTGTTCATGTTGTATGTTAATGACCTTCCAATATTACATTTTAAGCACTGTTCTCCTTTGTAATTTCATGCATAAATGCAATGTTTGATTATAAACTTATTAATGAGAAAATTATTTTTTAAAAATTACTTGACACATTATTTCTTTACTTTGTTTCTCGTGGAATACAATATATAGAAGTAGTATAAGTATTGTGTGTGAGTGTGAGTGTTTTGTATCTCAGGAGAAGGCCATTTTGCGTAAAGCTTGTGTGTCTAGCAGTCTTTATGTTGTGTCTGTCTGTGACTCAATGTCTCCTCCAAGTGGCGAGTAGCAATCTATTCTTTTCATAATTTATATAAAATCTTTGAAATGCTAATGAAACAAACATATAGTGGAAGCATTGGCATATCAACTGTTTGTATTTTTCAGAATTATTCTCCTTGACTCTGTAGATAATTTCCAAAACCCACAGTCCTGTAAAATGTACTATGAAAGTGCACATACTTCACTCTGTCTTTCTGTTTGTGTGTCAGCTTCATAATGGTTGAAAAATAAAAGTGCAATCTTTATTTTATCCAGCATTTGTAACACCATATTCAGTTACACATCGTGTTCAATAAATTGCATCCTGCAAATGAGTATTTAGGGATATGGAGTGAGTCAAGTTGTGTATTAGCGAGCAAAAGAGTCATTGCAGGCAACTTCTGTGAAATATACTAACCACAAATTACAACTGTCACATTGTTAGTTATGGGAATTGCTTCTAGATTATTTTGTAATGTGTTACAAATAATGGTATTATGTATGTAAAGTTGTCCTCGAACTGAAGGTTGGTTTGGACACTACAGTAGTTCAGTAGCAGGGTTCTTTGTTTGAGCTTAGAACTGATTTACCAACCAATTATAGGAGAGACATACGTTTTAATGTTGACTCAGAATCATTACACAGCTTGTAATTTTTCACATGAACTGATGATCACTTGGTAATTTACAGAAAAGTATTAGGGCCACTGTAGTGCTGAACCCCAGACCTTTGGATTTGTAGCCAGAGAGCCGCCAAGTCAGCTAATCGCTGTGTCTTAGAAGACACTTTACCTTTCATTATTTCTCACATCAGGGTGTCTCTATTGATTTCAGATAGCGATACTGGCTGTCTGTATACTGAAAAGTTGAAATCTTGTTAGGCATGTACTGAAACTTAGACTGTTGAATCTTAATACTCAGTAAGCGATAAGATGCTCTTGTATTTAATTTTTGAAAAGCTAGAGATTTCAAATCTCCTCTCTGGTTTTTACTGGCAGCCTGTTACTTTTGCACAAGAATATAAAACTACATTCTGAAACTGTAACATTTTCAATTTTAGTACTGTGGTTTTAAATTTCACTGTTCATCTTAAGTTTGATGTTCATTTCTCATCAGACTAATGTTTTTGTAACAATTGTAAATGATTATTACCTTCATCTCAGACTTGGTCATGCTTAGCCCACAGTTTTCTTGTTAGAGCAATGAGAATGCATATATAGAAACCACAGTCTGAAAATTCAGGTGTGCCGTGTTTTAATTATAGGTTATGACTGGCTGTATTGCAAGGTGGGGTAGTGCAATATGTCTATAATCCTGCCAAAACAATGAGACTGGAAGTAATCTGCCCAAATAGTTAAGAAACGTATTCAGTCTCTCAGTAATATGAAGAAGAGAGAAGGCTGCCCACCACATGTAGGAGACATTGAGTCAGTCTCTCTCTCTCTCTCTCTCTCTCTCTCTCTCTCTCTCTCTCTCACACACACACACACACACACACACACACACACACACACACACACACACACACACACACACACACACACACAAAATGGAAAACAGCTAAGCTTTCAGTAAAACTACAATGAAATTTTTGCTAAAAGATAAGCAGTCTTTTCATTGTGTCTGTCTGCAACTCAATGCCTCCTCCTATTCGATGAGTAGCAATCTATCATTTTTCATATTGTTGTTGTTCTGTACTGAACTTGCATTATTTCTTCCTGTGTCACCAAAAGACTATTTCCATATGCTTTCCTAATGTCCCGTTATTTCCTGCCCCCTTATTGTCCTGTATGTCTCTCCCCTCCCAGCAGGGCCAGTCCTTCACTATTCTACACACACACACACACACACACACACACACACACACACACACACACACACACACACACCTTCCAAGGCATCCACTTTGTACCAAAAAACACCAAGATTTCTCAAACTAAAAACAAAAAAAAATATTTCTTTTTATTCCACACATTTTCAGTATCGGTACTCCACCTATGGAAAGTCTGTTTGATTAAGGCAGTGCTTGACATCAACACACAGAAAAAAAGCAAATAATGGAATCTTACTTATTGTGCATGTACAATGAAGTGACAAGTCATGGGATAACAATGTGCACATATATAGATGGTGGTAGTATTGTGTACACAAGGTATGAGAGGGCAGTGCATTGGCGGGGCTGTAATTTGTACTCAGGTGAGTCATGTGAAAAAGTTTCCAGCATGGTTGTGGCTGCACAGTGGGAATTAAGTCTCTGAATGTGGAGTGGTAGTTGAAGCTAGACTAATGTGACATTCCATTTAAGAAATCATTAGGGAATTCAATATTCCGTGATCTTCAGTGTCAAGTGTGCCGAAAATAGCAAATTTCAGGCATTACTTCTCACCATGAGTGAAGTGGTGGCCAGTGACCTTCACTTGATGACTGAGAGAGGTGGCATTTGTGTAGAGTTGTCAGTGTTAACAGACAAGCAACAGTGGATGCAATGACCATAGAATTCGATGTGGAACATATGATGAACGTATCCATTAGGACAGTCCAACGAAATTTGTGTTAATGAGCTATGGCAGCAGATAACTGTTGCAAGTGCCTCTGCTAACAGCATAACATCATCTGCAGTAATTCTCCTGGCTTGTGACCATATTGCATGGACACTAGATGACTTGGAAACTATGGCCTGTTCAGATGAGTTTAGATTTCAGATAATGTGGGCTTTGTTTACATGAAATGGACCAGGTTCTGTGGTCCAACCGTACCAATCATTGACAGGAAAGGGTTATGTTCAGCAGCTTGGAGACCATTTGCAGCCATTCATGGATTTCAACTTCCCAAACAATTGTGGAAGGTCACAGTTCTTTGCTGTTGGTTTGAAGAACATTCTGGACAATTTGCATGAATTATTGGGCCACCAGATTCCCCGACATAAATCCCATCAAACATTTATAGGACATAAATGAGAGGTTAGTTTGTGCACAAAATCCTGCACCAGTAACACTATTTGCAGTTATGGATGGCTATAGAGACACCATGGCTCAATATTTCTGCACGGGACATCCATTGAGTCCATGCCACATAGTTTCTGCACTACGCCAAGCAGAAGAAAGTCCAACATGATAGTAGGAGGTATCCCAAGACTTCTGTCACCTCACTATGCTGTATAGTAAGAAGAATACACAATTTTGTTTGTATGTGGTTGTGGAGTATACAGGATGTGAAACGTACACAAAGCTGCCAACTGTAGCCGCAACAATGGCTCCAACCAGGCTGAGCATTGGGTTGAACTGAGATTTGACTTTAGGTATGGGTAATTCGTTCTATTCTAAAACCGTGTACCGGATCAAGACATGAACTGAGGACCTTTGATTTTTCCGTGGCAAGTGCTGTACTGACTGAGCTACCCAAAAATACGCCTCTGTGAAGTTTGGAAGGTAGAAGACCAGATAATTATGGAAGTAAGACTTTGAGGGCTGTTCACGAGTCGTGCTTGGCGACCTCAGCCGGTAGAGTATGGGCCCAAAGAAGGCAAAGGTCCACACTTCAACTTTTGATCCAGCACACACATTTAGTATGTCAGGTAGTTTCATATCAGTCCACACTCCACCACAAAGCGAAAATTTCATTCTGGCATTCTATTCTGCTTCAGCCTTATGGCAGAGTTCATCAGTCATAGCAGCTGTTGGTTGTTGGCGTGCCAGTCTCTCAGCAAATGGGCAGGTGTTTTCAGTTGGTCGAAGTTCTGGAAAACATATTGGCCAGAGCAGTAGCAGAACAATCACTGTATCTAGGTGGGTAGGTCAGGACAGCAATGGTGACATGTGATATTAAGTTGCCTTGTTCACAGATTGTCACAGTGACTTCGGAGACTCATCTCGGCTAAGCCACTTGCCAGAAATGCAAATTATGCTGTCTGTATTAATATCTGTTGGAACCAGAAGTGATTGTGTTGAGGTGTTATATCATGTTTTATGTAATGTAATATACCCGTGTATAAATTTCTGTTTGCCATTATAGAATTATTCATACCTAGATCGGACTAGCTGTGCAGTCTTCGTTACTGTGGACTTTATTTCCTTCTGCAACTTCTGTGCTGGAAGTTGAACAGATCTCTTACAAATCTCAAATTTCCAATAAATAATGTAGAAACGTTCTTTGTTAATATGAATACATTGATCTATTAATTACAACAGTCAAACATGTCATACATTCCTTTATGACCAAGGAGCAGTATCATTAGATTTGCTCAATACAATTACGTATGATAGTAATTGACCTTTATTCTCTCTTGGATGACAGCTAACTGAACGATCTCAAAGACTCTCCAGATATTGGGGACATCATCACGACTGTCACAGACGTCCTCCTCCTGTGGATTGTACCATATCTCCAAGGTAGGAGCAGACAATGCAAAACCAACAGGTACTATGAAGCTTAGATTCCTGTTGTCATCCTGACTAGCAGATATGCTGTGTCCATTCAACTTAAACACACAGAAAGAAAACAAATTTCCAAACAGCATGCTATACTAACTCATTACTTAAATTTTTGTTGTTGCAATCATCATTCGTTGGTTTGGTAAATGTTGTGCAACACCTCTGCTTGTTAAAGTGATATGTTACCTTAGAACTTGTGAACTTGGTAGTGCCCCCATATCATCACACTAGGTGCTGGGCTCATATGACAATGTTTATACTCAGAGCTACCCCACATGATTACATCCATCACAATAGTGTATGCAGAGCTGGGACTCATCTAAACAGAATTTGTCTTGTCAGTATTAAATACAATGTTTTTGTTGCGCACACCGCTGTGGTTGTGCCTCTTTCCACCGGTGTTCTTCTCACTGCCACTGTATTAGTGTATGTCACCACAGTGACAAACATACTGACAGTAGATAGTGCTCCAGACTTCGTCCCACTGACCATGTGGATACTCGTGTTACTGCAAAGTAGCCAGTTTCTTGCCATCTCTCAGGTTTTATCGGTGTGACAGATTGTGTTCTTCCAGTTATTTTGCTGAGTTGTTTCCATTTTATGTACAACATGTTGATTACTAGCCCAACTGTCTTCCTAAAGTGCTGCAAAGTTTGCTGCTGTGTGTACTCGATGCATGCACTCCGAAAGACTTGACTTATTATTGGTGTCATGCTGCTATTTCTAGCTGAGTTGGATTCCAGACACCTACTTTGCCCTTTGATGTGCTTGTTTTTCAGAGCTCAAGCTGAAATTCCATGAAATGCAAATTCTGTGTCCCAGCTCTGGTGAATATAATGGCCAGAGAGAAAAAAAAATGAGTGCAGGGCCTCAAGCCTCGTTGAAAATCAAGCCTTTGTCCTTGTTTGTTAGGTTTTCTAACATACTTATTGCAGTTGGCTCCTTAATTATGCTGTCCCAGAAACCTGATATTTCCACTACAAGGCTGTTCACATTATATTTCATTTCATAATTATATTCGAGGCAGTACTTAGCGATAGCTGGTTTGCCTGGTTGTTACAGTCGGATGTGTCACTGATGTGCTTTCACCTCTCCTCGAATGTCCCAATAGTCTGCCCCCACGTAAGACGGGCTATGTTCTAATGGCATTTGATATACGCCAGACTTTTGGAGACATAATTTGTAAACAGTTATAGTGAATGTTACATAGTGCAGGTCTTCACAGTGGAGATAGTGGTGAAACCACAAAAAATGACAAACTGTGAAAAAAACAATTATAATAAGAAATACAAAAACATGGGAAAACGATAGCATTTTGTAACAAGGACAAAAATAAAGCCCCACTGATGATGTTGGAACTTCAGTGAAACATGTCTGGAAGATAGAGGAAACAATAAAATTGTGTTTTGCTCGAGGTGGACCCTCTCCAAAATCAAATCTATTTGTAAGCAAAGGTGGACAGAAGAGCTTCAACCTCAAGGTGACATATTGTCTTTAACACTGTAAAGACTACTTTTTATCTTAGTTGAAAGGAGTGAAATGCACTGTGTGCCATATTTCTATAGGAGTCTACTGATCTTTTTGAATATTTGGCCAGCATTAGATATGTAAGCAGTTGTTTGCTTCTCTTCTTCCTTCTCAGACTTAATCTTTTTCTCATTCATTCTTGATTTTGACAATCTGAGTACCCACTCCTTTGGAGCATTGCTTGTAATTCTTCAATGATGCTCTCCTTGTCTGAAAGTATTGACCAGATTTTGTAGCAACAAATTTTTGTTAGCTGATGATGACTTGAGGCATGGAGATAGGTCAGTGCATATAGGTTTGCCTTATGCATTGTGACAAAGGTGTCAACGTGTTCTCATATCATGTCAAGGAAAGGTAGCTAGTTCTCTTTTCAAAGTTGCATCATGGGTTTTATGTTACAAAGAGTTTACGTGTTCCAGGAGCTCAAGTTTTTCTGCTTGATGTGACCAAAAGACAAGTGCCGTCCATGTGCCAATAGAAACATGTTTCAGCTTGGAGGATTTTAGTACCTTTGTTTAATTGGGTTCCATGAATAGGTTTGCCATCAGGGGTTTGGTCATCATATTTTCCTTTGAATAGGAAATAAGTTGACTTCAGAAAACACACAAAACTTTCTGTGATACAATCTTCAATGTTTTCCATGATTAGTTCCAAGGTGTCAAAGTGGAACCTGGTCAAGAGGGCAATACCACTGAAACTGACCATAATATCAATATTCCGCTTCCGCAGTTGCCTTGGGGGGGGGGGGGGGGGAGGAGGACTCAGCACAACACACCATTAACCAACCACACTTGGAAAGCCTGAGAGATCACCTCACTTCATTCAACAGGGAGTAAACATTTCACAATGCATATCAGTTGGAGAAGCTGTGCCAGGTGAAAGGTAGACTTCTCAGTACACAGATCTATTCGACAAGGTGTCAGGATGAAAAAGCCGTACCTACATCTGCATACATCGAACATCACATTAACACACCAGCCTTGCAAACTTGGCCCTAGTAAGAGAGAGAATTCATGAAATCCGAAGAATGCCAGAGATCACTTAAAAAAATTCTTCATCTCCATCTTTACATGTCAGCTACACACTCTGGAATTCTTGGGAATGCGGTGACAATATGGCCTTGTCACAAACAGAATCAGTGCAGTTGAAAATTACTTCGCACCAGAAAACAAAATTCAATCATTAGCACAAAAAGCCAAGACAAGGTACAGGGAAACATACTGTCATTAATCTCACCGACAATCATGTAGATGAGAATACAGTGAAGATCCTTGCTAAAGGGCTCGATTTCATACACGCTCCAAAAATTATACCAGTAGTAGATTACATCAGCTCCATGGAATATGTTGCAGCTTCTCTACCACCGGAAGCAGAAGAGGTGGTTTGTTGTAAAACCTTTAGAGCACTTATCACAGTGCCTATACTAAGATCCAGCATCTCCAAGGAAGAGCAAGCAACACTGAGAAATCTGCAAGGGGACAAGGAAATTATAGTCCTACCTGCCAATAAGGCGATCCTACAATCCTAATGTCACAAGGACTACAATAAGATTTTTCACCTTTTCAATTATGTAGCATACAGACAAATAAATGTCGACCCTACAAGTAAAATCAAAAGGAAGTCTGACCCTTCTCAATGACTCAAGGCTTGTCATGCAACATGATTAAGGCTCTCAGAATACGCTGAAGCCAGACAGTTGTTTCACAGACGTTTTTATGCACATTGTGACATCAGTTTATCTCCTGTTCTTCGGTAACTATTATGAACAAACTAATGATGTGGTAGTGGGTAGTCCATTATTCAGTACCAGCCTATGCAAAGACCCTAATTTCGCTAATTTGTTTCTGTTGGTATATGATACATTTATGGGGTGTTAGCACTTGGAACAGAAGAGCTGAAGAGTTACTGGAACATTTAAACTCTGTCCATCATAATACAAAATTTGTGATGGAACTGAGAGAGAGATCAAGCTACCTTTCATTGATGTGTTAGTTATGAGAAGAATCACAATGGATCTCTAGGTCACACCAAGCGAGGTGGCACAGTGGCTAGCACACTGGACTCGCATTCGGGAGGACGACAGTTCAATCCCGCGTCCGGCCATCCTGATTTAGGTTTTCTGTGATTTCCCTAAATCACTCCAGGCAAATGCCGGGATGGTTCCATTGAAAGGGCACGGCCGACTTCCTTCTCCGTCCTTCCCTAATCCGATGAGACCGATGACCTTGCTGTTTGGTCTCTTCCCCTAAACCAACCAACCAACCCTAGGTCACAGTGTACGTAGAAAGTCTACGTATACTGACATATATCTCCAAGAATAAAGCCATTGCCATCCATCACAAAGGAATTTGATGCTAAAGAATGGTTCATGTGTAGTGGTTCCGTCTGCTTTGTTTCTTCATTTGTTGTCCTCGGTGATGACGTACTGCATTGCTACACTGGCTGAAAAATGAGTTGTGGATTCCGACACTGACTACTGTAAACAATGTAGCCGACAGGTGCACAGTTGCGCTTCACAGTACTTTAATTTCACTGTTCACAACCCGCTAATAATACAGTTATTTGCCCAGTGCACAGTCTTTTTAATAGTTTGCAGGCAGAACTTCAAATACTGCTACAATAGTTTACTGTTGAACATCTACGAGCAGTAAAAACCTAACCACAAAGTTCACAGTTCTTGAAGAATAGCAAGGTACATATGGAGCAGACACTGTCATTGGTTTGACACGTGGCCTAATTGTTTAACACTTATTCCACAGTTAAGTTGAAGTATTGTTGTTGTTGTTCTAACCAACACAGATTTCTCATCTGAAATTCGGACGTGGACTGACTGACTGACTCATGACCAAAAAGTGGGCCGTTGTATATCATCAGAATAGTAGGCCCTGAAACTACACATTGTTCAATGTTTAATCTACAGAAATTACAATTAAAACTTAACTCATTAAATTAACTGAATACATCAAAAAATTGGTTCTTTTTAACAGTTTCTTCTACTACAAGATGTAGGCCGAATTATTTGTTTAAATCATGAAATTAACAAATATAAGTACACAAACAATACTTTGGACAAAACTGTTAATTACTTTGAAATTAAAGGCTGGCTTTGCTAACATGTTTTTGAATAGAGCCAAATGGATACTTTAAGATTACTAGTATTTTATCTTCCAAATCTTTACAATTATTACAGAATTTATATTTGTTTATATGTCAACAGTAGAATTTAAGTTAAGAAACAATTACTGATTTCACCCTATAATGAAAGATACTAACTAATAATAGTCAAAATAAATTAGAAAGTCAATTACACATATAAAACTAAGCACAAAATTAGATCTGGTGTTATATTCTTTAAAACTGAGGGCCACCCTTTCTGTATTATGAAAATACAGATTATACTCATGTATGTTATTGGTAATTAGTTCAAAAATGAAAAAAACAAATTTAAGTAGACAGATGGCAAAATAAGAGGGGAATTAAAAATATCCCATCTCGCTTTGTTACACTTGGAGCTCAAACACTTTCAGACAAGAAGACCCTTGCTGAAAAATTTAAAACACTTATGAATAATGTTCTGAAGGAATGGGTACTCATTATCATATGAAATCAAAATAAAGAATATGTGAGATAGAGGTTGAGACTGAGAAAGAAGAACAGGAACTAAGAATTGCTTGTCTGGCTTACGCTGACCAAATATCTGGAAAGATTGGTGGAGTCCAGTGAGAACATGGTATCTGTTGTATTTCACTCCTTTCAACTAAGATAGAAAGCACTTTTGTAATATTAAAGATGATTTAGGCCTCTGTAAGTCTGTTGTGTACCACAAGGCTGACTATCATAACAATCAAAGAGAGATGTGAGTAACATCAGTGATATACTAGACCAACACAACCAAGCGAACTGATGTTGCCAAGTATAGCAGAACCCCACTATCCACATCCTACAGGACCAGAAGCATGGTCACACCACAAAAAGGCTGGATTATCAGAACAACACTTTTATTGACCCACATCATCATAATACAGTACAGCACAACTTCAATGTTCAACTGGAAATACTATATGAAATATTGTTCCATATTAAAACAGTAACAAAATGAAAACATTCACACAATCAAAAATCTTACAAAAAAGTGTAATGTTTAGTGGTGCGTGTATTGTAAAATATGTCTGTATCGTACAGTAATATATTGTCTCTGTGAATGGCAGCTGAACATCGGTTCATACCTTTTTACAGTACTGCATTAACATGCAATTGATTTACACTTAACTCTTCAAAATACGAGAAATCTACAATTACATCTACACCTATACCTGTACTCTGCAAACCATCATGAAGTGCTTATTAGGATTTCTTCCCATTTCATTCACGTATGGTGTGTGGAAGGAATGATTGTTTGAATGCCTCTTTGCACACTGTAATTTTTTTAATCTCACCCTCACAATCCATATGTGTGTGATACATAGCGAATTGAAGTTTATTCCTAGAGTAATAATTAAAGCTGGTTCTTGAAACTTTGTTAGTAGATTTTCTCAGAATAGTTCACATTTATCTTCAGCAATCTGCTAGTTCAATTTCTTCAGCAACACTGTAGCACTCTCCCACACTGGTGCTCATTCTTGCTGCCTTACTCTGTATGTGTTCAATATCCCCTGTTAGTCCTCTTTAGTACAGGTCCTACACACTTGTGCAATACTCCAGAACTGGTCACACGAGTCATTTGTAAACAATATCCTTTATAGACTGATTGCACTTCCCCAGTATTCTACCAACAAACCGAAATCTGTTTTACCCTCAACTGAGACCTTGTGAGCATTCCATTTCATATCACCACAAAGTGTTACATCTAGGTATTTGTATGAGTTGGCTGATTCCAACAGTGACTCATTGATACTACAGTTGTAGGATACTATGTTTGTTTTTTCTTCTTGTAAAGTGCACAATTTTTTGTTTCTGAGCATTGAGAGCAAGTTGCCAATCTTTGCACCACTTTGAAATCTTATGAAGATTCGACTGAATATCTATGCAGCTTCATTCAGCACAGATAATTGCGTCATCTATAAAAAGTCTTAATATTGTGTGAAAGTTCATTGATAGACATCATGAACAGCAAGAGTCCCAGCAACTTCCCTGGGGCATGTCTGATGATGTTTCTACATCTGATAATGACTCTCTGTGCAAGGTAGCATGCTGTGTCTTCCCTGCCTAAATGTTCCAGTCCAGCCACAAATTTCACTTAATACCTCGTATGATCGTACTTTTGACAGTAAGTGTAGGTATGGTACTGAGTTAAACACTTACCAGAAATCAAGAAATAATGCATCTACCTGACAGTCTGATCCAAATCTTTCAGTATGTTATGTGAGAAAAGTGCAAGTTGGGCTTCACATGATTGACTCTTTGGACTCCATACTGGTTGGCATTGAGGAGGTTATTCTGTTAAAGATACCTCGTTATGTTGGAGCTCAGAATAAGTTCTAAGATTCTACAACAAATTGATGTTGAGGATATTGGACGGTAGTTTTGTGGATCACTTCTTCTAGCCTCATTGTAGATGGGTTTGACCTGTGCTTTTCTCCCTGAACTGGGCAAGGTTTTTTGTTTGAAGGGTCTACAAGAGAGTATAGTTGAAAGAGGGGCTATGTTGGCCACAAATTCAGTATAGAACCTGACAGATTCCATCGGGTCCTACAGTTTTGTTCAATTTTAAGGATTTCTTCCCTTTCTCAACACCACTGACACTACCACTGAACACTGACTTCATTTATCTTTCCAATGGTAAGAGGATTAAAA
Organism: Schistocerca cancellata; assembly: GCF_023864275.1. Classification (NCBI taxonomy): domain Eukaryota; kingdom Metazoa; phylum Arthropoda; class Insecta; order Orthoptera; family Acrididae; genus Schistocerca; species Schistocerca cancellata. The sequence goes on along the minus strand of NW_026046793.1, from coordinate 5,501,299 downwards.
ACAGGGCAATTCTCCTGGGTTTTCCTTCGTAAAGGAACATTTGAAAATAGAGTTAGGCATTTCAGCTTTTGCTTTGCTACTCTGAATTTCAGTTCCTGTTTCATTCATTAGGGTTTGGACACTAACTTTGGGGCCACTAACAGCCTTTACATAGGACCGTAATTTCTTAGGGTTTTATGAAAAATCGTTTGACACAGGTCAGCTATGGTAGTCATTGAAGACTTAAACCATTGTCCTCTTGACAGCCAAACCTGCTTCATTCAGCAGCTCTGTATCTATAAACCCAATGCTGTTTTTGTGGGGGAACGCTGGGCGATGCCTAACCCTAAACTTTTTCGTCAACAAAGTAATTTTTTTACGATATTGAGAACTTGGAAGAGTGCCAAAGATTTATTTCACAGGCGTAAATTTTTTATTTAATTTTTTCGTGTTGGTAATTGCAATAGGAATGATACCAGTGCAGTTTTTGGTGGGAAAAGCGATGCCATTGACTGTTTCAATCAGAAAACTAACAAACTATTTTACTTGTTCTGCGTCTAAAAAACCAAAAACTGTCAATAATTCGTGTGCGAGTGAAAAGCTAGGAAGTTCATCAGTGGATGACGAAAGTGAAACTGTAAACCTGAGCATTGAACCTACGTGGAAAATGCAGTGAACGAACTAGTGCATGATAGAAAATTAAATGATCGTCCAGAGTGTTGGACTTTGGAACAAGTCAGATACCATTTTTTTGTAGTTCGACATGTTGATGACATCACGGCTAAAAGCAGACGAGTGGTATCCCATGCTTCAGTTACAAGTAATTTTTGCTGCATTATATCCAATGTCGGAGTACCCTCAAACTTTTTTTTTAGAAAAAAAGCACTGTATAAACCTATGCTTTGTTTTTACAGCTATTATTCAGTTATCTCTGTTTCTTTAGAAGTTTCTTTAGAATGACTGACAAGGGAACCTCCCCATCGCACGCCCCCTCAGATTTAGTTATAAGTTGGCACAGTGGATAGGCCTTGAAAAACTGAACACAGATCAATCGAGGAAACAGGAAGAAGTTGTATGGAACTATGAAAAAATAAGCAAAATATACAAACTGAGTAGTCCATGTCCAAGATAGGCAACATCAAGGATAGTGTGAGCTCAGGAGTCCCGTGGTCCTGTGGTTAACGTGAGCAGCTGCGGATAGAGAGGTCCTCGGTTCAAGTCTTCCCTCGAGTGAAAAGTTTACTTTCTATATTTTCGCAAAGTTATGATCTGTCCGTTCATTCATTGACGTCTATGTTCACTGTAATAAGTTTAGTGTCTGTGTTTTGCGACCGCACCGCAAAACCATTTTCGCAAAGTTATGATCTGTCCGTTCATTCATTGACATCTCTGTTCACTGTAATAAGTTCGCACTGCAAAACTGTGCGATTAGTAGACGAAAGGACGTGCGTCTCCAATGGGAACCCGATATTTTCTATACGACACTTGTGACGGCATGTGCGTCACATGACAGGAATATGTTATCGACCCACCTAACTTGTACACTTGGCGAATGGGTAAAAAGATTCTTCTACCTTGCCCAATTTAGGTTTTTTTGTGGATGTGATAATCGCTCTCAAAAAAAGTGATGAAAACATAAGAGTTTGTCACATAAACTGAAAATAAAAAATTAAACTTTCAATTCAATGGAAGACTTGAACCGAGGACCTCTCGTTCCGCAGCTGCTCGTGCTAACCACGGGACCAGGGCGCTCCTGAGCTCACACTGTCCTAAATGTTGCCTATCTTGCGCACGGACTACTGTTTGTATATTTAACTTATTTTTTTCATAGTTCCACACAACTTCTCCCTGTTTTCTCAATTGATCTGTGTTCAGTTTTTCAAGGCCTATCCACTGTGCCAACTTATAACTAAATCTGAGGGGGGTGCAATTGGGAGGTTCCCTTTTGAGTACCAAGGAGAGTCTCTCTCATTATGAAATGTTCTACTAGGTACATATCTAACCAGTCCACGGTCAGTTATTCTTTTTAAACTTGAGCCACGCTCATGCCCTGTGCTGAAAGTTTCAAGTTCCTCACTAAGATATGATACTACTGATTTCTTATCTATTTTATTGAACACACATATATCTTTCCTTTTTTTAGTAGTCCTTTGTACCTAGGTAATCATTGTTGCCACAACTGTGTCACGGTCACCGACACTGGTTTCCATGTGGGCATCCTCGAAGAGGTCAGGTCTATTTGTTACCAATATTTCTAATATATTTACAACGTGAGTAGAGTTCTGAACTATCTGTTCTAGGCAGGTTTCAGTAATGTTTCACAGGATGTTTTATCACACAGATCACTAACAAAACTGTAATTTTCCCAATCGATTAGCGGGTTATTAAGGTCTCCACCAACGATTACATTATGGCCGAGGAACTTACGTGCAAATGAACTGAGGTTCTCTCCAAAGTTTTCAGTTACATCAGGAGATGAGTCAGTTGGATGATAGAAGGCTCAAATTGTCATTTTATGCCCACACCTGATACTGAGTCTTGCCCAAACAGTGTCAGATGCAGCTTCAATTTCTATCTCAGTGGATTTGAGTTTCTTGTCTGCTGCAACAAATTGCATTTGCCTTTCCTTTTGATATACACTTAGATTTTCCACAAAAATCTCACTACTATCAATTTCAGGTTTCGAGCAGATTTCTGTACGTAGTGTTACGAGAGCTTCACTGATTTTCGTAAGCAATTTGAACTCTGCCACTTTTTAGTGAATGCTTCAGCAGTTAACCGTTAGGATTTTAATGCTCTCATCTGTGAGAGGCCTTTCTTTCAACCTTACACTGATACTTCTGAGTCTTGTACAGCTATTGTTATCTGGATTGGATGGAGAGTCACTTAATCTAAAAAAAAAACCTTGTGTACACCCCACACAGTCAGCTACCAGGGTAGCAGCATCTGATGTGGAGGCCTAGTGCACACCTTAGACCTGCTGACATGTTTAGAGGGACCCTGCAGTTCTCTAAGGCACAAGTCCAGGGAGTTGCAGCCTAGCTTGCCACAGTATCTTTGAAGTTGCTGGTTCAGTCCTTCCATTCAGCTCAGAACCAAAGTGCCACGATCAGTTTTTGGGACAATGCTGCAAATTTTGAGCTTTATTGAAATTCCTTGCGCATAGCTGGTCTTCTCAACTTTCTCTGCCAGTCACTCGATTGACCCGAGTATGACCTCGGACACCAGATAACGGCTATCATTTATTTGAACGTGTACCACATTCTGCAATTGTTTGCACTCAGTTTCCTTAATGGCTACCAGAATAGCCTCTTCAACATGTTGAATGATGCCCTTAGATGTACCAGAATGAGTGCATGTGGTGTTCTTTCCTGCCTACTGTTGCCATTTCCCTAAGGGTTACCACAATTCGTCTTATGTATGGACTGCTGATGATAATATATCTCTACCTTTTTGCATTTGCTTCCTTTTGGCACTGTACAAAACTGATGAAACGTGTTCCACTGGCTCATGCTCAGTTTCACTTTCAGTAAAAGACAGCACCTCAGACTTGTCGGCTAGGGGGATCAATACAACACCCTGAGTCCTCCCTCACCATCCACCTTGTACAGGGTGCCTAGCTCTACCATTGAAATGCCACTCGCAGTCAAGTGGATGAGTAATACTTCTTGCAGAGTACACAGGATCCACAGAAGTGGATATTACTTCAGGTAGCTTTGGTACTGGTACCACAGATACACAACTCTCAAGAGATCTTCCAGCACAATGACTCACAGCAGCTGTTAATTGTTTGACTGTAATCATGGACATAACCAGCTGCTAATGAATGTCAACCAGTTCATTCTTTGAGAGCAGCACTCAAAGTGGGGCTGCATTTTAGCTGGTGAGATGTGTTACAGGACAGTGAACAAATAAACACTGTAAAAACAGTTGTTCTGGTCTAAAGAAGGACAAAAAAGCCTGTAATGTCCGTTTGCTTAGGAGATGACAGCTTTGATTTTGCTGCTATATTCTACCATTTCCTAATCCACAAAATGTCTGTTGTGGTAGACCTAGAACTTTGTTCGGTGTATTAAAGGGCCATATCAAATGCATTTGTAGCAATGATACCCAAGCCATAGGTTCATTGTCTTCATCATTATCACTGGTTGTTCAAGTTACAGTGTCAGAGTTGGTAGTCAGTTAATTCTGCTTCTGTTGCGCAGTCAGCATCAGCTATACTGATAGTCACTTACGACACTGGGCCCAATGTTTGCTTGTTAAGATAGCAACACATGTTTACATTTAGTTGGTGCCATAATTTAGTTTTACACACTTTAATATGAAAGAAGTATATTATCACTGATTTATAAAAAATGTGTGGACAGTAACTAGCTAGAAAAAAGTTAATTCATACTAAAAGTGTTGGAACTATCGCACATAGCAGCTGTCAACTGTCTATAGATCCATATTGCAGACAATTAGCCATCACCAAGTCCAGTACTGACTGTAGCAGTGGCCTGTGTAGGTGAACAAACACTGGAAATGGGATAGTCAGACTAAGTGGTTAGTTGGACCATCCGAGATTAGATTAACGAGATTCTACTGTACCACCAAGAATATAATCATGAAATGAAATGCTATAAGACTAGTCTTGTGGTGGGTTTCTGAGACTGCATAATTAAAGAGTCTATTGAAATGGCATCAGGAAACCTAATATATAGGGATGGAGGTTTCAGCCTGCTACGTAGTCAACATGTTAAATAAGGCTTGGGGTCTGACACTCGGTTAAAGATCTTGCTGGCCATCACATCCACCAGAGCTGGGAAACACAGAGAATTTATTTTACAGAATGTAACTGTTGTCTGAAAACCAAGGGCATCACACGTCATAGTTTATATTGGGAATCGTACTTGTCTATAAAGAGCAGCATGAGACCAACAATAGTTCAGTCTGGTTAGGATCCAGGCAGTAAGTATACATGTCAGCAAAATTGCAGGCTTGTTCAGTTGTCAGAAAATTGTGCAGAAAATGTTAACAACTTACAGAATAACTGGTAGCATGCCATTAAGTCTATTTCTCAATGCAATGAATGTGATGTGGTTATAAAATACTGTCCGATGAACAGTATGTGTCCTCTTGGATGTTAGTTATGTGGTACTCTTGGTATGGTGCTCCTTGGTGAATATGGTCCTCAAGAACCCACTGATTGCAATTGTAGGAGTCATGGGATCCCAGGCAGTATGAGTAGCAAAATCTTTGGATGATAAACAATAGTCACAGTAGGCCACAGTCATGTTGCTTTGGTGAATTTTGTTTTATGTGTGTTAGTTGTGATCTATGGCTTACTTGCCTAGTATTTCATCTCCATTGCTGTGAACATCAACAGAGGCTATAAAGAATCAGGTGGCAGCTTAAAACTAGAACAAGATCAGCAAGCCCAACTGTTTATACATATCTGTGCAGTGGTTGGATTGAGACATCAACAGACTGCTGCCTCAGATTGTGAATCCACGTATGTTTTGGAGCTTTTAGTTGGGAAAAGTTGGCACGAGGAACCCTAGTGATTGTCATCTGGGAAATAAGGCTACATCAGCAGATCCAGATTACTCACTGGGGCGAGGCAACCACCAAATTCATTTCTCTAATATTGTGGATTTGTCAAGACCCAGTCATTACTACGTAGGAATTTACAGAGGCCATCAAAATTCTAAATCACAAAAATAACTCGAATAGATAAGGAATATTGGATTTAGACCAGTTGTACCCCTTACTGCTAAACTCTTCCCCATTACAATTTCCACAACCCAGCTCGGCATGAATTCACAATCTCAGGTAATACTTTTCACAAACTGACAGTTACATGGATAAATATAAACATTTTGGTTTACAGAACTTATTTAAGTTTGAAACAGCTGTCCAAGCCTTTATTGCTTCTGATATGCCTCCAACTTCAGGAGGTGAAACATTACTCGGGTGTATGCTTTAAATCACAGCCTAATGTGCATAAAATAAAATTCACCAAAGACATAAACACCAGCCTTGAAATCCTTCCTTGTATCATCCTGTTGCTTTTAAATTAAGGCACATGCTGGTAAACATTTCTCTTTCTTATAGAGATATAACACCATCTTTCAGGAAACAGTCAACATCCAAATGAATGAGAAATCCTCAGCATAAAAGATCAGCAATGTAGTTGTTGTACCCGTCTAAAAATAAACAATAAAATCCACAATTCCACAATTAATGAGCATAGTTTTCATGCAGTACTGTATGTGCATGCACAAAGGTATGCACAAACACCTGACATAAGTTTAGAGACTGCATTGACTATCCTTATCAAGAGCTCACTTAAAACAACAAAGCAGGATTCTCATGTTGTTTCCAATACTGATTTATGATAGGCTTTGCAATTTGGTAAACCATAATTCACATACTTTTATGTAAGATTCTAATGCTTGCACTTGTAACCTCTGGAACTACTGTTAAAACTGTCTATAATTTGAGACAGTTAGTGTGCTTTTCTGCTTGGTTACTTTCTCTGTGAGGCTGCTGTCATCATTATTGCTAACAATTATAACTTTTATTATTTCATGGCATTATAATAAAACTGTATTTTTTCCTCTGTGTATCTGTATATTAAAACAGTTAACTTGGTTTACAATCTGTTACAGTACGAGTGCTAAGGAGTGTGATTCATTCAAGGTTCTGAAGGAGTGTGCACGGAATATAGACTAAAAAATAGTACACTTAGAGAGAGCGCTGCTTTGCCCTAACCTCTTTGGAGATCCCCTGAAGGCTACAGCATCAGAGGAATTTGTAGACCAGTGCATTGAGGAGGTTATTGATATCAAGGTATCATTTTAACAGTTACAAAGTTACAAATATAGTGTTGCTTATGTCATTCTTTCACAACTGTGTATGCAGTTAAAAATAATGAACAGTAAGCTGATAGAAATCATGGATATTTGTTTTAAGAGGCTGGGATGAAAATAATACATGAGATACATACATCCCAGGTTTCAGTGCTAGTGATGTGTCAGGTAATGAGTCATTTTAGAAGTTGTTTTATTCCTCACATTGTGAATGTGGTTGTTATTCTTGAGTGACCATAAACATGAGCAAGACTTGGATGCCCTTAAGAAGTACTGAAGATTTAAGAGAAACAGTCAACTACAGCTGACAATTTTCCAAGACTATGTAGGCATATCACCACAGTTTGCTATCAGTGCTGGTGGTATACGTAACATGTCGGCTGCCACAAGGCCGCTGGTGACCTCAACAGAGTCTTAGGCCTTTGGGTGCCTGTAGCAAAGCCTAATGCCCGAGGCTATGGCCCTGGCCTGGCTTGGCCTGGTGATGAAACATCCAACAATATGAATGTGACAGTCAGTATTAACACTTGCCTTGGTATGGCTCATATAAATGAAATGAACTGGTATGCTAGTAATGAGATTTGCAACAATTATATGTCAAGGAAAGGGTTGAAAAAACAGTAAATTATTTCCTATATTGTCTGCATCACCGCAGTTTCTGTGATTCGTGAACACGGGAACCCGAATCCCTGTGGTAAATCTTTTTTATGTACTTAAGAGTCTAGCACTGGCTATCCTCTCCTTGGGAGCTTACAACTCTTGGGGGTATGTGTGTGGGGAGCACACAGGAAAGGAAGGAAAATGCCCTTCATCTTTGACTTGATACATAGGATGGCTTCCAAACTGACAACCTGGGTTTTCTCTGATTGATGCTACTTACAGAAACTTCCCAACACTTTATCAGCTAATGTGCTAGGAGCCCAAAACCTGGCATGGTAACCATTCCACTGTAGGGGAACTGTGAGGAACCTGTACAGTTTTAGCCCCATAATGATGAAGGGAAAGCATTTTTGGTGCCCAAGCTACAAACTCCTCATGTAAGCCAAGGAGTATGTGCCTGCTTGTTTACTTTAGGGTGCAGGGACACCAAGCAATGGTTTCCTTGCAGGGTAGTAGCTGCAGTGGTGAAAAACTGTGATGAAATCCCCATTACAGTCACCTTTCATAAGAACAACATGATCCAGAATGTCATAAAGACCTCATGTAATGTGTAGTAACCAAGTAGCACACAAAACTGATCCAAGAAATAAGAATATGGCTTTTATTCATAAACCTCTGGACAATAATGGAAATAAGCCTCTCATGACTTCACATGTAACAAGACAAAAGAATTATACAGAGGTGCAACACGAGTGATACACAGAACAACTGATGCAAACGGTACAAACTAAAAGAACGTAGTGAGAGTGAGTCAGCATTGTTCCGAATGTATATAAATGTGAGTTGCCAGTAGGTGGTGTGGCAGAGACCGTGCCGTATGCACACTTCCTACAGGTAGCCTCTAGTGCCCAGCCTGCACTGATACAGTTGCCAATTTATTTAAGTACACGTGTGCAGCGACACTACAGTTGGCGCACTCGTGTGATCACGTGCAATAGTAGCAGGATAAGCACACCTCCGCCTCGTGTGAAGTGGGCACCTAGGTGACAGAGGAGATGCCCTCGACTTGACGAGAGACACGTGCATCGAATGCAGAGCGGCAGTAGCTGATGGCAGAAGTGGGATGACGTGCCAGGTGGGGCCCGGTGCACAGGGTCGGAATATGCGGAGACGCGAGCGTGTCTGAGGATGGTAGGCCTGTGTGTCACACGACAACAGCACCGGGCTGGAGAGTGCCATTGCCATCTTTGCATTGTCATCGGGAGGCATGTCCCAGTGCAGAGAAGATGGGGCTGGACTCACCAGTGATTATGGCTGAGGTGGTGATGACGAGGGGGCTGGTGGAGGCGGCCCGACTGGAACAGCAGGCTATGACGATGGACCCGAGACCAGTGATTGACCAGCACCCAGTGCTGCACGTGGAGAAGGATAGGGGTACCTGCACAAGAGGCAATGATGGGCTCGAGGCAGAGAGTGGCACAATTAGCTGTGGTGATGAGTGCCCCACCTGCGAATCAGTAGCATCTGGTGGCGAGCTGAGGCGCAACTGGTCAAAGCAGTGCATCACCAGCATGTTGGTCGTGCGGATGTCACGAAGGTAGTATCCCTGGTGGCAGTCAGCTGTGGCTGGTATCAACTTGGGCTGGCGATCGCAGCACGAAATGGCCAGACGAACGTGACCTTGGCAGCTGCAGTGCTGGTCGCAGAAGGTGGAGGAGTGTCTGAGGCTGCCAGTCATGAAGCAACTCTGCTGGGTCGTTCCCCCTCCCCCCCCCCCCCCTCACTCTCGCACCATGGCTCCAGTGGTGGGAAGCGATAGATACTAGATGCTCATAAAACAGAGAATGGCATTGTCTGGTGAAGAATTGACAACGACCATTTTCATTTTGGACTTGAATGTATGCACTAGTCATTCTGCCTCCTCTACTGATTGGGGGTGGTATGGCGGAGCCATAACATGATGAGTACCGTGAAGGAAACAAAACAGTTGAAAGGTGTGAGAAGTGAATTGGGGCTCATTATGGGAAACTAAGATACAAGGCAACCCATCAGTAGAAAAAGGCCTCAAAAGCATACGGGTTGTGACATCAGCCAATGTCGACACACACCAGAGAATGTAAAGAAACTGGGAAAATGCATCCACAACCGAGAGCCTATAGGAATTGAAGAAGGGATGTGCAAAGTGTACGTGAATGCACTCCTGTAGCTGGCACAATGTGGGCCAGGGGGACAGAGATGCCCTGGGGTTGTCTTGTCAGGCACACTGCTCACAAGCCACAACAAAACAGACAATTTTGCTTTCAATCCCTGACCAAGAAACATGCCTCCTAGCTAACAGATTAGTACACAAAACTCCCCACTGGCCCTGGTGGAGAAGGGGTAGAACCTCTCATCACAATGCGGCAGAATGACTGCTCTGGGAGAGATGTTTCCCATGGACAACAGCAAAACACCGCCAAAAACAGAGAGGCAGTACTGTAAGGAAAAATAGTTGCACAGGGGGTCCAAAGACTGGTAGTTCAGCCCTGTCGAACAAACCGAACCACCTGGCAGAGAATGGGGTTGACGGTAACACCGATTGATATGCACGAGCTTGTATTTGGGAAACCCTCGACCGCAGCCTACGTTTCAGTATCGAGATGGAAGCAAAGCAATTACTCGAGATGGTCAGGTTCGGAAGCCACAGGAAGGTGGGATAAGGCATTCACATTGGCACGTCTAGACTCGGTCGAAAATGGATTTAGTAATTGAGACAAGAACATTGCCCAGAATTGTAGATGGTGTGCTGCCTTGTCAGGCAAGGAAGTGTGATGGTTAAACAAGAAAACCCAGGGGTTATGGTATGCAGTAAGGTGAAACTTGAAGCCATACAAAAAACATAAAATGTCTGGGGAGCATAGACCACGGCAAGAGCCTCTTTTTCCATCTGAGAGTAATGCCGCTGGGCTGGAGTGAGAGATTTGGAGGTGAAAGGAACAGGTTGTTCAGGGCTTGTTGGCATATGGGTGCACTGGGACTGTGCCGAGGCCTTACTGTGAGGCATCAGTCACCGAGACCGTGTTTTGGTCCGGCGAGTACCCGCAGTGAAACAAAAATTATTAGAAGGCAAAATGGACTTGGCAGTAATTCCAGGCGGAATGACGTCAATTCTGCAACAACTTGATGTCTATTTGAGAAAACCATTTAAGGACAAACTTAAATGCATGCACACGGACTGGCTTTTGAAAAATGACATACAAGTGACACCAGCAGGATGTATAAAACGTGCAGGTTTTGTTGTAAGTGTGCCGTTGGAGTGGTGATGCGTGAAATGTGTTCCAAATCGGTCGCTTAAAAAATGTTCGATATCAAATGCACTAGGTGTTATGGAGTATTATGCTCTTTACAAAGAACTGAGCAGCAAGCACTCAAGTGAAAGTGGTTCAGAATTATCTAATTGATATTTTAAACGTTTCATAAAGTTTTTATTATAAATCTAAAAAAATTTTATTTTATATTTCCACTTTTAATTTCTAAGTAATTTTCATTCTTATTTTGTAACTTTTGCTTTTCATACATTTGAAGTCCTCACGAAAATTGTGCTATGAAAAGCCGATTGGTAAGCCTGTGTTAAGTTTTTGTCAATGTGGCCAACGCTATGTCTCGGATGTTTTCCTACCAGTGACAAGAGACGGTTCCTGTGAATCCTGAATCGGTATGCTCTTTGTCGTAATATGAATGAATGTAAACAGTGCACCGTGCATACTTTCAAGTTAGCTCTTACCTCATTTAAATCCTGTTTGCCTAACAAACTCGAGTGAGGCAACAGCAAAGAATGTGCATCTCATGTATTGTGTACATTCATACTCTTATGCTGAATAGTAAGACAGACAGAAATGAAGCATAGCTTGTTGCATTGTATCTATAGTTTTCACCCAGCAACCACAGTGCACTGTTCATTCTGATCATGTTATTATCACACAATACTTTGGGGCATGGCAAACTTTGCTCAAATGTCTGCATCTGACAATTACCTCTCAGTCTTCAGTGTACTTAAGACAGGTAGGGGATAAGAACCTGGCCTTCACTGCTAAAGGTAAAGCAGGAGATAGGCCTCAGCTCTTGGGTAAGGTAATGAAGAAACTTCAGTCAGTCCACAAAAAGAGACTGCTTAACAAAACACTTCTGTGTCCTACAGAATATTGCTGGAGTGTGTGGGGTCCATAACAAATGGAACTACCAGGGGATACTGAACATCCATTAAAAAGGGCAGGTTTGTTTTACTCATAGGAAAGTATCACAGAAATAATGAATAATCTGAACTAGCAGATGTTTAAAGATGTACATTAGTTATCACACAAAACCATACTTACAAAGTTTCGAGAACCAGTATTACCGTAAGTGAAAAATCTAGAAATATTCTTCGGCCCCATACACAGCAGTTCCTCAAAGGCAAGCTTACACCAATTACAGTGCACACACAGGCATTTAAGCAGTCATTTTTCCTGTGTGCCATACACAACTGGAGCAATAAGGAACTCTAACATGTCCCACAATGTTAAGTATCCGCTGCCATACATTTCACAATGGTGTACAAGAAGACTTGAAATGATTTTCTTTTGTGTCTATATGATAATCTATTGTAACCATAATCTTTGAACAGTATACCTCTCAGAGCTAGTCAATTTCATTCTGTTGTCTGTGTTAGTATTTGTTCATTACAATGTGAAAGTTCGAGGATGTCCAATTAAGGTAGTTGTCATTCCTTGTTGATATACCATGATATAGTCTTTATTTGGAACTCTGTACTTCTGTTTAAAGCTGTGAGGATACGTACTGTATAGTTAGTGAAAATTGGAATGGATTTGCATAATTTCTAATTCTTGGATGTACCTCAAAATTTTCCCAGTTTTCAGTAGCTGATGATGTTATAACTAATTTACAAGTCCTTTCTTTTAAGGAAAACCTCAAAAAAATGATTGAAGAAACAAAAAATAGCCTAGAAGCTCAGAAAAAATTCAATGAATGGTTGTCTGCAACAAAGAATTCACTGATCCAGCAAGTAGAGGAGATAGAAAGCCACTTACAGAAATATGGCTATAAACCTTCACAAAAGAACTCCAGAGATTTGTATCCTTTTGACACTCCAAAGATATGTGAGTATTTATATGTGTGGTTCTGAAATATCAACATATAAGTACAACACCAAGTGAATATGGGTAGCTAGTATAAAACTTGTTGTTGGTTAGCATCATTACCTTAATGTTTAGATTACCCTGTAGTTTATTCTTGTTTTATTCATTCTCTTACAGTTATTTTATACATTAACCATTTTCATACTGGTCATCTTCTAAAAAAACTTAATGTGAAAATATTGTGACAGCATTTTACTGGCAATGCTAGGAATTGTCCTCAAATGCTACTCAAAAGTGACATAGTATTTCATCTGGATACCATATTAAAGCCAAAATAGTGTAACATCTTACTGGTTTAAGTTTGGTTATTATTAAGAATAACTTGGTTTTATTAAAATTCATTGTAAATTTGTCATGATAATTTGTGATTAATTTATATGCAAACAGTGCATGTTTTAAAGCATTTTTCATTACTTAATTGAACAGAATATGGAAATTAACCACCAACAGAATATTTTGTCATGCAGAATAGTCCAAAGTGCCTGTAGTTTTTCCATTCCATGCCTGCAAATATCTACTGGTTTGATGTTACAGATGTTGTAAAGCAAAGTATGAAATCCAGAATGAGATTTTCACTCTGCAGCAGAGTGTGCGCTGATACGAAACTTCCTGGCAGATTAAAACTGTGTGCCCGACTGAGACTCGAGCTCGGGACCTTTGCCTTTCGCGCGCAAGTGCTCTACCATCTGAGCTACCGAAGCACGACTCAAGCCCGGTACTCACAGCTTTACTTCTGCCAGTACCTCGTCTCCTACCTTCCAAAGCTGTGAGTACTGGGCGTGAGTCGTGCTTCGGTAGCTCAGATGGTAGAGCACTTGCGCGCGAAAGGCAAAGGTCCCGAGCTCGAGTCTCGGTCGGGCACACAGTTTTAATCTGCCAGGAAGTTTCATATCAGCACACACTCCGCTGCAGAGTGAAAATCTCATTCTGGAAACATCCCCTAGGCTGTGGCTAAGCCATGTCTCCGCAATATCCTTTCTTTCAGGAGTGCTAGTTCTGCAAGGTTCGCAGGAGAGCTTCTGTAAAGTTTGGAAGGTAGGAGACGAGGTACTGGTAGCAGTAAAGCTGTGAGTACCGGGCGTGAGTCGTGCTTCGGTAGCTCAGTTGGTAGAGCACTTGCCCGCGAAAGGCAAAGGTCCCGAGTTGGAGTCTCGGTCGGGCACACAGTTTTAATCTGCCAGGAAGTTTCATATCAGCGCACACTCCGCTGCGGAGTGAAAATCTCATTCTGGAAACAAGGGAATTTTTATGGACAGCAATGCACCATGTTTCTGGGTACAATTGTTCACGATTGTTTTGAAGAACATTCTCGATAGTTCAAGCAAATGATTTGGCCACCCACCAAACATTTATGGGACACTATCAAGACATCAGTTCGTGTACAAAATCCTGCACCAACAACACTTCCACAATTATGGGAATCTGTAGAGGCAGCATGACTCAGTATTTCTGCAGGGGCTTCCAATGAGTGGTTGAGTCTATGCCAAGTCAAGTTGCTGCACTATGCCAGGCAAAAGATGGTCTGACACAATATTAGATGGTATGCCATGACTTGTCATCTCAGGGTATACAGTCCCTGCTGGTTACATGCCCAAAGGTATAGCTGCTGCCTCTGTTACTGCTACAATGGGAGCCAAGGTGCAAGTTAGTAGCCAGAGACATCCAGTGAAGACATCCTGTAAAGAAAATTGGAATACAGAAAAGTGTCAACAGTTGCTCTTATTGTGAGCTAACACCGTTAAGTTTTCTCCAAAATGAGTTTAACTTACTTTGTTGTTGTGGTCTTCAGTCCTGAAACTGGTTTGATGCAGCTCTCCATGCCACTCTATCCTGTGCAAGCTTCATCATCTCCCAGTACCTACTACAACATACATCCTTCTGAATCTGTTTAGTGTATTCATCTCTTGGTCTCCCCTATGATTATTACCCTCCACGCTGCCCTCCAATACTAAATTGGTGATCCCTTGATGCCTCAGAACGTGTCCTACCAACTGATCCCTTTTTCTAGTCAAGTTGTGCCACAAATTTCTCTACTCCCCAATCCTATTCAATACCTCCTCATTAGTTATATGATCTACCCATCTAATCTTCATCATTCTTCTGTAGCACCACATTTCGAAAGCTTCTATCAAATACTTTAAGAAACGACTTCCTCTCACTTAAATCTATACTTGATGTTAACAAATTTCTCTTCCTCAGAAACGCTTTCCTTGCCATTGCCAGTCTACATTTTATATCCTCTCTACTTTGACCATCATCAGGTATTTTGCTCCCCAAATAGCAAAACTCCTTTACTGCTTTAAGTGTCTCATTTCCTAATCTAATTCCCTCTCACATCTTGCTCACAAGATGGTAGAGTTTTGTCAGGACTGGCTCTCCCAAGGCGTCAGTAGTTCTAATGGAATGTAGCCTACTCCCAGGCCTTATTTCGACTCTGGTCTTTTAGTGCTCTGTCAAACTCTTCACGCAGTATCGTATCTCCCATTTCATCTTCATCTACATCCTCTTCCATTTCCATAATATTGTCCTCAAGTACATTGTCCTTGTATAGACCCTCTGTATACTCCTTCCACTTTCTGCTTTCCCTTCTTTGCTTAGAACTGGGTTTCCATCTGAGCTCTTGATATTTATACAAGTGGTTCTCTTTTCTCCAAAGGTCTCTTTAATTTTCCTGTAGGCAGTATCTATGTTATCCCTAGTGAGATAACCCTCTACATCCTTACATTTGTCCTCTAGCCATCGATGCTTAGCCATTTGCACTTCCTGTTGATCTCATTTTTGAGACGTTTGTATTCCTTTTCGCCTCCTTCATTTACTTCATTTTTATATTTTCTCCTTTCATCAATTAAATTCAATATTTCTTCTGTTACCCAAGGATTTCTACTAGCCCTCGTCTTTTTACCTACTAGATCCTCTGCTGCCTTCACTACTTCATCTCTCAAAGCTACCCATTCTTCATCTACTGTATTTATTTCCCCAATTCTTGTCAATTGTTCCCTTATGCTCTCCCTGAAACTCTGTACAACCTCTGGCTTAGTCAGTTCATCCAGGTCCCATCTCCTTAAATTCCCACCTTTTTGCTGTTTCTTCAGTTTTAATCTACAGGTCATAACCCATAGATTGTGGTCAGAATCCACATCTGCCTCTGGAAATATCTTACAATTTAAAACCTGGTTCCTAAATCTCTGTCTTACCATTATATAATCTATCTGATACCTGTCAGTATCTCCAGGATTCTTTCATGTATACAACCTTCTCTCATGATTCTTGAACCAAGTGTTAGCTATGATTAAGTTATGCTCTGTGCAAAATTCTACCAGGCGGCTTCCTCTTTCATTTCTTATCTCCAACCCATATTCACCTACTACGTTTCCTTCTCTCCCTTTTCCTACACTCGAATTCCAGTCACCCATGACTATTAAATTTTCGTCTCCCTTCACTATCTGAATAATTTCTTTTATTTCATCATACATTTCTTCAATTTCTTCATCTGCAAAGCTAGTTGGCATATAAACTTGTACTACTGTAGTAGGCATGGGCTTTGTGTCTATCTTGGCCACAATAATGCGTTCACTATGCTGTTTGTAGTAGCTTACCCGCACTCCTATATTTTTATTCATTATTAAACCTACTCCTGCATTACCCCTATTTGATTTTGTATTTATAACCCTGTATTCGCCTGACCAAAAGTCTTGTTCCTCCTGCCAGTGAATTTCACCAATTCCTACTATATCTAACTTTAACCTATCGATTTCCCTTTTTAAATTTTCTAACCTACCTGCTCGATTAAGGGATCTGACATTCCACACTCCGATCCGTAGAACTTATGTATGAAGTATGAAATGTGCAGGCAGCAGCAGCCGGCAGAGGTAGACGCAGGAACAGGGAAGTAATCGATTTTGTGAGTGAGTTCCTAAACAGAAACAAATTGTATAATTACATGTGTTTGCTTTTATAACAATACAATCAATTATTGACAAAATTATTTAATTGGATGTATAAAAATTCCACTCACCAAGCGGTGGCAGAACACACACATGAAAGACGGTTGTAATTGGCAAGCTTTCGTAGCCAGTGACTCCTTCTTCAGGCAGAATGGTTGAAGGGGAAGGAAGTCTTTCCTTCTCATCCTGTACAGTAAATCTCTCCTGACTCACGGTTGTAGTTGACTTTTCTGAAATCTACCCCTTTTCCTAAACCTCTCCAGTCCTTTTCCTTTACCCCTCTTCCTTCCCCTTCAACCCCTCTGCCTGAAGGAGGAGCCACTGGCTCTGAAGGCTTGCCAGTTACAACCGTCTTTTATGTGTGTGTTCTGCCGCCACTTGGTGGGTAGATTTTTTATGTATCAAATTAAATAATATTTGTGTGCTTTGATAGTTTAGTGTCTTGAGTTTCTGCATGTTCATTTAATATCTAATAGGTACAGTTATTGCATTTTCGTTCGCATCGTAAAGTAAACCAATCTTGTGAAATGTTACAGGTCCCATATAAGGAGCGAATTATTTAGTCTCACTTGAGTGCTTCACTAGTTCGGTTTTTAATCTCTGCATATTAATCTATTTTATTGCACACAGTTCTTGCTTTGTTGTCAGGGTCTACAGTAGAGTTCTGCAGCACATGTCAATAGTCAATTTGTCTGGGTAGTGTAGTTTTCCACAGTCCTTCATATGGATACGTTGTGTGTGGATGTGAGCCGAGTTGGTGACACTTGGCTCTCAGCTTCAGGCTGTAATGGATTTAGTTACACAGCTTGAAGATGCAATGGATGGCATCACTGTTGTGGGCCGGCCTTGAGGCTCCAATGGATATTCAGCACATCCGCGTCCTCCAACCGATAGTCTCCGGTGGCCAGCCTTTACTGCTCACACTGAGGTTGACCCCTCCGACCCCTCATCCATGGTCGAGTGGGAGGTCTCTTTGGGGTGTGACAGGCAGCGAAAGACTTCCAGGGGGCTGCACATAGGCCCTCCCTGGTTAGTCTGACAAGCTGGTTCCATTTGCTGTCTGTGGCTGACACAGGAAGAACGTAGATACAGGAGCCATCGGTATTGTGTTGGCAAGGTACCAGAGCTTCAAGTGCTAGTAGAAAGCACTGATGCTCAAATCGTTATAGGCACTGAAAGTTGGCTAAAGCCATAGGTAAGTTCAGCCAAAATTTTTGTGAAGAACCTAATGGTGTTCTAAAAGGATAGGCTTAACACAGTTGGCGGTGACATGGTTGTTGCTGTTAGAAGTAACTTAGCTTATCGCAAAATTGAAGTAGATAGTTCCTGTGAGTAAATATGAGCAGAGGTTATTCTTGCAAGCGGAATAAAATAATAATTGGATCCTTTTACTGATCTCCCAATTCGGATGATGCAATTGCTGAAAGGTTCAAAGAAAACTTGAGTTTTATTTCAAACAAGTACGAAACTCGTACAGTTATAGTTCATCATGTCTTTAATTTACCCCCACTATATTGGCGAAAATGTGTGTTTAATTCCCGTGGTACACATAAAACATCACCAGAAATTGTGCTAAATTCATTCTCTGAAAATTATTTCAAGCAGTTAGTACATGAGCCCATGCGAACCATAAACAGTTGTGAAAACACACTTGACCTCTTAGCAACGAATAATCCTGATCTAAAACGAGCATCAGAACAGGTACTGGGATTAGTGAACACAGGGTTGTCTTAGCGAGATTGAATATTGTAAGCTGCGATTCCTCCAAAAATAAATGAAAAATATACCTATTCACAAAAGCAGATAAAAATTCACTTGACGCCTTCCTGGGAGACAATCTCCACTCCTTCCAAATTAACAATGTAAGTGCAGAACAGATGTGGCATGAATTCAAAGAAATAGTATCGGCAGCAGTTGAAAGATTTATGCGAAATAAAGTAACAAACAATGGAGCTAACCCTCCTTGGTACACAAAACCAGTTAGAATTGTTGTAGAAACAATGGGGAAAAAAACATGACAAATTTAAATGGAACGTTGTCTCGAAACCTGGCAGAAAATCCAAAGAGGTTCTGCTTGTATGCGAAGTATGCTTGCTGCAGGACACAAGCAATGCCTTCTCTACGCGATAGTAATGGAAATACTTTTGATGACAGTGCTGCTTGGATGGAACGTATAGGAAATGTTGTGGAGAAGGCTAACCAAAGATTGTGTTTTATGGCAGGACACTTAGCAAATGTAACAGACCTCTAAAGAAACTGCCTACACTACACTTGTCCACTCTTTTAGAATAGTGCTGTGTGGTGTGAGATCCTTACCAGATAGGACTGACGGAATGCATCTAGGAAGTTCAAAGAAGGGCAGCACGTTTTGTATTATTGCAAAATAGGGGAGAGAGAGTCACAGACATGATACAGAATTTTGGGTGGACATCATTAAAACAAAGGTGATATCTTCTCACGAAATTTCAGTCACCAACTTTATCCTCTGAATGCTAAAATATTTTGTTGACACCCACCTACATAGGAAGAAATGATCGCCAAAATAAAATAAGCGAAATCAGAGCTCTCACTGATAGATACAGATGTTCATTTTCTTCTGCGCACTGTACGAGATTGGACTAATACAGAATTATTGTAGAGGTGCTTCAATGAACCCTCTGCCAGCCAGTTAATTGTGATTTGCAGAGTATCGATGTCGATGTTTTATAAGAGTTGGCTTAAAAGTGTAACCAGCAACAATCAGATTGTCTCAGGGAAACAGTCAAAACCAATGCCAAAGGTAACTGGCTTCAAACATCTAAATATGATGTCACAATGTGCCATGCAATTACATACGAAAATGTATGCTCCCGTAAAACTTTCAGTACTGTCCAAATTATGCACCTTTTCTCTTTGGACACACAAGTACGATCAGCTCAACATACGGTATACTAAAAATAACTTTGTGGCTGACATTTCTGCATGTTGAGTGTTAGCACGAAGTGACAGCCAGTTACAGTTCTTTGTCAAGTTCCATTTGCTCAATCTGTTGCCTTTTCTGTAGATTCATGCAGAGTCTTGTTGTCAGTGTGGCTCTCAGCACATAGCTAACACTGACCTCTCCCATCCTGTCTTGTCTCAACTCATTGCCTCCCCTCGCCCCTGCTCTCTGCTCACCTCCACTGCCCTCTGCTCGCCTCCACTGCCCTCTGCTCGCCTCCACTGCCCTCTGCTCGCCTCCACTGCCCTCTGCTCGCCTCCACTGCCCTCTGCTCGCCTCCACTGCCCTCTGCTCGCCTCCACTGCCCTCTGCTCGCCTCCACTGCCCTCTGCTCGCCTCCACTGCCCTCTGCTCGCCTCCACTGCCCTCTGCTCGCCTCCACTGCCCTGCCCTCTGCTCGCCTCCACTGCCCTGCCCTCTGCTCGCCTCCACTGCCCTGCCCTCTGCTCGCCTCCACTGCCCTGCCCTCTGCTCGCCTCCACTGCCCTGCCCTCTGCTCGCCTCCACTGCCCTGCCCTCTGCTCGCCTCCACTGCCCTGCCCTCTGCTCGCCTCCACTGCCCTGCCCTCTGCTCGCCTCCACTGCCCTGCCCTCTGCTCGCCTCCACTGCCCTGCCCTCTGCTCGCCTCCACTGCCCTGCCCTCTGCTCGCCTCCACTGCCCTGCCCTCTGCTCGCCTCCACTGCCCTGCCCTCTGCTCGCCTCCACTGCCCTGCCCTCTGCTCGCCTCCACTGCCCTGCCCTCTGCTCGCCTCCACTGCCCTGCCCTCTGCTCGCCTCCACTGCCCTGCCCTCTGCTCGCCTCCACTGCCCTGCCCTCTGCTCGCCTCCACTGCCCTGCCCTCTGCTCGCCTCCACTGCCCTGCCCTCTGCTCGCCTCCACTGCCCTGCCCTCTGCTCGCCTCCACTGCCCTGCCCTCTGCTCGCCTCCACTGCCCTGCCCTCTGCTCGCCTCCACTGCCCTGCCCTCTGCTCGCCTCCACTGCCCTGCCCTCTGCTCGCCTCCACTGCCCTGCCCTCTGCTCGCCTCCACTGCCCTGCCCTCTGCTCGCCTCCACTGCCCTGCCCTCTGCTCGCCTCCACTGCCCTGCCCTCTGCTCGCCTCCACTGCCCTGCCCTCTGCTCGCCTCCACTGCCCTGCCCTCTGCTCGCCTCCACTGCCCTGCCCTCTGCTCGCCTCCACTGCCCTGCCCTCTGCTCGCCTCCACTGCCCTGCCCTCTGCTCGCCTCCACTGCCCTGCCCTCTGCTCGCCTCCACTGCCCTGCCCTCTGCTCGCCTCCACTGCCCTGCCCTCTGCTCGCCTCCACTGCCCTGCCCTCTGCTCGCCTCCACTGCCCTGCCCTCTGCTCGCCTCCACTGCCCTGCCCTCTGCTCGCCTCCACTGCCCTGCCCTCTGCTCGCCTCCACTGCCCTGCCCTCTGCTCGCCTCCACTGCCCTGCCCTCTGCTCGCCTCCACTGCCCTGCCCTCTGCTCGCCTCCACTGCCCTGCCCTCTGCTCGCCTCCACTGCCCTGCCCTCTGCTCGCCTCCACTGCCCTGCCCTCTGCTCGCCTCCACTGCCCTGCCCTCTGCTCGCCTCCACTGCCCTGCCCTCTGCTCGCCTCCACTGCCCTGCCCTCTGCTCGCCTCCACTGCCCTGCCCTCTGCTCGCCTCCACTGCCCTGCCCTCTGCTCGCCTCCACTGCCCTGCCCTCTGCTCGCCTCCACTGCCCTGCCCTCTGCTCGCCTCCACTGCCCTGCCCTCTGCTCGCCTCCACTGCCCTGCCCTCTGCTCGCCTCCACTGCCCTGCCCTCTGCTCGCCTCCACTGCCCTGCCCTCTGCTCGCCTCCACTGCCCTGCCCTCTGCTCGCCTCCACTGCCCTGCCCTCTGCTCGCCTCCACTGCCCTGCCCTCTGCTCGCCTCCACTGCCCTGCCCTCTGCTCGCCTCCACTGCCCTGCCCTCTGCTCGCCTCCACTGCCCTGCCCTCTGCTCGCCTCCACTGCCCTGCCCTCTGCTCGCCTCCACTGCCCTGCCCTCTGCTCGCCTCCACTGCCCTGCCCTCTGCTCGCCTCCACTGCCCTGCCCTCTGCTCGCCTCCACTGCCCTGCCCTCTGCTCGCCTCCACTGCCCTGCCCTCTGCTCGCCTCCACTGCCCTGCCCTCTGCTCGCCTCCACTGCCCTGCCCTCTGCTCGCCTCCACTGCCCTGCCCTCTGCTCGCCTCCACTGCCCTGCCCTCTGCTCGCCTCCACTGCCCTGCCCTCTGCTCGCCTCCACTGCCCTGCCCTCTGCTCGCCTCCACTGCCCTGCCCTCTGCTCGCCTCCACTGCCCTGCCCTCTGCTCGCCTCCACTGCCCTGCCCTCTGCTCGCCTCCACTGCCCTGCCCTCTGCTCGCCTCCACTGCCCTGCCCTCTGCTCGCCTCCACTGCCCTGCCCTCTGCTCGCCTCCACTGCCCTGCCCTCTGCTCGCCTCCACTGCCCTGCCCTCTGCTCGCCTCCACTGCCTCTCAGTTCACACTGTGGTCTCACTGCAATCTCCATCTTCCCGTGTTCTATCCCTTGCCTCCGAAATCAGTACACTGTGTGACACAAGCAACTTCCCCTGTGCCAAAGCAGGCTTACCAGTGCCACATTCGTATCTTTTTTTTTTGTTTATACCCCCTCCCTCCCAGCCAAGAGCTGCCCTTCCCTCCTTCCCTTCATTCCTCTCACCCACTCAAACTGACACACCTCATAATCACGATTACACTGTAGCACTAGGATAATATCGTGATGCGTGTATATATGTGTGTTTTTATTGGTTGCTTAGGGATATGAGGGATATTTCTGAAGGATTAACAACAATTTCAGTCTTATTTAATGAAAAGGCCACTCCAATTGCTTTGTAGAACCTTACTTAGTCCACTAGCATTTGCAGTTTTTTTCTTTAGTCGTTCTCAAGTGGATCTGAAACTACAACACACATACAGATGTTTACATACATAGGGTTGAAGATGGAAAAAACAAGGCTTGTGGAGAAATGCTCTCCAAGAGATACAAGTCTGGTAGATTGAAAATCTTGACTATCTAATGATGTCATGAGAATACAGTCATCTAAAGATTGTTTAATTTATTACATTATAATTCTATCTTTTGCTTAAAGTGGAGTTCAAATTATTCACGCTGTACTCAATCAATATTTGATAATCAGAGCACTTGGTGACTTTAAACATAATATCAAACCATTTTTAAACTTTTTTTCTCTTATGTACTTAATGTCAAATATGTAACACATTAACACATTTGTAAAGTAATCAAATGTTTGAAGGCATTTAATATAGGGGCATTCAATTCTTTAAAGAAGCGAGGGGGGGGGGGGGGGGGGGGGATACTTACTAATACTGTAGTAATCAGTGTGTAGGTGCAAGTGGGCACACGCCGTTAGACGTGATCTATTGCGTCCTCCAGTGGCAGTCTGCAAATTATTTGCCCTAACTAAAATGTATGTGGAACAAGTGTGTTCAGAGGGCCGCTTCATTTCCAAAATAAATTTTGCGCTCTGCAGGAGAATAGAAGTAGGTGGGAGAAGTTCTGTGTTTGAGTCTCGGACCTGAACAGTTTTAATGTGCCATAAATTTTTAAAACAGCTTGTTAATTTGTATTACCTCTCACAGAATGATATTGTTGTTTTATTAATCTGTCAAGATATTTGCTGTCAGTTTGGGAGGTATATGTTTTGCAGTTAATTTTCAGATTTTTTTGTGAACAATGGTCACAGTTGGACATGTTCGTAGAGTGAAATAGATGACAGATGAGAGAGTAGTACAGTAATTTAGTGGTGAATTGTAGATTGATGGTAATCTACTGTGAGGTAAATGCTGGCATACGAATTGGGAATTAGATGAAGAGGGTATTGTCGTTGTGGTCTTCAGTCCCGAGACTGGTTTGATGCAGCTCTCCATGCTACTCTATCCTGTGCAAGCTTCTTCATCTCCCAGTACCTACTGCAACCTACATCCTTCTGAATCTGCTTAATGTATTCATCTCTCGGCCTCCCCCTACGATTTTTACCCTCCACGCTGTCCTCCATTACTAAATTGGTGATCCCTTGATGCCTCAGAACATATCCTACCAACCGATCCCTTCTTCTGGTCAAGTTGTGCCACAAACTTCTCTTCTCCCCAATCCTATTCAAAACTTCTTCATTAGTTATGTGATCTACCCATCTAATCTTCAGTGTTCTTCTGTAGCACCACATTTCGAAAGCTTCTATTCTCTTCTTGTCCAAGCTATTTACCGTCCATGTTTCACTTCCATACATGGCTACACTCCATACAAATACTTTCAGAAATGACTTCCTGACACTTAAATCTATACTCGATGTTAACAAATTTCTCTTCAGAAACGCTTTCCTTTCCATTGCCAGTCTACATTTTACATCCTCTCTGCTTCGACCATCCTCAGTTATTTTGCTCCCCAAATAGCAAAACTCCTTTACTACTTTAAATGTCTCATTTCGTAATCTAATTCCCTCAGCATCACCCGACTTAATTCGACTACATTCCATTATCCTTGTTTTGCTTTTGTTGATGTTGATCATATATCCTCCCTTCAAGACACCATCAATTCCGTTCAACTGCTCTTCCAAGTCCTTGCTCTGTCTGACAGAATTACAATGTCATCGGCGAACCTCAAAGTTTTTATTTCTTCTCCATGTCCAGATGTCATAATCAGCAATGTTTCGAGAGGACTTGTAGTTTGCAATTGTCAGAACCAAGAATGAGTTCGTCAGGGAAGCGTAACTTCCATGCTGTGCAAAATTGACGGAGGACCACTATCACGGCCAGATGAATTTGACAAACTTTGAGAAGGTGTGAGAAAAGATGTGCTGTACACTGTAGTTTGTGAGAATAAGCCACCTGAGAAGTCGTATGTTCTGGACTTGGCTGAAAGCAAGGACACAGTGTCATACAGTCACACCTTATAATCACAGTCTAAACACAATAGAATTGTTTAGATTATAAGAGCAAACAATTCAATGCTCAAAAGCAACAACAATATGTGAAATGATATTCCCATCAAAGCTATTACCTCACTGAGGAATACAGAGCCGAGTACTCTACTAGCCCTGCATCATAGGGCGCACAGAAAAACACGTGTGCACAACATATCTAATACATGATCACACTATAAAAGACTGCTTCCTCGACTATGAAGTTACGGAACTGGTTAGTACACACAAATGACAAAGTGTAAGTCACTCAAAAAGTGAGATATATTTAATATTAACAGCAACATTATTGTATGGCAAATACTTGTGAATGAGAAAAGAACACACTTTAATCTGTATGTCAACAATCTTCATAACACAACAGTATCACAACCTGTTGGTAGATCATGTGCATTTGTCTGTCCACCTACTTAAAATGTGTATATCTAAACGGGACATTACTTTAATCACTCTTGAATTACATGAAAGATATTTAATCACCTCTTCACAAAGTTTCTACATAGCCCCAAAAGTCAAATGAGTTTCATCATATTGAGCAAATGTAGTATGTGCACGACTGTTCTTCCCAAATTGTGGTTGCAATTGAATGGTTGTCTCTTCCAAAACATGTGTTTCACAGACTCCATGGCATGATGAATAATAATCATGATAATACATGATAATAGTAAAAGATGGTGCTACACGCTATAGTGAATGCTTTCTTAACTCATCTGAACATCACTGTAAATCAAAATCAGAAGAAATGTTATTCCATTAAAGGATACAGCCCTGAGGTGCACTACCTTTATAATTCCAGCGCACTCCAGTTATGTCCTTGTACAGCTGGTATTTGAGCCTGTGAACAAATAATTGCAAGCAAGTGATCTAGGCTAATTACCTCAAGAAAATTTCAGTTAGTTATTAATTTCCATTTAAGTTATTCTGAGAGAGATACTGTGTGTTAATTGTATGCAGGCTGATTGCAGAGGGTGTTGCAGGGAGTGGAGAAAGTGCACCCATCCCCACAGATTGTCGCAGGGTAAGAAGCCAAGAGGAAGAGGGGGTGAGGGGGCAGCCTTGCCTACCTCCAGTACTTCACACTTTCGCAAAAGCCAAAAGCACGCATGGAGGTAAAGATGACTTAAATTTTTTTCACAGTCGAAGCTGAAATCACCTTCTGTATTGACATATTCAATAAAGATCCTAACTGCAACAGTTATATACACTTATACAACAGAAAGAGAATGAATCACTTCCATTAGATGTAGTTATACTTACGATTTCATTGATGGCAGATGTGGCTGTATTATGATGATTTCATCGACAGCAATTTCGATGACACAAAGTGCCAATTATTTTTTGACTTTATCGGTGCTGAACAGTGGAACCTATTATTCTTCCTCTACTTCTGCCCTTTACTCCAAAATGCTGTTAACATTAAGACTTGACCCTGGTGGTTGTGATTTTACCCAAGTCAGTGTATTCATAGTAAATTTGTCTCATGGTGGGCAACTGAGAGCTCAATGCTCAGCATCAGAATAGAAATTTCTCATGTGTCTGATCATCACCAAATGTACAGAAATCTCCTGTGATTTCCACTTGGACTGCAAATACAAGGGGTAATGGCACCATGGTTGCATACCTAGTTGAAGTATTGCTGTGTGCGAAGTACTGCATTGTTCTGGAAACAACGAGCAACAATTTGTTGTTATTAATGTTCTACATTAGATCGATATTATGCAGCAAAATTTCTTTCACATTTCCAACAATCTGTAGGAGAAGTGTAGTCAGTAGTGATAAATTTTCATGTTTTGAAAATTAGATTTGTTACTGTGGTGCATTGAAGGCCTCCCTGCAGTGGAAACAAAAAATAATTTTTTTGTAAACACTTGTTGCCGGTTTTGTAAAGACCTCAATGCTATTGTTGTGGAGGCTGAGTTGACACTGTCGTTACGGAAGGCAGAGTTCGTGAGTTTGTGAAATGGCTTCGGGTGCAGTACACTGCTAAGACAATTTTTTTCTGCCACTATTACACAGCTATGGCGTATGGTCACGTAACAGGATAGGACAACAAAGTTTCTACAACACTCCAACAGTTTGTAACAGTCACACAAGTGAGTTATGAAGGTTTACTTATCTTTGTGACTTGTTGAATTACAGGTTGTAAATGTTGACAGACCAGAATAACTCAAAAAATAAGCTTCACACGAAAAATTATGTAGAATCCAAAGTTAAATATTTTCGAGGGGGACACCTGCTGCTGCTGCTGCTGCTAAAATTAGCCCGCCAGCCCAGTACCCCCCCCCCCCCTTTTTTTTTTAATTGCATAAATCTACATAAAAAATTAAATGTCTTAAACATTTGTTTTGATTCTTGGTATTTGGCGCTGTAATTCAAGAAAATCCATCTTCTCATTTTTGCGTGGAAACTGGTTACAGATAAACAAAAAATAGTTATTTACTTCGTAAATTTTTATTCGCTAGAACTAAACTCGCCTCTCTCCCCATAGGGTGAGGTTTGAGGGAGTGGAGTTAATGTTACAAATGTTGACCCAAATATTAATTTTTTTTTTCTGCTGATTCGGATAAGTTTTGTTTATTTCGTGGTCATGAGGTCGCACAACTTGTAATTACAGTATCAAACAAATCATCTGACCAGCAAACTAACTAACTAAACATCATACTTACTAATGAGTGAACTCATTAACTCGCAGAGTAAACAAAGTAAAAGACTAACTGAGAAAAGACTAACCCACTCGCTAACTAAAGATGAGCGTATTCTTGTTTAAGATTTGGTGGTCCTGAAAAGGAAAAATTGCTTTTGTTTTATTGTTGATTATTTGCAAATACTTGCAAGTAAATGATACATGTATCTTTTCATCATTACTAACTTTTCTACAGGAGCGGGTAT
Source organism: Schistocerca cancellata (assembly GCF_023864275.1). NCBI lineage: Eukaryota > Metazoa > Arthropoda > Insecta > Orthoptera > Acrididae > Schistocerca > Schistocerca cancellata. Next base: position 5,473,908 of record NW_026046793.1, on the reverse strand, counting down.
ACAATGTAAATGGCATATTACTATCAACATCCTAGAGCTACTTCGGGTCTTCAGATCTATTCCACAATGCCAGGTCTTGTAAGCGATGACATCTCAGTCGGCGGATGATTTCAGTCCAGGAAGGGAGGCATTTTCACAACGAACAATGGCTAGGGTAAACCAAACACTATCAGAATTTCCAGTAGCAACGTCCAGAGTGAAATTAACTCTGCAGCCTCGGAAGAATATAGGTCCATTTAAAATTACTGCTTGAGTTGTTCCATTTCCTCCAAGTTTATTCTCGAGGCTAATAATATGTTTGTAGACAGGCGTGCGGTGGCGGCGTTGACGATACACACGTCGACTAGGCATAGTGCTTTGATGCTGTAGCAGATAGAGCTCACAGCGGGATTGTGCTGCTGGCGTGCAGTGCCCGCTTATATACAGAGCGAGTGACCTTGATTACGTAACACGCTGCTTGTTTCCAGTGAGTCCCCTTGCACCTCGTTTTCGGCCTGCTTGTTGTCCGTAAATCGCTGGCATCTCACCATTTTATGAAATCAAATGTTCAAAGTGATTACCTCCAACTTCGATGCATTTATTGACTCGTGCTGTGAATCCCCAGACTCGTATTGATAACACGTCAGGTGTAATTGCAGTGCAACCATCTCTTTTCTTTGCATCATCTTTTTGGGACTGGTAGGCATTTCGTGATAAATGCCGCATCTGCTGCCTGAACAAACCAGTTTTGTGCTTATGATGAATGTCCTGAACTTTGCTTTTACCCTTACCTTTTACAATCGCTATAAGTCAGTGAAACATCTTGCCTGTGACTAGTGGCATCAATGGAGGTATCCCTTCGTCCAATCCTTTTATCTGCCCTGCGTTACCATGTGTGTCCTTCAATGTCCTATGCATAATCTCCATATGCATTTTGGTGTTGAGATCGGCATACACTCTATGACAGTAGGCCCAACACTCCACATTTCCCTCATTGTGTGTCTTGAAGTATGAAGCAAATTCTGATGTGTAAGGGTCACTACAGAGCTTCTGCAGTGATTCCTGAAACATATTTATCACTGTTAACACTGATTTAATGAGCTGGTATGCCTCATTTCTTTTATCCAGATCTGCAGTTTTGATATTCGCTTTCCGCACTCTATCCACATCCCAGGTACAATACCTTAGGAGCTCCCACTGTCCTAGTCCATGTTCCATGCAATATTGTATGACTCTGCCTAATCAGACATGAATACATTAGGTCAAATTAGTCCAGCCTGTAAGTTTAGGTTCCTTAAAAATGTACTTCAAACATTATCGTTCATCTGGTTTGAAATTAGAAAGGCGCTTGGAAACTCTTCCCTTAGATCATACAGTACTAACAGAGTGGTCTCTTCAAAATCGTACCTGTGAAGGCAATAGGTTCCATCAATACAGATAAAGTCCTGCCCATATTTTGATAACATTCAGTGTTGTGCACTGTTTGTTATCACTATTACGAAATCTTCACTCGTCAAGTCTCGATGTTCACTTGTTGATTCTTGTGGTTTATAGAACAACACACATGGATTCTCACTTTTGTTCATTCCTTTTACACATGCATCAACACTGATAGCATCATTTTGATGACTTGCCAACTTGGAGGAGAGATTATAACTGGCTGGAATGTAGCCACTATGTTAAATTTTTCTTCGCCTCTTTTGAAATAAGAGGCATGTCCATAAAGTAAATTCTGTTTGGTTATGTAAAACAAACGTGTACCAATACAGGATAAGTATGTATTGTACAATAAACTACAACTGTTAGACTACTTTTCTACATAGCTTTTGAAATTTTGTAGGCACTTGTCAGTATGGCACAAGTTTTTGTATAACTCTTTCATAGAAGGTTGCTGCCTATGTATTCAACCATGTGAAAACACGTTCTTTCAGCTCATCATCATCGTTGAAGCGTTGACCACTAAGGACAGATTTTTAGGTGTGAGAAGAGATGGAAGTCACTAGGAGCGAGGTCCGGGCTGGATGGAGGATGATCAAACGCGTCCCAGTGAAATTCCCGTGATAGCTGTTTCCTCACATTTGCTGTGTGAGATCGGGCGTTATCGTGGAAAACACCACCACCATTTGACAGTAATCCTTGGCACTTGTTTTGCATTGCATGGTGTAATTTCTTAATGGTCTGGCAGTAACCATGTGCATTGAGTTATTGGGCTTGTGGTAAGAAATCAATCGGCAAAATGTGTTTTCTGTCCCAAAAACGGTGCACATGACTTTTCGAGGTATCAAAAATTGCTTAGGCTTAACCTTCGTTGGGGGGGGTGAAGTGTGCCTCCATTCCATTGATTGCCGTTTTGTTTCAGAGATGTCGAACGATACCCAAGTTTCGTCCTCCGTGACTATCCAAGAAAGAAAACCATCACCTTCTTCATTGTAGCATGTCTTCAGTTGTGTGGACCAGTTCGTCAGTAACCACAGACAGGTGTCCATTTCGTTCGTCATCGTGCACTTGATCACGTCTTTCATTGAACAGTCTGACCCATCTTCTAACCATTGAATCGCTCGTAGCATTTTGTCCAACGTAGTTTTTGGAACACTGTATTCCTCAGCTATGATCCTTAAGCTTCTGCTACTTCTCCCGTACTCTGAAATAGCACTTTGCATCTCATTTTCATCATATTTAAAGAGTCCACCACTCCCTGCAGCTTTTTTATAGTTTCAAACCATGTCCCACTTCACCCCTGACAATGGCAATTATTTAAACTAATTAGTCTCAAGAGTACATTAATGACAATAACATCACGACAATTTGTATACAACATAACCTCAATACTAGTTCTGTGACTATAGGTTAAGCTCAGCATTACATTAATATTCTTTTGAGTGCTGGAAGAGGTTTGTAAGGATATTTTATAATTTAACCTTTTTGGCACGGCAAAAAACCAAAATCTATCTGAGAAGCACTTACCAGCAAAATATGCTTCAAACACTATGTATCTGCTTTGTTAAACTTTGATGAATGAAAGTAAGTAGAGATTACTTTCAGAGAGAGCCACTTGATGTCAGCACCAACAAAATACCAATGATAATATAACTTCCCATTTCACCCTACATGTCCCACTACACCCCGTTCTACAGTATGTGTTTATTCACGATTGACAATTATACATAGCATTATCACCCTAAAAGATCGCTTGCTCCATTTTTTAATCGGTAGAGCAGCAGTGCAGTATTTGGAAAATAGCTGCATCTTATATCCCTCAAACTCTGCATGTATATCCTGCAGTGTTATCGGTGCATTGCAATAGTCTGGTATTCCATCAGTAAATTTAATTCCAACATTTTCCACACTTATTCGACGATAGCACGAGACTTTGGCACTGCACTTATACAGTGATCTATATCTTCTATGTGAATGCTGGATGTGCGAAGCCAGTTCACGATATCAATGTATACAGCTTGAACATAAGGGAGCCATCTATTTAGTCTTTCCATTGTAGTAGTTATCGCTGAGTGCAGATTGAACAAGTTATCATCTGTTGAGTGTTGCATTGAAATACTCTGCCCATCGGCATTTTTAACTCGTAGTGGAGCATCATCATACTTTGATAATATACTTACAGTTAGGCCTCCTCGGTAGGTGTCCTGGTAGAATTGGGATGGAACATATTCCATAGTCTTATACCTCTCGACGTAAGATTTTGCGTGACAGACTTCATCCTACTCGCAGTCTGAAAGACGCACTTTAGTATTTTTTGGCACATTTTCGAGCACTAACACCGCTGACACATCACCGTCTCGTGAAACTTCAATTCCTAGATGAAGACGTCTTGAACTGCTAATTGTTAAGGTATAGATAGCATGAGGCGGAAAGTAAAGGTGGCGATGCACTGGGGGTGGGTACCTTCTCATCCACAAGATCCACACCAGTGCGGTTAGCCATCTGTTCTTGCACTGATGCTGGAATGTCTCTTGTGCTCGGCTCAGTGGACGGTGCGTACAGTGGAGTCCAGTACGGTGTTGCACCCTCGACAATATCGAGCGGCACAGACAATAGTGTCTCATTATCCTGATCCAGCGTGCTGTGAAGCTGTGTCAGAGATTCCTCCACGGCTGAGACCGCAACCACCGATGCCCCGGGTGCAGATCCCTGCAGGTTGGAACCTTTCGGGGATGGCAGGCTGGAGCTTGCCACCCCAATGGGAGTGGTTCCCGATGGGCTGGAACTCGCCGGTCCCGGCACGTTGGATCTTGCCGACTTGTGTGCTGATCCCAACAAGCTGGAGAGAGAACAGCAACCATCAGCATCATATGTTGCTGCTACAGAAATAATAATAATAATAATAATAATAATAATAATAATAATAATAATAATAATAATAATAATAATAATAATAATAATAATAATAATAATAATAATAATAATAATAATAAAGCAAAGTTTATACTTTCGTGCTGCTTCCTCCTCATGTGTTGGGCTGACTGTTGCTTCATCATCCTGCCTCACTGACTGTCACTGATAGATTTTCAGCAGCTGCTGTGCTCTCCTTATATGCACCATACCTATGTCACGATACGGTGCTACTATTGGCTGAACTGCACGATCACATGACCTATCGCGGCACCCTCCAGCGGTGAACTCCCAAACTAGCTCAGTTCTTTGGCCTGCTGGATCAGAGGCAGTTGTCTCATGTGGGGTGACAGCTTAGGTGTAGGTTTTAGAAATGACAGACAGTTCCAGCAGAGACAGATGTTTCCATGTGTTGTGTAATGCATCTTTAATGCGTCTTCTAAGCGAAGCATGGGAGGCTATGCGTGCAGTGCTTGGCTGTATGCTTACAAAACATGGCTGTTAATCTCCCGGTCAGACATCAATAGCTGTTCGATAGAACACATTCCACACAGCCGTGTGGATGGATTGTTGGAGGGGAACTGGATGGGAATGAGCAGTTGCTCTTCAGTGGTATATATTGCGTATACGAATATTTTTCCACTGAAGCAAATTGATGTCAACTGCCCGCCTCTTCCGTTTGGGGAGAGTGGGTACTTCATGTGGAATATCTTGATAGTTTGCTCGTGCGCATGAGTGTGTATTGGTTAAGACGTGCATCTTGGCTCCGTCCCTCTGCATTGTCGCAATCTGCTGAACTGAATTCTTCTGCTTCTTTCTCCTACACTCTTCCATTGTCAGTCTCTTCCATACTTCATGTAGTGAACTGTGGGGTAAAGTCCTCCTCTGTTTGTGTACATGTAATGCAGCTATTGAAAGCTACTCTTTCCTTCACGTTCATCTCAATGATTGAACACATCACGATGGTTCCACGACAACAGCTCAGAAAAGACTGAACGTATGCCACCAATTCTGGTCGTGTGAGTGGAGAAAAAAATTCCCTCCCACATTCATATTTCCCACCAATTCCCAGGTTTGGGTAGTCTTCCTAAAATTTCTCTGTAGTAATATTGGTTAACTGTTTGTCCAGGAGGCACCCACTCTTTATGAAAAATTCCCCTGGAATCAAAGAAGCACACAAGCACGCATTTCACTTTTGACTGTGACGTGAGCTGTTTTTGGTCTGGGTGATCCCTTTGAGCACCACTGCGGACTTTGGCGTTTTGTCTCTGGATCGTACTGAAAAAACTAGCGACAGTATGGTGGGTGTTCGCAACACTGACAGGGGACGCGCAACACTGAACACTCACTTAAAACAGCACTATACAGGCGACACGGTGGCTAATGGGGTGGGGGGGAAGGACCCAGACCGATGAGGGGGCAAAAGGGGGGAAGGAGAGGAAAGGAAAGGAAAAGAGGGAATAGCCAATGGAGTGAGCGGACATAGAAAAGGGGGGGGGGGGGGGGGGGGTGCTGAGAAGAAGCGAGAAGTGGGAAAGGCAGTGGAGTGGAGAGCAAAAAGGACTTGGAGGAGAGAAAGGAGGCAGAGAGAGGGTAGGCGGGAAAAAAACAGGGTGTAGGGAGCCCAAGAAAAGGACACAAAAAGGAAGGGGGAGGGGAGGATCAGGATAGGAGGGATAAATGGAGGGAGAGAGGGCATCATCCGTGAGGGGGAGTTGTGCCGTCCCCTCTCCCCTTTTCTTGTCGCTGTTGATGTTGAGCCGCTACTGCTACAGCTCGGTTGGTGGAATGGAGACATGACGCGCAGTGATGGTTGTCCCCATCGGATAACGTGGAACAGCACCTGAAAATCTATAAAGAAAATTGTTCCTCGCGTAATGTATGAAAGTCCGTTTGCGAGTCCACACAGTCTTCTCAGCGATGCGAACTGCTGATTTTAATTGTCTGTTATGGTTTTATGATGATTTGCTATGCCCGGTTAGTTAGTTATTGCAGTATTGAGTGAATCATTCATCACCGGCATCGTTTCACACCACTGAAGCGAGGAAAACTTCATTTGCGGCTCAGTATCAGTAGTTGTTGTTACGTTGCTAGGTAGAATTGTTCGCTACGGGATGACGCAAATCCAGAGATAATCTATACTGTTATCTTGCATTCGTGCGTCGTAATATTATTTCGGCAAAGCACTCCTTTCAATGCTCAATGTTCATCAAGTTACTCTTTCAATTAAAATGTTCACAGTTAATTATTTCTGATCATCAACTATCACACAGTTCCATTAATGATAGAGCCAACACGTGAGATTTCCATTACTGACGAACAATTATTATTGTTCCTTCTTAGCAGTTAGTTTATAATCACATCACACCACATGCACACCGATGGATCAGATCAATTACGATTCTTTTCAGTTTGGTGATCGTGACAATTACAACTTTTACAATTGGCGCATTTGTATTATCTTCGTGTGGTCATATTAACGTTTACTACTCAAGGCTAATCAGGTATTGCAGTCATCGATACTATGTCCATTCTACGTTGTAACTGCTCACTTTGATGAAGGTTGAGTCCAACAATAATATCTCCAATAATTAAAGTTCATTAATTCCTCGTACACTATCAGAATATCACTTCAGTTCAAGTTCTCAAGTCAGAATAACTGAGAACAAAGTCCGTGCATCTCTATCACGCAATAGTACTTCTTTTTTTAATAGAAACAATCTCGTAGCGTTCCATTTGTAGTACTATAACAAACGGTGCTCTCTCACTACTTGATAGCAAGCAAGCTAGCAAGCGACTAACATTTCCATGATCGAGCATTGTAGACGCATTTAATTACCTTTTCGCCGTGTTCACAACTCTCTTTCACAATAAATGTTTTCTCTGTCAGACATATTACTTTGGATTTAACTTTCGTCGTACTGATTTGCAGTTGTTACTGAGATGTTTGATAGCTAATTAAAAATAACCTTTCTTTTTTTCTACCTTTATATCATGACATACTCAGTAATTCTTGAAATTGGTGTTCATCAAAACTTTAAGGTTCGAGGAAAAGGAGTCGATGGGGGTAAGGAATAAGGATGTACAGAATCTGCGTAGGGGACGGGAGGTGTATACGGAAGGCGAGGTGAAGTGCATGGCGCTCGAGGATCTGGAAGGAATTACAGAATTTGTGGGGTGGCTGGCCGCGGTGGTCTAGCGGTTCTAGGCGCTCAGTCCGGAACCGCGCATCTGCTACGGTCGCAGGTTCGAATCCTGCCTAGGGCATGGATGTGCGTGTTGTCCTTAGGTTAGTTAGGTTTAAGTAGTTCTAAGTTCTAGGGGACTGATGACCACAGATGTTAAGTCCCATAGTGCTCAGAGCCATTTGAACCATTTTTTTTTTTTGTGGGTGGGGGAGGGGGTGTGGGTGGATATCCAGGTGGGACTGGCATAACAGAGGATGGGAGGGATTAAGGATTCGTAGGTGTGGAGGATGGCAGAGGGGTTCAACCCCCGCGCAAAGGGCAAGGGTGTCTTTCGTCATTTTCTTTTTTCTTTATTGTATTTCAATTCCCCATCGGGGCGGGCTGGCAGCAGCATATGCGCTGCTCTTCAGCCAAAAGACATAGAACAAACAATAGAAGACATTTAAAAATAACAAAGGACAGAATATGGTGAACATAGATACAAAAAAGGGGGAACATCATGGAAGGCAATAGACAAAAAACGGGGTGATCGTAAAATGGAGATAAAAAAACTGTTAAAACTGTTTAAAAGTAGCTCACACAAAAGGCCACACACTGCGACAATTAAAAGAACACAAGGCACAGTATGACTGGAGCATAAACGGTATCGACAGATGGCGTAGCACATAACAAACACTGACAGCGAACCTCAAGGCAGTACACGATTAAAATCACACCTCTTGATGCACAGGAGAAACAGCACTAAACACAACACTGATTATGATCAAAACAGAGGATCTGCCAGGTGCAAGGAGATGAGGGAGACTGGAAGAAGGGACAGAGGGGAAGAGATGGGTGAGATGAGCGGGGGGGGGGGGGGGGGGGGGGGGCGTGCTGAAGAGGACCAGGTAGGGAGGGATGTGGGAAGGAAAGAGGCAAATATGGGGTGCAGGGTCTCAGGGGAGGGGGAGGGAAGGAGGAAAATCCGCTCTGGGAGGAGGAGGAAAGAGGAAAAAGGGGTCCCAGGGGAGGGGGGGGGAGGAACAAGGCCAGGTTATAGTTGGAAGGAAGGGTAGATGTCACGGCGAAGTTCGTCATCCGGGAGGGGGAGGCGTTTGAAATTGCCCTGATGAAGGAGACGGAGGGTGTGGAGGTGGAGAGAGGAAGGGATACAGCAATAGAGGTGCGGCAACGGGCGGGGGGGTGGAGAGGAAGGAGGAAACCAGAGGGTGGGGGGGATAGAGCCTGTGGACAATGTAAAGGATGCGGAGATGTTGGAGGAACAGGAGGAGGTGGGGGAAGGGGATCAGTTCATACAGGAGCCGTGTGGGGGAAGGAAGGCGGATACGGAAGGCAAGGCGGAGCGCATGGCGTTCGAGGATTTGGAGGGCCTCGTAAAAGCGGGTGGGGGCGGAGATCCAGGCAACGCTGGCATAACAGAGGATAGGACGGATGAGTGATTTGTAGGTGTGGAGGATGGTAGAAGGATGCAATCGCCATGTCCGTCCAGACAGGAGTTTCAGAAGGCGGAGGGGGGAATGGGCTTTCTGCTGGACGGTCTGGAGATGAGGGGTCCAGATGAGGTGTCGGTCAAGGGTGAGGCCAAGGTATTTCAGGGTGGGGGTGAGCTGGATGGGACGACCATAAAGGGTGAGGTAGAAATCATGGAGGTGAAAGGAGCAACTGGTGCGGCCTATGATGATTGCCTGGGTTTTGGAGGGGTTGAGACGGAGGAACCACTGGTTACACCAAGTGGTGAACTGGTTAAGGTGGGTTTGGAGGGTACATTGAGGCCATTGAAGGGTAGGATAGAGTGTCAGCAGACTGGTGAAGGTGGACTGGTGGGGGTGGCTTGGGCATATCAGCTCTATACAAGAGATAAAGGAAAGGGGAGAGGAGAGGACAGAACCCTGGGGGACGCCAGCCGTGGGATAAAATATACGGGAGTTGTTGTGGAGGTCTTTCGTCATGTTTTATGTTTAAATGTATATTTGTTTCTGTGATTGTGATTTCGAGATTACAGTTACAAACACTATGGATAGAATACCTGACTGAAGGACGCAATGTTGTGTGCATTTAGTTGTGATACTTTCTATGATTTAGCAGGACTTGTGTTACTTGTATTATGTTGGAAGGAAATTAATATTCCTTTGCCGGCAGGTATGTTCGGTGGTTAAATGTGAGTGAGTCTGTGGACAGTGCTGCCCTCTCTGGAGGTACGAGAGCTATCCACAAAGTACATTACGTTTTCGTTTGTGTCCGTTAGGGCCGGGGCTAGCGCGGCCATCTCGGTGTCGTGGCATTCCGCCACTCAGTCGGCATCCTGCCGTGCTAGTGAGAGGTTCGTGCTGTACTTCATTGAGTTACTGTGGCAGTTTGAAATGTCAGCGTCAATTGAAAATGCCGCGAAGTGTGAAGTGCGTGCTGTAATAAGGTTCCTGACTGCAAAAAACTGTACACCGATAGAAATCTATCGGCAGCTTTGAAAGTGTATGGAGACAACATAATCACTGAAGGTGGAGTGCGTCAATGGGTCATAAAATTTAAAAATGGCCGAATTAACGTTCACGACGAAGAGCGAAGTGGAAGACCCAGGATAGTGACTGCCGAACTTGTGGAAAAAGTCGATGCCGCAGTCCGTGAAAACCGTAATTTCACAATAACGGAACTCTCTATGAGTTTTCCACAAATTTCAGGAAGTTTGTTGCACGAAATCGTTGCCGAAACGCTCGGTTACCACAAGTTTTGTGCAAGATGGATACCAAAAATCTTGACAGAGATTCACAACAATCTGCGAATGGCTGCAGTGTTAACGTTTTTGGACGCTTACGAGAAAGATGGCGACTCATTACTCGATCGCATCGTTACTGGTGACGAAACATGGGTTAAGCATGTGAACTGCGAGACAAAATTGCAGTCAATGCAGTGGGGGCACGCAAATTCCCCCCAAAAACCCAAGAAATGCATGCAGACAATGTCGGCAAGGAAGGTGATGGCGACTGTCTTTTGGGACAGAAAAGGTGTGATTTTTGTGGATTTCCTGGAAAGAGGCACTACAATAAACTCTCAAAGGTATTGCCAAACTCTGCAAAACCTCAGAAGAGCAATACAAAACAAGCGCAGGTGAAAGTTGGGCTCAAAGATCTTGCTGATTCACGACAACGCCCGGGCCCACACGGCAAATGCCACTCGTGAAGTTCTCAAATCTTTTAAGTGGGAGTTGTTTCGTCATCCGCCGTACAGTCCCGACCTGGCACCGAGCGACTTCCACTTATTCCCAGCGATGAAGAAGTCGTTCACTATGCAGCGTTTTGATGACGCACAGCTTCAAGAAGAGGTAACCACGTGGTTGAAGGCGCAGGCGGCCTAATTTTACGACGAAGGAATTTCCAAGCTCGTCCATCGCTATTATAAGTGCCTTAATTTAAATGGCAACTATGTAGAAAAGTAGTATTTGTGGCTTTCATCTGTATATAATAAAAAATTTTTAATTCCAAAACGTAATGTACTTTGTGGATAGCCCTCGTATTTGTACATTGGGCCACCTCTCCAAGAGCACCTAACGGCGAGGGAGAGATGTGCAGTGCTGAATGGATCTCAGTCGCACGGCTGTCGGACGTCGGGGCATGCGCGCCTCGTATGCTAAAGGCTAATATGTATATTTTCTTTGTGTGTGATTGTTGTCAATAATAGTCCGCAGCTCGTGGTCGTACGGTAGCGTTCTCGCTTCCCACGCACGGGTTCGATTCCCGGCGGGGTCAGGGATTTTCTCTGCCTCGTGATGACTGGGTGTTGGGTGATGTCCTTAGGTTAGTTAGGTTTAAGTCGTTCTAAGTTCTAGGGGACTGATGACCATAGATGTTAAGTCCCATAGTGCTCAGAGCCATTTTTGTTGTCAATAATAAGTGTTTCTCTACACACGTTGTCATTCATTGCAATCCGACTTGATCGGAATCATTATACAGTCCTTTAAATTCCTGGTCGTCCAGTAAAATTGATGATTCAAATTTCCGTCTGCGGACGCTAACGTCATGAATATGTATGTAAAACTGACTAGTCCACTGAAGTTCAGGGTAGTAATATCCTTCAAATTACATTTCACATGTGTGATTTTTCTTCGCCACATACAGCGGCCATACCACTTTATGTGGAAGTTCTGTGACGCTCTAACATAGATGCGAAAAAAAAAACCACTGCATTCTACTACAACACACCAAAACAATAAAACCATTAAACGTGCATAAATAAATTACGTAAAAACGAACTGCAAGACAAATAACGAATAATAGTGGACGATTAACAAAGACAATACAAGAAAACAAACAAAGAACAACGTGAAAATATAAATATCCATGTACGTATCTGTATTTGTCAAAATTTTAAATAAGTTTATATACAATACCAAAAAAATTCCAGGTGGCATCAAATTTTTAGACAAAGGTGCATGTCCTACGAGCATTTACACCTAGCGTAGAATACATAAAACTTACGATACTGGTGATCATAAATCGCATTTTGTTTCGGCCACTTTTTTTCCATTTTTCTTTTTCTCCGTGCAATTCGAACACCTACATTATTTAAATACAAAATTCATCAAAAATATATGCTATTCAACACATCTAATTGTAATTTTTATAAAAAATGCACATCTTCACTTTTCTAATTACAAATTGCTCGCAAAAATTCTTAATTACCGATCTTTTATAAACGAATGTTAATCAAGACTGTATAATTTAAAAAATTACAAATTAATTTTTATTTATCTTTTTGTGTTTTAGAGTTCACCTAAATGTTCACAGAACTTGCACATGTTTACAAATTTTATTCCGCCAGGATTTTTTAAAGGGCTAACTGAGGTTGAACACATCGGTTTCCGTTTTTTTCTGTTCAACCAAGTTAAGGAATCACACCGAGGCGGAACATTAGTTTAAACAGGGGGGAATGAAACGAGACAATGTTGTTGTTGTTGTTGTTGTTGTTGTTGTTGTTGTCTTCAGTCCTGAGACTGGTTTGATGCAGCTCTCCATGCTACTCTATCCTGTGCAAGCTTCTTCATCTCCCAGTACCTATTGCAACCTACATCCTTCTGAATCTGCTTAGTGTATTCATCTCTTGGTCTCCCTCTACGATTTTTACCCTCAACGCTGCCCTCCAATGCTAAAATTTGTGATCCCTTGATGACTCAGAACATGTCGTACTAACCGGTCCCTTCTTCTCATCAAGTTGTGCCACAAACTCCTCTTCTCCCAAATTCTATTCAATACCTCCTCATTAGTTATGTGATCTACCCATCTAATCTTCAGCATTCTTCTGTAGCACCACATTTCGAAAGCTTCTATTCTCTTCCTATCCACTTCCATACATGGCTACACTCCATACAAATACTTTCAGAAACGACTTCCTGACACTTAAATCTATACTCGATGTTAACAAATTTCTCTTCTTCAGAAACGCTTTCCTTGCCATTGCCAAACAGAAAAAGAGCTAATATGTGAGGAATTTAGCAAATTGGAAAAACTGTAGCCTTTTTGCACATTTTTAATGAAAAAGCTAATCAAAGAATAAATGATTTCTTGTTCGTTTCCATTTTACTCTCCTTCTTTCCTTCGAACTCATGCCGCCCCCCCCCCCCTCCCCACACACACACACACACACACACACACACACACACACACACACACACACACACACACACTCTCTCCAGGCGAGCAGTTTACCACATAGCCACACCGATTATCGAAAGTTAAGCATAGCATATTAAAAATGGTCGAAAAACTTTGAAGTCGAATTCCTCGAATATTTTTCTCAGTTACATCGAACTAACGGGCGGGTGTAATTAAAGTGTAGTTACTCATGCAGGTCCAATGTGCGCTGTAGTTGTTGCAAGGCAGCGAAACTTGGTTAGATATACTAATGCGTTAAAACGGAACCAGTATATGTTAGAAGAAATAAGTCCTCGGTCACAAATATTAAGTTAAAATTGACCAGGTTTCGACGCTACTATGAGCGTCGTCTTCAGAATTAAAATAACTGTTCTAAAACATATTAGGTATATAATACATTAACAAAATTAAAGTTTGTACTGACTGGAAAGAAATGCAGTACTTACAAGTCAGATTTTAAAAAATCTAAACTGGAAGGGCGACGTCATGAATAATTGCAAATAAGATGGCGAGCCGCTAAGGGCTGCTCGTACTTAAGTGAACAAGGGTTGCAACAAGAACCAGTATACGGTGGAATTAAATTAGTTCCAATTTTGGCCACCAGGTGCAAATCTGTACAGTATCTCGTCAACGTTTCTGGCACTGATATTGAGCAAATTGTGTAACTGACAGTTAATAATAAAACCAACATTATGCTTTACTCACTGGTTTGACCTTTTCTGCCCATGTGCCATTCTTAATGCATTACATACGGAAACATTTCTATACGTCTTCCTTGCATTCACAGCGCCATATTTGCACCTGGTGACCAAAGTTGCAGTTAACTTTTTTCCACCGTAAAGCGATTCCGCATTAGAATATCTACCAAGTTTTGCTGCCATACGATAATTAAGTGCTCCCTGGACCTCTGTGAGTAACATTGATTATAACGACTAGATACTTTGGAAGAGGTATATTTTAGTTCTGAACTAAACATACCATAAACATAAAAAATTACAAAAATCTGATCGTCGTGTCGTCCCCTTATGAGACTGCTCGTCTGCAGTTGGTGCTCTGCTTAGCAGTTTCTCCCTCAGTCGTCGTAAGCAGCAGCGAAAATTGTCCATCGACATACGCGTAAAATTTTGAAATAGGTCTAATGAAGGCCGGGTTTGTAATTCAGTGACTGGTGCCCATCCACTGCGTGTTTGATGCTTCTGCAAAAATTCAGACACCCATACTTTTTTTTCTTTGGCTGCTTGGCATAACCAACAGCACAACTGCCACACACAAAAATCCCGTCCTGGTATCACTGTTTTTATCGCGACTGTTTCTCTACGGTGGCGCTCAATCGGGCGAAATCTGTGTGTTGTCTTTTACTGTGTGAACGCTTGCTCGGAAGTCAAAGCGTGTGGTAATGAGCGATTTCTCTGCGGAATGCCCATGCGCTTCTATTGGGAGCTGTGTGGGCACATTACCCGCTGCAAGCCTTTCGACATAACGCTACTTTAGTGACCTTACGCGGCAATCTCGGTGTTTAAACTTCCAAGCAGCTTTCTAGATGCCCTCAAAAGGCTCAGTGGGCGACTCTGCGTACGTTTCCACAGAAAAAAAATTTAGGGAGTGATGGGGTTTCGAACCCGGGACCTCTGAAGTAGTAGCCAAAAACGATTGCCATTACACCACAGAGTTATGATGATACTAATTCTATTGTTTCTGAAGTCTAGGTGAGGAACAAGAAAATAGAATATAACAGAATCTGATGGCAAACTAACAGTCGGCATTATCATCTGCGATTGAAGCAGCGGTGGGGGCGTCTCTCGATTTTGATTTGTCTGCTAAGATTTTACATGATTAATAAAAATGTTTCTTGAAATGTTGCACACTTCAAATCGGGACCAACATTCCTAACTACCACCATAGTACCAGAATTTTCAGTAAATGCGACCTGTGCTACAATTCTAAACGTTGAAACAGTTTATGCCATTTCAGCTGCTAATATTTTGCGCAGCTGATCTGAATTAACGTCTTGTACTTACACAGAGCCGAATCCTTGCCCCCCGCACCAAGAATAAAAAATTATCTGCTCCCCTGTTGTCCGGATATCACTGTTGTTAACGCAGTTATTTCACTATGATAGTGTTCTTTTGGATGAAATCTATATATATGATTTTAGCGCCAAGAACTCAGCATTCGCTTGTGTTCACAAGGTCAATCTTAGTTCGGCAGTGTTCTCTTTCGCTCGTCTACTATAAACGCATGTTCGCAAGTACAAGCGAATGTTAGTGAACACTGACTAGTAGTTTCCGGAGTGCACGTTCACTTACGTTCGCTTCGGTGTGCAGGCACACTGCCCATTGCAAGCCTTTCAACGTAACACTAGTTAGAGGACCTGCGCGGCAATTTCTCTAGCAGCTTTTCTGATGCCCTCCAAACGTCTCTACCAGAAAAAATTTGAAGTAGATGACGGGTTTCGAACCTGCCCTCTCAGTAGTACCAGTCACTGACAGTAACCAATTGTTTTTTCTTTATTTTGATTGGTAATGCTTTTGACACGTGGTCTTTACTGTTGTATTTCTTGGATGGATTCTTCAATTGTTGTGACATCTTTTTCCAGGAGAGACTGGACGTGTTTTCTGCAGCTCCTTTCATCAAGTATGATACTTTGTTAACTTATGTTGTATGTGGAGACATAATGTGGCATAGGAACAAAACATTGTCTGTAGGTTGGGGCTGTTTCCCCATGACACCCAGTCCTGTTTTTCAGCTGGTGCTCCACTAAGCAGATTTGCTGCTGGTTGCCTTTTCAGGGTGATGCGCAAGTGTTGTAATGCAAACGGCACATACATTCTAAACAATCTACTGTAGTGGTTCTGCTTCAACTTTTTCTCAGTAGCATGTTCAGTCCTTTCTTAGAAGAAGGCAGCTAACTCTGAGAAAGATTTAATTGTGGTGACTTTTTCATTGCTACTGTAGATCAGAAAAAATTTACCTTGTATACCTATAAATTCTTTTTATACCTGCCACTATTATTAATGGTATTGTCATAATTATTAATAATATCACTATTAGTGTCAACAGCTGCAGTAGTCCAAGTACTGGCAGCATTAACTTTATCAGTTCATAGTCAGTATCATTTACTGACATTGCCACTTCATTCAGATCATTTTAATACTATTTGTCATATTAAAGGAAACTGTGATGTAAAAGAATTAATTTGTGTCTGAAATCGTGGTCTGATGTAAGAGAGAACCTCGTAGCCCTAATCAGATCAGGTTAAATAAATAATAGTAGTAAAGATATTTCTGCTGATGTTAATCTGTTGTGGTAAAATTGTTGTTCCATTTTCTTATGGAGCTAGCTAATAAGTATAATTCCTTTTCTTAATAATGTCTTCAAAGGAATCCAGAAAAACAGAAATACCAATTATTGTTTTTCTAAACAAAAAACCAACACTTACGCAGTGGTAAGCAGAGTTATTCTCTCAACATCTTTGCCCTTCACAGCAGGCGCAACAATGGCAAACCCTAGTCTGCTGCAGCATTTGCTCACCTCACATGAAATATTATAATAATAATAATAATAATAATAATAATAATAATAATAATAATAATAATAATAATAATAATAATAATAATTGGGGAGAAGAGAAGTTTGTGGCACAACTTGACCAGAAGAAGGGATCGGTTGGTAGGACATGTTCTGAGGCATCAAGGGATCACCAATTTAGTATTGGAGGGCAGCGTGGAGGGTAAAAATTGTAGGTGGATACCAAGAGATACCTGGCTGACTGTCTTCTTATCTGCATGCTCCTTTAGGTGTTTCCCCTCAAAAATAACTCTTCCACTGCAGCTATGAAACAGATTTACTGGGCGTAGGAACTGACTTAACTAGGAAAACATGTTGTGTAAACCACTATATACATTCTGAATCTACAGTGTCTGAAAGTGCCCCTGATCTGACAATAAGTGCCAATGATATTAATAAAACTACTGGATATTCTGAAACATCCTATGCACTAGAGAGAAAGTTTAAAATGTATAAATCTCTGAAAGTACGTGAATCGCCATTTTAAAATGTTACAATGTTTTTAGAATTAAAGTGTTTTTCAGTTTGTTGTTTACACTAATCTGTAAATTAAAATTACTGGCAGAAAGCACTGGCTGACTGTCTTCTTATCTGCATGCTCCTTTAGGTGTTTCCCCTCAATAATAACTCTTCCACTGCATCCTAACCTCTTTGGAGATCCCCTGAAGGCTACAGCATCAGAGGAATTTGTAGACCAGCGCATTGAGGAGGTTATTGATATCAAGGAAAACCTCAAAAAAATGATTGAAGAAACAAAAAATAGCCTAGAAGCTCAGAAAAAATTCAATGAATGGTTGTCTGCAACAAAGAATTCACTGATCCAGCAAGTAGAGGAGATAGAAAGCCACTTACAGAAATATGGCTATAAACCTTCACAAAAGAACTCCAGAGATTTACTACCTTATGGAGAAGGAGAAGAAGAATCCTGTGATGGAAGCAAGAAAATCACTGATGATAGTTGTATATCTCATGAGGATGAGGGAACGAAGGACTTTGAAGAACTGAATCTAAGCTATAAGGATTCGAACCTGCGACTGCTGCTGCAGCAGCAGCAGCAGCACGGCTCCGGACTGGGGAGAAGAGAAGTTCGTGGCACAACTTGACCAGAAGAAGGGATCGGTTGGTAGGACATGTTCTGAGGCATCAAGGGATCACCAATTTAGTATTGGAGGGCAGCGTGGAGGGTAAAAATTGTAGGGGGATACCAAGAGATACCTGGCTGACTGTCTTCTTATCTGCATGCTCCTTTAGGTGTTTCCCCTCAAAAATAACTCTTCCACTGCAGCTATGAAACAGATTTACTGGGCGTAGGAACTGACTATTAACTAGGAAAACATGTGTAAACCACTATATACATTCTGAAACTAACTCTTGAAAAAATACATGGTGCTCAAGTCTTTTACCACAATTATTTGTGAAATAATCCAAAGATTTACCCTTCACTGTTGTCATCCAGAGCCCACACTCACAATAACACTGTATTCTAATGGGGCATGCGGTTCTAGGCCCTCCAGTCCGGAGCCGTGCTGCTGCTGCTGCAGCAGTCGCAGGTTCGAATCCTTATAGCTTAGATTCAGTTCTTCAAAGTCCTTCGTTCCCTCATCCTCATGAGATATACAACTATCATCAGTGATTTTCTTGCTTCCATCACAGGATTCTTCTTCTCCTTCTCCATAAGGTAGTAAATCTCTGGAGTTCTTTTGTGAAGGTTTATAGCCATATTTCTGTAAGTGGCTTTCTATCTCCTCTACTTGCTGGATCAGTGAATTCTTTGTTGCAGACAACCATTCATTGAATTTTTTCTGAGCTTCTAGGCTATTTTTTGTTTCTTCAGTCATTTTTTTGAGGTTTTCCTTGATATCAATAACCTCCTCAATGTGCTGGTCTACAAATTCCTCTGATGCTGTAGCCTTCAGGGGATCTCCAAAGAGGTTAGGATGCAGTGGAAGAGTTATTTTTGAGGGGAAACACCTAAAGGAGAATGCAGATAAGAAGACAGTCAGCCAGTGCTTTCTGCCAGTAATTTTAATTTACAGATTAGTGTAAACAACAAACTGAAAAACACTTTAATTCTAAAAACATTGTAACATTTTAAAATGGCGATTCACATACTTTCAGAGATTTATACATTTTAAACTTTCTCTCTAGTGCATAGGATGTTTCAGAATATCCAGTAGTTTCATTAATATCATTGGCACTTATTGTCAGATTAGTGTAAACAACAAACTGAAAAACACTTTAATTCTAAAAACATTGTAACATTTTAAAATGGCGATTCACGTACTTTCAGAGATTTATACATTTTAAACTTTCTCTCTAGTGCATAGGATGTTTCAGAATATCCAGTAGTTTCATTAATATCATTGGCACTTATTGTCAGATCAGGGGCACTTTCAGACACTGTAGATTCAGAATGTATATAGTGGTTTACACAACATGTTTTCCTAGTTAAGTCAGTTCCTACTCCCAGTAAATCTGTTTCATAGCTGCAGTGGAAGAGTTATTTTTGAGGGGAAACACCTAAAGGAGCATGCAGATAAGAAGACAGTCAGCCAGGTATCTCTTGGTATCCCCCTACAATTTTTACCCTCCACGCTGACCTCCAATACTAAATTGGTGATCCCTTGATGCCTCAGAACATGTCCTACCAACCGATCCCTTCTTCTGGTCAAGTTGTGCCACAAACTTCTCTTCGCCCCAATCCTATTCAATACTTCCTCATTAGTTATGTGATGTACCCATCTAATCTTCAGCATTCTTCTGTAGCACCACATTTCGAAAACTTCTATTCTCTTCTTGTCTAAACTATTTACTGTCCATGTTTTACTTCCATACATGGCTACACTCCATACAAATACTTTCAGAAATGACTTCCTGACACTTGAATCTATACTCGATGTTAACAAATTTCTCTTCTTCAGAAACGCTTTCCTTGCCATTGCCAGTCTACATTTTATATCCTCTCTACTTCGACCATCATCAGTTATTTTGCTCCCCAAATACCAAAACTCCTTTACTACTTTAAGTGTCTCACTTCCTAATCTAATACACTCAACATCACCCGACTTAATTAGACTACATTCAATTATCCTCATTTTGCTTTTGTTGATGTTCATCTTATATCCTCCCTTCAAGACACCATCCATTCCATTCAACTGCTCTTCCAAGTCCTTTGCTGTCTCTGACAGAATTACAATGTCATCGGCGAACCTCAACGTTTTTATTTCTTCTCCATGGATTTTAATACCTACTCCGAATTTTTCTTTTGTTTCCTTTACTGCTTGCTCAATATACAGATTGAATAACATTGGGGAGAGGCTACAACCCTGTCTTACTCCCTTCTTAACCACTGCTTCCCTTTCATGTCCCTCGACTCTAACTGCCATCTGGTTTCTGTACAAATTGTAAATAGCCTTTTGCTCCCTGTATTTTACCCCTGCCACCTTTAGAATTTGAAAGAGAGTATTCCAGTCAACATTGTCAAAAGCTTTCTCTAAGTCTACAAATGCTAGAAAAGTAGGTTTGCCTTTCCTTAATCTTTCTTCTAAGATAAGTCGTAAGGTCAGTATTGCCTCACGTGTTCAAACATTTCTACGGAATCCAAACTGATCTTCCCCGAGGTCGGCTTCTACCAGTTTTTCCATTCGTCCGTAAAGAATTCGTGTTAGTATTTTGCAGCTGTGGCTTATTAAACTGATTGTTCGGTAATTTTCACATCTGTCAACACCTGCTTTCTTCGGGATTGGAATTATTATATTCTTCTTGAAGTCTGAGGGTATTTCGCCTGTTTCATACATCTTGCTCACCAGATGGTAGTTTTGTCAGGACTGGCTCTCCCAAGGCCGTCAGTAGTTCCAATGGCATGTTGTCTACTCCGGGGGCCTTGTTTAGATTCAGGTCTTTCAGTGCTCTGTCAGACTCTTCACGCAGTATCGTATCTCCCATTTGATCTTCATCTACATCCTCTTCCATTTCCATAATATTGTCCTCAAGTTCATTGCCCTTGTATAGGCCCTCTATATACTCCTTCCACCTTTCTGTTTTCCCTTCTTTGCTTAGAACTGGGTTTCCATCTGAGCTCTTGATATTCATACAAGTGGTTCTCTTATCTCCAAAGGTCTCTTTAATTTTCCTGTAGGCAGTATCTATCTTACCCCTAGTGAGATAAGCCTCTACATCCTTACATTTGTCCTCTAGCCATCCCTGCTTAGCCATTTTGCACTTCCTGTCGATCTCATTTTTGAGACGTTTGTATTCCTTTTTGCCTGCTTCACTTACTGCATTTTTATATTTTCTTCTTTCATCAATTAAATTCAATATTTCTTCTGTTACCCAAGGATTTCTACTAGCCCTCATCTTTTTACCTACTTGATCCTCTGCTGCCTTCACTACTTAATCCCTCAAAGCTACCCATTCTTCTTCTACTGTATTTCTTTCCCCCATTCCTTTCAATTATTCCCTTATGCTCTCCCTGAAACTCTGTACAACCTCTGGTTCTTTCAGTTTATCCAGGTCCCATCTCCTTAAATTCTCACCTTTTTGCAGTTTCTCCAGTTTTAATCTACAGGTCATAACCAATAGATTGTGGTCAGAGTCCACATCTGCTCCTGGAAATGTCTTACTATTTATAACCTGGTTCCTTAATCTCTGTCTCACCATTATATAATCTATCTGATACCTTTTAGTATCTCCAGGGTTCTTCCATGTATACAACCTTCTATCATGATTCTTAAACCAAGTGTTTGCTATGATTAACTTGTGCTCTGTGGAAAATTCTACCAGGCGGCTTCCTCTTTCATTTCTTAGCCCCAATCCATATTCACCTGCTACGTTTCCTTCTCTCCCTTTTCCTACACTCGAATTCCAGTCACCCACGACTATTAAATTTTCGTCTCCCTTCACTATCTGAATAATTTCTTTTATTTCATCATACATTTCTTCAATTTCTTCATCGTCTGCAGAGCTAGTTGGCATATAAACTTGTACTACTGTAGTAGGTGTGGGCTTCGAATCTATCTTGGCCACAATAATGTGTTCACCATGCTGTTTGTAGTAGCTTACCCGCATTCCTATTTTCCTATTGATTATTAAAGCTACTCCTGCATTACCCCTATTTGGAAAAGGATTTAAATCCGAATAGAGGTGTTTTGCAGGATATGCTTCCTGCAACCACCCTAGAAGGAAAACAAAGACAGAGGATGAGATGGTCAGATGAAGTTAACCAACACCTCATGTTCTGTTATTACCAAGCAACAAACCTAGGAACCAACACAACTGGATACAGATCACAAGTATACACAACATTTATTACCAGATACCCGGAATTAAAATTTTTTAACAGAACAACGACTAGCTGATCAGATCCGTGTAATAATAAAAAATAACAGGATACCCCAGTCAGAATTAGAAAACATCAAACAACAAGTACAACAAATACTGGAACTAAATAATGTGCAATCAGAAGAAGAAGAAAATACAGTAATGGACTCACATCCCAGTAAAGGACTCAAACATCCCAGAGCAAACAAACAAAGACCAACACGCATCAATTAAACAATCAGAGGAAAACGAAATCTTAAGACAGCCACCAGAACAAGCACAAATAGAACACGAAGAGAGACATGTGTTAGATATAGAAGAGAAATTTCAGCTGACATATATAGAATACAAAGACACAAATACAGACATTAGACCATTCTTGCATAGACCGCCAAATAACCCACAAGTCGAAACAACAATAAAAACTATCAACACAATCATACACAACAAAATAAATGAAAACACAACTATGGAAGAGTTACAACTACTGGTTTATATAGGAGCACTCACTACACTAAATATACACACTAGGCAGAAATCAGAACAAACCAACACACAGAAGAAACCCACAAAACCAGCATGGCAACACAGGTTACAGATCAGAATAGAAAAACTGAGAAAAGACATCGGACAGCTAACACAATTTATAAGAAATGAAATATCAGACAAAAAACGAAAAAGGTTAGGTAAAATCTCACAACAAGAAGCAATAGAGCAATTAGATGAAAAAAAGCAGAAATTGCAAGCATTGGCCAAACGACTTAGAAGATACGAAAAAGTGAAAATAGAAGGAAACAAAACCAAACATTCAACACAAACCAAAAGAGATTTTACCAAACAAAAATAGACAATCCACCAAACATAAGACATGGAACACTTCTGGAGCAACATATGGTCAAACCCGGTACAACATAACAGGCATGCACGGTGGATACAAGCAGAAACACACACATACAAGATGATACCACAAATGCCTGAAGTGATAATTTTGCAACATGAAGTCACCCGAGCAATTAATTCTACACACAATTGGAAAGCCCCTGGAAATGATAAAATAGCAAATTACTGGCTAAAGAAGTTCACCTCAACACATTCACATCTAACTAAATTATTTAACAGTTACATTGCAGACCCATACACATTCCCTGATACACTTGCACATGGAATAACCTATCTGAAACCTAAAGATCAAGCAGACACAGCAAACCCATCTAAATATCGCCCCATAACATGCCTACCAACAATATACAAAATATTAACTTCAGTCATCACACAGAAATTAATGACACATAAAACACAGAACAAAATTATAAATGAAGAACAAAAAGGCTGCTGCAAAGGTGCACGAGGATGTAAAGAGCAACTGATAATAGATACAGAGGTAACATATCAAGCTAAAACTAAACAAAGGTCTCTACACTACGCATACATTGATTACCAAAAAGCCTTTGATAGTGTACCCCACTCATGGTTACTACAGATATTGGAAATATACAAAGTAGATCCTAAATTGATACAGTTTCTAAACACAGTAATGAAAAACTGGAAAACCACACTTAATATCCAAACAAATTCAGATAACATCACATCACAGCCAATACAGATTAAGCGTGGAATATATCAAGGAGACTCATTAAGTCCTTTCTGGTTCTGTCTTGCTCTGAACCCACTATCCAACATGCTAAATAATACAAATTATGGATACAATATTACTGGAACATACCCACACAAAATCACACATTTGCTATACATGGATGATCTAAAACTACTGGCAGCAACAAATCAACAACTCAACCAATTACTAAAGATAACAGAAGTATTCAGCAATGATATAAATATGGCTTTTGGAACAGACAAATGTAAGAAAAATAGCATAGTCAAGGGCAAACACACTAAACAAGAAGATTACATATTGGATAACCACAGCGACTGCATAGAAGCGATGGAAAAAACAGATGCCTATAAATACCTAGGATACAGACAAAAAATAGGAATAGATAATACAAATATTAAAGAACTAAAAGAAAAATATAGACAGACTAACAAAAATACTGAAAACAGAATTGACAGCAAGAAACAAGACAAAAGCTATAAATACTTATGCTATACGAATATTGACTTACTCATTTGGAGTAGTGAAATGGAGTAACACAGACCTAGAAGCACTCAATACACTTACACGATCACAATGCCACAAATATAGAATACATCACATACATTCAGCAACAGATAGATTCACATTAAGCAGAAAGGAAGGTGGAAGGGGATTTATAGATATAAAAAACCTACATTATGGACAGGTAGACAATTTAAGAAAATTCTTTCTAGAACGAGCAGAAACTAGCAAAATACACAAAGCAATCACTCATATAAATACATCAGCTACACCATTGCAATTTCATAACCACTTCTACAACCCTTTAGATCACATAACATAAACAGATACAAAGAAAGTAAATTGGAAAAAGAAAACACTACACGGCAAGCACCCGTATCATCTAACACAGCCACACATAGATCAAGACGCATCCAACACATGGCTAAGAAACGGCAATATATACAGTGAGACGGAAGGATTCATGATCGCAATATAGGATCAAACAATAAACACCAGATATTACAGCAAGCATATTATTAAAGATCCCAATACCACAACAGATAAATGCCGACTTTGCAAACAACAAATAGAAACAGTAGATCACATCACAAGCGGATGTACAATACTAGCAAATACAGAATACCCCAGAAGACATGACAATGTAGCAAAAATAATACATCAACAACTTGCCATAAAACAGAAACTAATAAAACAACACGTTCCCACATAAAAGTACACACCACAAAATGTACTGGAGAATGATGAATACAAATTATACTGGAACAGAACGATTATAACAGATAAAACACCACCACATAACAAACCTGACATCATACTCACCAATAAAAAGAAGAAATTAACACAACTAATCGAAATATCCATACCCAATACAACAAACATACAGAAGAAAACAGGAGAAAAAATTGAAAAATACACCCAACTGGCTGAGGAAGTGAAGGACATGTGGCATCAGGATAAAGTCGACATTATCCCAATTATACTATCAACTACAGGAGTCATACCTCACAATATCCACCAGTACATCAATGCAATACAGCTACATCCAAACATATATATATATATACAACTACAAAAATCTGTAATTATTGATACATGTTCAATTACCCGAAAGTTCCTAAATGCAATATAACATATACCATACAGTTACAAGGAAGTCACGCTTGACCGAGGTCCGTGTCACGTTCCATTTTTAACCAGACTTAAGTCTGAGGAAAAAAAAGTCAATAATAATAATAATAATAATAATAATAATAATAATAATAATAATAAATGAAATCCTGGTGAAAGAAAAAAATCAGAAAGGTAAATAATAATCCATTAAAACAAAGTGCAGCGAAATTAGAGATTAACAGTGATTGTGCCAGCAATAGAAATACAAATACTAGTGCCAACAATTTTGTGTGGTTTGATTCCGTGGGAAAGCACTTGAGCCAAGCGGCTCTGCCTATTTCACTAGTAAAGGGTCCAACAGTCCGTTAGAGATAATATTTATGGCATGTCCAGATTTAGGTCACAGTCCTTCACCACTGAAGATGACCACACAGTGATTGAAATTTGGATATGTAATAAACATTATCTTTGAGCCCTTTACTACTTGGAACAATTTTGTGACACTACACCACTGTGGCAAACCACCTCTTCCCAATACTACAGTAACTTACAGCCTCAGACATGTGATTTACATGTAATGTTTGTTTTACAGTGCAGATATTGTACAGGGTGATTCAAAATGAAATAACATATTTCAGTTGTTTATTACAGACAAACTACGAAAGATAGAAACACATTGCACGTGTCACTGCATAGAGAATAGTTCAGAGGTTTGCCACAGCTGTGGTGTTGTTTATTTGTAGCAACAAGGTGACTACATCATAAAAGAATTTTGTCTGTCAGAATTTGTATGAAGTCAACCCTTAGTTAAAGTGCAGCGTGTATTCCACTGCTGATTCTGCAAAAGGTTGTTGCTGCACAAGCAGGCTTAAGACTGGCATACAAAATTCTTGGAAGCTGATTGCATATGCAAGGGGAACAGCACTTGTCAGCCATGCACATCTGATGAAAACGTTGAATGTATCCGTGATGCATTCACACGGTGCCCTTGGAAGTCCACAATATGAGCAGGCCAGAAACTTTAACTTCCTCAAACGACGGTGTGGCATGTTCTGAAATGAGGCCTGCATATGAGGCTTTACAAGCTGCAGTTACTGTAGCAATCACATCTACAACTACATCTACATCCACATCCATACTCCACAAGCCACCTGACGATGTGTGGCGGAG
Source organism: Schistocerca cancellata (assembly GCF_023864275.1). Taxonomy (NCBI): domain Eukaryota; kingdom Metazoa; phylum Arthropoda; class Insecta; order Orthoptera; family Acrididae; genus Schistocerca; species Schistocerca cancellata. Next base: position 5,447,467 of record NW_026046793.1, on the reverse strand, counting down.
GGTACTTTGAGTACCTCTATCGGTTCTCCCTTCTATTCCAGTCTTGTATCATTCGTGGAAAAAAGATTGTCGGTATGCCTCTGTGTGGGCTCTAATCTCTCTGATTTTATCCTCACGGTCTCTTTGCGAGATATACATAGAAGGGAGCAATATACTATTTTCTTCATGAAGAATCTAATGATTTAATTTCTGTACATGGCACCCCACCTCATTTTCACCTTGAGGTGCGATGTCATCTTAACAACACCATCCCATAATGTTGGATTGCAAGAGGTGGACAACAAGATCTTATGGATTGCTTTTGGCCTCCCAGGTCACAAGACTCCACACATTGCATTTTTTTTCTTATGTTATGTTATGTGGTTTATTCATCTCATTACATACAATTTTCAAATCATTTGATTTGATGTACAGGAGACATGTCAAGGTTTACAAAAGAAACTTTTTTCACTTTTTTAAAGAGAAATACAAAAGTTTACATTATATTTTACATTTCTAAGTTTCAGCTACACATGTACATAAAATAATAAATGTATTACAATCCCTGTGTTCAGATTGTGAAGCTGTCCTCAATGAATTCATCGACAGAATAACAACACTTTTCCACCAGTAGAGTAAAGAGCAATCTTTTCAGTGAACCAATCTCCATTTTAAATATATTACTGCCTTTTATTTTATTGAAAATTTTTAACCCCATATACTCTGGTGTTTGGGCATAAAGTTTTAAACGATGTGTTGGAAGTTTGAAGTTATCTCTGTGGCGAGTGCTGTAGTTGTGGTCAAAATGGAAATTGTCTAGTGTATGTTGATTTCTATATAGGAACACCACCATCTCATATATGTAAAGTGAGGGGATAGATAGTACTTTTAAATTTAACAGTGGTCGACAGGATTCCCGTTTTTTTGCAACACACATGTTTCTAATTACTTTCTTTTGTAATACTAGGAGCCTAGTGACATTTGCTGAATTTCCCCAGAAGATTATGCCATAACGAATAACTGACTCAAAGTAGCAGTGATAACCTATCTTTCTGGTATCCATGTTTGTGGCACCTGACAAAATACACATTGCAAATGCTAAGTTGTTCAGTTTATTTGCTAAGTAATCTATGTGTACCTTCCAATTTAAATTTTTGTCAAGATTTAGGCCTAAGAACTTCACGTGGTTTGCTTCTGTTATATCCTGATCATTGCAAGTTATCTTTATTTCACTCCTTTCTACTGATTTAGCTTCAAATTGCATCATTTTGGTTTTAGTTACATTTAGTTTTAGTCCATTTTGACAGAACCAAGATTCAAGTTTTTCTAAAGTATTTTTGGCTTTTTCTGGAATATTTTCAGATGCCTCATTTTCAATTAGAACTGATGTATCATCAGCAAATAAGACTGAATGAACATCAATAGCAAGTGGTAGGTCATTTACGTAAAAAAGAAACAGATAGGGACCCAATATCGAACCTTGTGGGACTCCTTGGGGGAACTGTTTTCCAGTCTGATGAATAATTGGTTCCATTTGAAGTTAGAATTACTCTTTGTTTCCTACCTGACAGGTAAGAGCTAAACCATTTTAAAGCAGTGTCTCTGATTCCATACATCTGTAATTTGTGGAGGAGTAATGCATGGTTCACTGAATCAAAAGCTTTAGTCAGATCACAGAATATACCTGTGACCTTTCTACCTTTATCTAACGTGGAGCATATTTTTTGGATAAACTCATTTATAGCATTCGCAGTGCTTTTACCCTGTTGGAATCCGAACTGGTTTTTAAAAATTATATCATTTACAGTAAGAAAGTTATTAATTTGTTTTGCTGCAATCTTTTCAAACACTTTAGAGAAGACCGGCAAGAGAGAGATAGGGCGGTAATTCCCCATATCTTCTGTCGATCCTTTCTTGAATAGAGGTTTGATCTCACCATATTTCAATACCTCTGGAAAGCATCCCTGTTCATAAGATTGATTTATAATAGTTGACAGTGGTTGGGAAATAATATCGTACACATACTTGATTACAGATGTTGTTATTTCATCCCACCCATGTGAGGTTCTGTTTTTTAGAGACAATATTTCCTTTTCCACATCCCTTTGGGTTATTTTTTTTTCAAATTGTTTAAAAGATGTGTTCTGGCTGTTTTCCAAATTTGTGATGCCCTGATAGAATGTCATATCCACATCCGATCTTACTACGTTTAGGAAGAATTCATTGAAACAACTTGACATCTGAACAGGGTTTACTATAATTTCATTTTCATGTCTAATTTTCAAAATCTCATGAATTTTTACTTTGGCTCCTAGTTCAGACTGAACAACTGACCACACTGCTTTTGTCTTATTTCTGTGTTCTCGTATGAATTTATTATTTGCCATTTTTTTAGCTGCCGCCACAACTTTCCTAAATACAGCTTTACATTGTTTGACATAAATAACAAAATCTGGATTTCTGTTTGATTTTAACTCATTGTGGAGCTCTCTCTTTCTGGCACTAGAGATCTTTATTCCTGTTGTAATCCATTTGAGTTTACCATTAACTTTCTTTTGCTTATATCTACGAGGAAATGATTCATTAAATACCTCTAAGAAACAATTTAAGAATTTGTCATAGTTTATCGAGCTTGAACTATTGTAGTCTACAGGCCAGCTTATTATACTTAATTTACTGCGGTTACATAAGGTTACATAAGACAGTCTTTCCCCCACCTACGTTAGCTACTCCTAAAGAGCTGAGAAACTGAACTGTTCGAGCTCTTGGTTCAATAAACAGGGGACTGTTGGTTTGTGTGGAATCAAATGGACTAGTGTTTCAAAGTTTTATGAGGAATGTGTTCTGCTCATGTTGAGTGTGTGGTGTAGTGTCTATGCGAATGTAAAACTTTGACCTCTCTCTGTCCATTGACATGCACAATTTGTTTCTATCTTTCTCGATTTGTCTGTTATAAACAACTGAATAACTGAAATCTTTTATTTCTTTGAATCATCCTGTATCTTTCACATTTCTCGAAACAGCAAAGATCTCAACTATCTGGCATTACACAAAAAATGTGTGTGATATGCAAAATATTATGACAGTTTGGACGTACCTGGCGTCATAAACAGGTTAGTTCCAGCATAAATTTATGTAAGAACAGTTGTAGCACATTTAGGAAAAATTAAAATATATGTTACTAGGTCACAGTAAGTCTGTGGTTAGTGTGTTTGGTCTATGTCCAGTTCCATCAGTGGTAATTGTTAGGCTGTTGAGTACTGCTGGCATTTTTTCTGTTGCAATAAGGAATTCCTTTCCAGAGTTTTGATTGTGAGGTTCCATGTTTGATTCATTTCTGTGAAAAGCCCAAGAAACATTTGCAGGAACTGTTAGCTAATTCCAGCTTCCCATTTACATTGTATTGACGTGAAGTAGTGTGTAAATGTATATTCTAGTTATTTTAGAAGTTCCATTTTCTGCCATATGTTGGGTATGTGTATTATTATTAAGTTATCTTTCACGTTTGAAACAGTGTGTCCAAGCAGTCTTGTTTGTCTTTTTGTCAAAGACCACCTGTTATGACCATTGTATTAGTTAAAGAAATTGTAACTGCTGAAATAATGTCAACTGAAATGCTTAAATGGAATTTCTGTATATTATTTATTTAAGGTATACTGAAAATAACATGTCACGATTTAAGTTCTGTGCATAGTAAACATAATTATTGAGGCAATTACAGAGTTAAGTAAATTTTTGAGTCTAAAAGTATCCATGTGTTGACAGTATTTTAAATTAAAGTTTCTGTCAGTCTGACAAATATAAAAGCTTGGGAAACTGTCACAACCACTCTTGTATATTCTAGATTTTCAAAGTCCCAGGCTGGTGGGTGTGGCTTTGTGTACTATGTTACGTTGCAAAGTGGTAATATTTATTTTTTAAAGTCAAAATTGTTGTCATGGCAGTAATGCACAGAAAATATAGTTAGGAAAAGGATACTTGCTACTCACCATATTGTCATTATTCCACCCTCAATTTTCCATTGTTTGAAAATATCAGTTGTTTATTCATCCATAGATAATTTATGAAACGGTATCAGGCAAGTAATGTTATCTCATGTAGGTCTAGTTCAACATCATGTATTGTTAATTTTGATATGGTTTGTATAGTGTTTTTACACATATTTGAAAACAAGTTTACAATTAATGTAAAAAAAATACTTTAACTCTATTAATTTGTTCCACTAACTGATCTCAGCCTACACTCACTCGCTTTTGGCTGACGTCAGGATGTCGATAATTCTGCCATTCTATTGAATTCTTTGTGTTGTCCTGTTGGTCTGCCTGAAAAACCAGTCAGAACCTCACCACAATGAAGGAGATGTTGAACTGAAGAAAATGGAAATAAGATAGAATTATTCATCACAGATACTGGCCTTACGATTTTACATTAAGATTCATTAAACTATGACAATTTGCTGTAAAATGACAACTTTTTATTGTTAAGCAACATTAATTTTTTACCATTCTTTACTCTGTCACCTATTTGTCCCTGTCCTTTTTTTGTATATAAAGCATTTAAGATGTATGTTTTTACTATCTCTTTAAATATTTATATTTTAGATGTTTCTTTAGTCTCCTGGATAATTTATTGTACAATTTTATTCCTTGCTATTTATGATATAATTACTGATGTTCTATGTAATCTGTTAAAAATTGAGAATTAACTGGATATTACATAACTGCCGAAACTGTGTGATTGATGATGGTATTATTTGGAAAGAGAACTAATAAAGATTAGTACACTGGTGCCCAAACAATAGGGGAACCTGAACGTCTTGCAGGAAGTGATATGAAGTCTACATGACATGCAGGTTTATTTAGAATTTCTACTGTTCAATAAGCTGATGATTTAGAGTTGTCTCGTGTTGGTCTTTTTGTCAAAGATTACCTGTTATGAACTCTGTATTATTTAAAGAAATTGCACAAAAACTATTTTTAAAGAAATACTGCCCTTTCTCACTGTACACTGACTTTTTTCAGTTGGATATTTCTTATAGGCACATTAAAATGTGAACATACCATAGTGGTACTTGATGCTGTAATGCAGTAACTGTTACCTTCATCTTGTCTTGTTATATTAGTGTGTATAATACAGGACAAATCAAATTAAAACAATACAGATTTGTGTAAAATGGAAGAGTTCTTAATACCTATGTTAACAATAGCAGCAGCACTAAATGACGTTATAAATTATAACCGGTACATTACAACCAAATGGCATTATATAGCTACGGGGCATTTTTGGGGTTATCATCTCAGTGATGGTAGGCTCGAGGTTGATGATGTAACCTCCTTCATGACTTTAGAGCTCCTTATTAAGCTATGTTCAGTTTGTGTGCTTCAGTTTTCTAATAATATTTCTGCAGTGGTAGAGATGTGTGTTTTTCTACTTGTTTCCAGCATGATACAATCTGCTAGTGATCATATTGTTTCTACATATGTGTAAGTGTAGGGAAGTTGAAGATGTGTGTCTAAGCAATTTCTGTGTGAAAATTTACTTTCTCACTGCTTTAGTAGCAAATGGGTGTAATTCATGTTGTTCCAGTTCAATTAATTTTTTGAAACACAACTGTTGCTAACAGTGCTGTACAGTTAATGTTCTTACATGAAGACTAATTTATGGGGAGAAAAACAAATGGGTTGGACAAAGAAGCTGAGCTCTATTGTCAGCAAGTATAGTAACATCAGTCAATGTGAGCAGTTATATGCTCCATCTGGAGTGCCTATAATGTGCCTTTAACTGCTGGTGCTAACGAAAGTATGTATTCTATGAGTAAGTGTATGTCTATGAGAAAGTGTGTGTGACTGTAACACTGACGGAGTTAACAGAAGTGGCAGCGAGAACTGTGTATCAAAACTGAAGTGTGCCGATGAGACGTATCGGTGAGCCTCGCACATCAGACAGCTGGTGTGATGGTCAGGGCCTGGAATACACCATACAGGAGGTGTGCTGCCACACTTCCATGAGAAGTCATCACCAAACGATGTAGTGGGCAGGTGGAAAACACTTCATGCTGTCATCACTACATGAATATTTTGCAGTACCACTGAACCAGCTTTTCTTGGGTGACCAATGATGACAGTGGGAATAAAATGGACGAATGTGTTAGCCGTTAGTATCACTTAACAATTTATAGGGCCATCAAGGATCTGTGCTGATCATCATCCTGTGGACACCAAAAGTAATTCATTTTCCATGATTATGCTGGGTGTGACAACAGGTCTGGTGCAACAATGGAAACAGTCTTCTGTGGGTGAGAATCGCTACCCTTGTGTTTATCAGATTTTCTTCTCTTTGGTGTGCAGCCACCAGCCGGACACTGTTCTTAGATGTACTGAACATTCCAGGTTTGTTAAGTTCCTGCATTGAATCTTTTCATCGTGATGCCATTGGCCCACTGTAATTGGGGGACAGTGGGTGCTTGACATTAGAGATCACCTCAGCTTCCTTACTAAAAGGAAATTGATGCCTGGTGGATGCATACCTGATCACAGCCCTAAGGTCAGCAGCTGCTGTTCTTCAGTTTTGCTTTGACATCAGATTTATTCAGAAAAAACATCATGAGTTACATCTTGAGACTTGGTAACTGAAGGACATGAAGCCTGAATGTGCCTTAAAACCTTTCTCCTGTGGCAGTTGTTTTGGCTGTTCTGTGGACTGTGACTTTGACAGATGCTGCTCCTAAACTAATGGTGGTGTGACATCTGTCAGCACTTCCAGAATAATTAAGTGCGCAGCAAGAAACGGTGTTGTCAGCCATCTCTTACTGGAGGGAGAATCATTGTTCTGCACTCTTGATTCACTAGATCTGCAGTACTGTGTGACTGTGGAGTGAGCATTGCTATTACACTGGACAATGAAATGAACGACCCTTTAGTACATGGAGTGACATTTCCATGACTGCTAAACTACTTTTCTGTATGCACCAGCAGCTGTGTAGGCACAACAGTTCAGTTCTCTATTTATGCTTTTGGTATGCCTTTGTATTTTTATGTTCTCATTGTTGTGCTTGTAAAAATCAGTAATTTTTTATTACTTAATGAGTTTTCTGTTCCAAATGTTTGGAGAGAAAAATCATGTTTTCTGTAATTACCTCAACATTTTTTTTGTACATGTTTTTACACTTCTTCGGTTAATCGCTCTGTCTGTCCATTTATTTTACCTCTAATTTCTTAGGACTTCTGTAATACTGCGTCATAGTGGAACATGAAATTGCATTATGTGAGCAATGATTGAGTGCCATGACATTAATCATATCAATAACATCAACAATAATATTAGTCTAGTGAATGGATAGTACATTGGGAACTATTTCTTAATTACATAAGACAAGTTACTTGTTAATTAATGTAGTGCTATCTGTGTCTTGCTTACCATTTGACCAATTTCAAATGAACAAGATAATTGTATTAAAGAGTTAAGTTCTGCTGTAAAAATTTGTTACTGCAGCGGTATTTCTATATTTCCACAACTAAATAAAATAAAATTACATAATCTAATTGTCTGACAAAATTGTATATTCATTTGGGTGTACACCAGCATATCATTTATTTAATATTGTGTTTGAATATTTGTTATAAAACAGTTTTTGTGTCAGCTTTGCTCTCACTGTTGTCTAACTTGTTTGTAATTTGGTCTCGAAAAGAGTACTGGTAAAGAATTCACAGGTTATTTGTATTTAATATATTGTTTAAATGTTAGTATAGCCCGGGCATCAATAATCTTGTATTTCCAATCCCGTTTCTCACTTCTCCAAATTTGTACTCTGTCTTGGATTGCAGTATTTGGTTTGTGTTTGTAATACATGTGTATTGATATGCACCTCTATATCCCTGTTACTCATTACTTTGTCAGTGATCTCTTACAAAACATTGAGTGTGTATACTTATTGTATATATTATTTTTACATTTGTATTTTCTATTTCTGAAACATAAGCATCCTTGTGGGTGCTCACAATGTTATCCAGTGATGGCAGGATTAGCTATACCATCATTCAGAATGAAATAAAGTACTGTTTGATGTTTGACGTGCAGAGCTGTTTTAATTTGTGTACCTGCGAGTGAAAAGTGTGTAAAATGTCCAACTATAGGCACAAAGATCAGTTTTCGTATCTTGCAATATTTATTAATGTGATAAGATAATCTGGAAATAAACCTCAATGTGCAAACCAAACCCTTATAGTATTTTTGTCCATAACATGTAGTGGAGTAATGTTTTAAAAGAAAGGTATTTTTGGTACACAATAATTTATTTTCTATAATAATTATTTCAGTTTCAAAGTTTAACAATGATTTATTTCCCTTTATATCAGCCATTTTGGTTGATGCGTTTTTGTAGATGCTGTGGCAGTATTACAGTGCCCATCATACCAGCTTGCCACAATGTCCTTCAGGAAGTGTTGAACGTCACCTTTCACCTTGTTACCAGAGCAGAATTGCCATCCAGACAAATGTTCCTTCAACTTACGACACAGGTGCTAGGTGCTTGATGCAAAGACTGAGCTGTAAGGTGGGCTAGTGTTGACATTCCAGCCGAAGTTCCCCCCCCCCCCCCCCCCCCCCCTGCAATTTCACTTTTAAGGGGTAAAGCAAACCTCGAAAGGTAATTTGGCATATTATATTTGCAGGAAATATCTCCAAAATGATGCTTGTAGAAAAATGTCTCCTATAAATGTTGGTATGTAATTAACGTTCTTGAAAACTGTATAACTAAAATGTTGCAAAAGACCCACCACCATAAACTAATTTTGAATATTGGAAACATTTCTCACAACATAAAATAAAGCTTTCAAGCTACATATATCAATGCATAATAAAGCTGGTTTCTGAAATAGAATTTTTGGGAAATAGTGTGCTGTTGGAGTATTTTCAACCTACCTAATTAAAATATCTGAACATTCGTTATTAGTCGAGTTACTGATTTTACTCATATTTGTTCTGTTTTAAATTGTTATTTTACATTTTTTATTTTTACTATTTCACTTATATGTAGGTAACAGAAGAGACACTGAATTTAATTGATGAAAGGAGAAAATATGAAAATGGAATAAATGAAGCAGGCAAAAAGGAATACAAACATTTCAAAAATAAAATAAACAGGAAGTGCAAAATGGTTAAGCAGCAATGGTTAGAAGACAAATGTAAGGATGTAGAGGCAAGTCACAAGGGGTAAGAGACATACTGCCTACAACAAAATTAGAGAGATCTTTGAAGAAAAGAGAACCACCGATATGTATATCAGGAGCTGAGATGGAAAACCAGTCCTAAGCAAAGAAGGAAAAGCAGAAAGGTGGAAGGAGTATATAGAGGGTCTATACAAGGGCAATGTACTTGAGGGCAATATCCCAGATGTGGAAGAAGACTTAGATAAAGATGAAATGGGAGACATGATACTTCGTGTCGAATTTTTCAGAGCACTGAAAGACCTAAGTCAAATAAGGTGGTGAGCAAGATGTATGAGAGAGGCAAATACCCTCAGACTTCAAGAAGAATACAATAATTTAAATCCCAAAGAAAGCAGGTGTTGACAGATGTGAAAATTACCGAATTGTCAGTTTTAAAAGCCACAGGTGCAAGATACTAACATGAATTCTCTACAGGTGAATGGAAAAACTGGTAAAAGCCGGCCTCGGGGAAGATCAGTTTGGATTCCGTAGAAATGTTGGAACACGTGAGTACAATTTGTACAGAAATCAAATGGCCCTCATAAGAGTTGAGGGACATGAAAGGGAAGCAGTTGTTGAGAAGGGAGTGAGACGGTTGCAGCCTACCCCAATGTCATTCAGTCTATATATTGAGCAGCAGTAAAGGAAACAAAAGAATTTGGAGTAGGAATTAAAATCCAGTGAGAAGAAATAAAAACTTTGAGGTTTGCTGATGACATTGTAATTCTGTCAGAGAGAGAGAGAGAGAGAGAGAGAGAGAGAGAGCAAGCAAAGGACCTGGAAGAGCAGTTGAATTGAATGGACGGTGTCTTGAAATGAGGATATAAGATGAACATCAACAAAAGCAAAACAAGAACAATGGAATATAGTCTAACTAAATCAGGTGACGCTGACAGAATTAGGTTATGAAATGAGACACTTAAAGTAGTAGATGAGTTTTGCTATTTTGGGAGAAAAATAACTCATGATGGTCAAACTAGAGAGGATATAAAACGTAGACTGGCAATGGCAAGGAAAGCGTTTCTGAAGAAGAGAAATTTGCTAACATTCAGTGTAGATTTAAGTGTTGGGAAGTCTCTTCTGGAAGTATTTGTATGGAGTGTAGCCACATATTGAACTTAAACATGGATGATAAATAGTTTAGATAAGAAGAGAGTAGAAGCTTTCGAAATGTGGTGCTACAGAAGAATGCTGAAGATTAGGTGAGTAGATCATGTAACTAATGAGGAGGTACTGAATAGAATTTGGGAGAAGAGGAATTTGTGGCATGACTTGACAAGACGTCAGTTGGTAGGACACATTCTGAGGCATCAAGGGATCACGAATTAAGTATTGGAGGGAAGTGTGGAGGGTAAAAACTGTAGAGGGAGACCAAGAGTTGAATACAGTTAGCGGATTTAGAAGGATGTAGGTTGCAGTAGGTACTGGGAGATGAAGCTTGCACAGGATAGAGCCGCATGGAGAGCTGCATCAAACCAGTCTCTGGTCTGAAGACGACAATAACAACAAATATAACCTGTCCGTACATGCTTAAAATTAAACGATTCTTTATCATAATATTGAGTTACCTATTACTTGTAATTAACAAAATACACCTGCCTATGGTAAACTAAAAAACAAAAATGGTTTGATGCAGCTCTCCACGCTACTCTATCCTGTGCAAGCTTCATCTCCCAGTACCTACTGCAGCCTACATCCTTGTGAATGTGCTTAGTGTATTCATCTCTTGGTCTCCCTCTACGATTTTTACCCTCCACGCTGCCCTCCAGTACTAAATTGGTGATCCCTTGATGCCTCAGAACATGTCCTACCAACTGGTCCCTTCTTCTAGTCAAGTTGTGCCACAAACTCCTCTTCTCCCCAATTCTATTCAATACCTCCTCATTAGTGATGTGATATACCCATCTAATCTTCAGCATTCTTCTGTAGCACGGCATTAAAGAGGCCCAAAATCCTTGTAAAGCTGCCTGGAATCTTGTAAATGAGAACAGAAAGAAGACTACCTCCTGCTTAAATTCATGTAGCCCTGATGACTTCAATGAATATTTTGTCAGAATAGTGGAAAAGACAGTGAGTGAAATTTCACCTTCTGACCTAGATCTGACTGCAAACATAAGAAATGCAGACAGTTGCAGTATTCAAAACTGGAAGGAAGTACACCCTGAAGACATGATAAAAAATTGTGAACTACTACAAACACTCAGAAAGTGTAGACACCCATGGCATGTCCTGCACACTGCTAGAGAAAATTATTGCAGCATTAGCTCAGTCACTAGCCATAGTAATATACAAATGTCTATCTTCTGGTGTCTTCCCAGACTTCCTTAAACTGGCACACACAGTACCAATGTATAAGAAGGGGGATCCGTGCGATGTGTCCAGCTTCAGACCAATCTCAGTGGTACCAGTACTAGCCAGAGTTACTGAGTCTGTGATGCACTGCCAAGTACTAAATTACTTTGAGGAAAACCACTTATTCCAAAACACACAGCACGGATTCCGCAAAGCGAGATCGACAGTGACAGCCACACTGGACTCGTTAAAAACGATTCGACAGTTTTGAAGAGAGAGTGTGGCACTGACACATAGTGACCTCAGCAAAGCCTTTGACTGCATCTCACACACAACACTAATAGCCAAGTTAAGATGCTATGGTGTTGGAGGTGTTGTTCTATCAACACTCCAATCTTATTTGGAAAACAGAAAGCAGGTAGTATCAGTGCACGGAGCAACTTCTCTTGAACAAAAACTGGAACATGGAGTGCCCCAAGGATCAGTCTTAGGACCTCTCCTATTCCTCATATATGTCAATGATATGAGCTGTAATAGTCAAATGTTGCAGATGACACTACCCTTATTGCCAAAGGACATACAGCTGCAGAAGCTCTCGGTGTATGAAATTTGATGTTTGAAGAAATAAAAGAATGGTTCATAATAAACAAAATGAAGATCAATGAAGAAAAACCCAACATTTGATATGCAGTTTAACCAACATTGAAGACCAAGAAAATATGGAGACTGTCAGACTACTGGGCTTCAAGATTGACAGCAAACTCTCCACGAATGACCACACTGCATATGTATGCACCAAACTTTCTCGTGTGATATACCTCCTGAGGAAGCTGAATAACTGACCAGTTTCTCACAATAGTCTTCCATGCACTCTTCCACAGCCACATTAGCTATGGACTGTTGTTGTGGGGACACTCCTCAGGCAGCAAAGATGTGTTGCTATTACAAAAAAAAAGCCATCAGGATCATATCATCTAGCAAAAGACTGGACCACTGTAAGCCTATTTTCACCAGGCATAATGACTGCTTTTAGCCAGTATGTGTTTTTCTGCCTCATTTATATGTAAGAGGAACATTGAAGTGCCAAGGTGTCGCCTATCATGAACACAAGACAGGTTTCCAACAGTCGCCCTAAAAATGCCTCCAGAAGTGAAATCCCTGCCACCTGAATTTTTTTCAGAAAAAAATCGCTCAGGACTTGAAACAACATCCACTATATTCCTTGGAAGAGTTTTTCAACAGTGGTTCTAGTGAATGGACAAAATAATAAATATTGTTATGTTTTATATATAATTTTGCCGAAATTTAATCTTCTTTTTATGTTCTCAGTTAACTGCACATTTAATTTTGTGTTTTACTTAAAGTACATATTGTGCCACAATGCAACTTTGTGTGTGTGATCTACATGGTCTTGTAAACATTTTGCTTTGTGGTATTTTCATTTGCTGCTATGAAGTTTTACTTTCCTGTTTAGTTATATTTCATTTTCTCTATGTTCTATGTGTTTTTGTGCACTGCATAAATATTTTCTTTTATTTGTAATATAAATTTTGTACACAGTGTTGTATAAATGTTAGTTGATAAACATTGTATTTGTGATGCAGTCTGTCCAGCCATGGCTGGTAAACGACGAAGATATAGTAATAAAGTAATAATTTCGAAACCTTCTATTTATCGTCCATGTTTCACTTCCATACATGGCTACACTCCATACAAATACTTTCAGAAACGAATTCCTGACACTTAAATCTATACTCAATGTTAACAAATTTCTCTTCTTCGGAAACGCTTTCCTTGCCATTGCCAGTCTACATTTTATATCCTCTCTACTTCAACCATCATCAGTTATTTTGCTCCCCAAATAGCAAAATTCCTTTACTACTTTAAGTGTCTCATTTCCTAACATTTTAAAACATAAATATAAGTAAAATAAATAACTAGACTAATGTCTGGTCACATGCTTTAATTATATATGTTGAAAATACTCTGACAGAACATCACATACAGCTTATTTTCCAAAAATGGTATTTCAGAAACCAGCTGTATCACACATGGATGTTTGTAGCTTGAAAGCTTCTTTAATTCATGTTGTAACAAAAGTTCTCTTTTTCAGATATTAATTAATGGTGGTGGGATATTTCACAAAATTTCAAATTATTGCAAAATTTGATTATACAGTTTTCAAGAATGTTAATTACATACCTACTTTCATATGAGAAACATTTTGTACAAATCATAATTTCAGATACACTCCCTCCAAATGTAAAATGCCAAATTACATCTCGAAGTGTGTTTTACCCCTTGAAAGTGAAATTGGACACAAACAAAACAATATGTATTGCATTATTTTGCCCACTTTTCATGCCTGCCAAGTTTCAAGGTCATTTACTGACACTTGGCAGTGTTCCATTGTGAAATTCAGACTGCAAATAACACAGCTTGAAAGGCTAGAACATTTTATTCAGTTATGCTGCCATGAAAGACTCTGGACACACAACTATCCTTACATAAAAACATTCAAATCATTGCTCACACTTGTCAATGGATACGAGAAACCAGTCGGACTGGCAATCGTCGAAACAGAGGTATTTTTTTGCTGTGTCAAGATCTCTTCACGAAATTATAATTGTCAACTTTCTCCTTTGAAAGCTGAAATACACTGCTGGAAATAAATCGGTACACATGGAAAGATGACATCGATTTTGATCCGATGATGGTGTATGTCATCTGTGGAATAGTAGATGTACTGATAAGTTTCAATGTTTTGCACACAACTGATAGTGTAGTGGCACAGCTACCATAGTGCCATCTGTGTCTACCCTTTAATATGGAATGCTTTAAAGCCAGAAGGCTCAGTGTGCTGCAAATATATGAAGCAATGATGCAATCAAGAATAATAAAAGAAGGTTGTATACATGGAAGAACCCTGGAGATACTAAAAGGTATCAGATAGATTATACAATGGTGAGACAGAGATTTAGGAACCAGATTTTAAATTGTAAGACATTTCTAGGGGCAGATGTGGATGCTGACCAAAATCTATTGGTTATGAACTGTAGATTAAAACTGAAGAAACTGCAGAAAACGTGGCAATTTAAAGAGATGGGACCTGGATAAACTGACTAAACCAGAGGTTGTAGAGAGTTTCAGGGAGGGCATTAGGGAACGATCTACAAGAATGGAGGAAAGAAATACAGTAGGAGAAGAATGGGTAGCTTTGAGAGATGAAATAGTCAAGGCCGCAGAGGATCAAGTAGGTAAAAAGACGAGGGCTAATAGAAATCCTTGGGTAACAGAAGAGATATCGAATTCAATTGATGAAAGGAGGAAATACAAAAATGCAGTAAATGAAGCAGGTAAAAAGGAATACAAATGTCTCAAAAATGAGATCGACAGGAAGTGCAAAATGGCTAAGCAGGGATGGCTAGAGGACAAATGTAAGAATATAGAAGCATGTATCACTAGGGGTAAGATAGATACTGCCTGCAGGAAAATTAGAGAGACCTTTGGAGAAAAGAGAGCCACTTGTATGAATATCAAGAGCTCAGATGGAAACCCAGTTCTAAGCAAAGAAGGGAAAGCAGAAAGGTGGAAGGAGTATATAGAGGGTCAGAACTACTGATGGCCTTGGGAGAGCCAGTCCTGACAAAACTCTACCATCTGGTGAGCAAGATGTATGAGACAGGCGAAATACCCTCAGACTTCAAGAAGAATATAATAATTCCAATCCCAAAGAAAGCAGGTGTTGACAGATGTGAAAATTACCGAACTATCAGTTTAATAAGTCACAGCTGCAAAATACTAACAAGAATTCTTTACAGACAAAATGGAAAAACTGGTAGAAGCCAACCTTGGGGAAGATCAGTTTTGATTCTTTAGATATGCTGGAACACATGAGGTAATACTGACCCTACGACTTATCTTAGAGAATAGATTAAGGAAAGGCAAGCCTACATTTCTAGCATTTGTAGACTTAGAGAAAGCTTTTGACAATGTTGATTGGAATACTCTTTCATATTCTTAAGGTGGCAGGGTTAAAATACAGGGAGCGAAAGGCTACTTACAATTTGTACAGAAACCAGATGACAGTTATAAGAGTTGAGGGGCATGAAAGGGAAACTGTGGTCGGGAAGGGAGTGAGACAAGGTAGTAGCCTATCCCCGATGTTATTCAGTCTGTATATTGATCAAGTGTACTTATGCAGTACACCTAAGCTTTATTGCACAATCAACCAAGTTATAGAAAAAATTACTTTTTTAATTAGGAAAAAATTATAAAAATTAAAATGTGATATGTGATTTTTTTTTATCCTTGTAATATACATAGGTCTAGTACCTCAGCCATCATGTCATGCATATGTGGTAAAAATTAGGTTTCCTTCAAATAAATAACATTGGATTAAATGGTACCTCAATTTGACAAAGCATTTTGGAAAAAAAAATTGTATCAATTTCTTTGTAATTTTTTTAGTAACCCTAAGCAGGTTCAAAAATATTCAGAATACTTCTAATTTGTTTAGAAAGTGTGTTGCATTACCCAAAATCAACAAAAAATCTTTAAAACATGTACATAAACAGTGCCTCAAAGAAATAAGTTATTGATTTTTACATAATATTGAGCCGGGAAAGTACCCTGTATCCTTAAGGGGCCGTTGATTTGCCTCGGACGAAGCAGTGAAAGAAGCAGTGCATTCCGGGCCAGCAGCTCAACCGAGAATCTTCTTTTATGAGGGCATCAGGAAGCTTATACAATGACGGACCAAGTGCATTGAAACGCAAGGAGACTATGTCGAAAAATGTTGTTCTTGTAAGTTTCCTATTTGATTACAATAACATTTTTTTAACTGCTTTGGAAATAATAATTGACTTACCCTCGTATATAAATGATACGCCCTCTAGTATTACGGGTAACACTAAAATATTTCTGTTTGCTGATGACACTAACTTGGTAGTAAAGGATGTTGTTCAACATTGTCTCGGTTTCAAATAGTGCAGTTCATGACATAAGTTCATGGCTTGTAGAAAATAAACTACCACTAAATCACAGTAAGGCTCAGTTTTTCTAACACACAATTCAACAAAACCTGACATTTTAGTTTCACTGAATGGGCATATTATTAATGAAACTGAACAGTTCAAATTTCTGGGTGTTCAGGTAGATATAAATTGTAGTGGAAAGCCCATGTTCAGGATCTTGTTCAAAGACTTAACGCTGCCATTTTTACTATTCAAACAGTATCTGAAGTGAGTGACCGGTCGACACAAAAATTAGTGTACTTTGCTTATTTTCAATCGCTTATGTCACATGGTATTTATATTTTGGGGTAACTCTCGGCTCAGAAATGGGCGGTTCAGGCAATAAGTGGTGTAAGTTCACGAACCTCTTGTTGACCACTGTTCATGAGTCTGGGTATTTTTACATTGGCCTCGCAATGTATATATTCCGTACTGTCATCATTATTAGCTTATTCCCAAGAATAAACAGTTTTCACTCAATTAATGCTTGGCACAAATCAAACCTGCATTTGGATCAGACTTCCTTAACTCTTGTGCAGAAAGGTGTGCAGTATACTGCTGCATCCATTTTCAATAAGCTACCGCTCGAGTTCAGATATCTTATCAGTAATCCACGCGTTTTCAAATGGAAACTGAAGAGTTTTCTTATGAGTCACTCCTTCTGTTTTGTCGAGGAGTTTCTTGAAAAATTAAGCTGATTCTTGTTGCGTTGTTGATTGTGTTTATTTAAACTTACATTTTATTCATATCTGTTATTACTTTTATGTTGTGATTTCATGTACTGACACGTTCCATGACCTTGGAGATTTGGTCCTAAGGAACTTGACGTGTAAATAAAAGAAAATGATAAAGACGGGCCTGCAGGATTAATTTTTTTTATGCATCATAGTTACGGGTCATCATTCTGCCTGGGAGGCTGCCTGGCTGACACGCGAGTTACCCACGCTAGTTTCAAAAGCATGATGGTTGAGAGGAGGAGAGTCAATATGTTTGTGATCGTTCCACAGAGAAAGGGTGGTGGGGAGAGCTGTGGTTGTCACGGAAACTGTTAGCAAGATTTATCTGCAAAGGAGTCCACAGATTTCCTCTGGTAGTGTGTAGCTGTCTGGGAGCTACAACTGGTTTGCCTAGGTGTTACGTAGAGGAATTATGAAGAGGCAGGTAGGGGAGTGCGTGGCACTTAAATTGCTAGTAATGTTTATGTGCAAAGGCGTCGGCGAGTTACAACTGGCTTTGCTGTGTCGGGGTACCCTCTCCCTACATGATTGAGCACCATTTGTGCCAGTTACCATATCAGAGGTGATTACACATATATTGTGCAACTTTCTCTACCATGACTGGTGTAGTGCTAGGAAGGCCTGTGGAACACCCCCATTCGCGACCTGGTAGGCATGATCGTACGTGGAGTTCCGTACCCTACAGGCTTTATCCAGTGAATACAGGGGAAGAGTTCCTCATTATCTAGGAATGTTTTTGTAGCAGTCTTTGATATTTTCTCCTATGTCTTGAGAACTGTTTGCCATTATTATAGCAAGCAGGAGATCTCTCATCCAGAACTGATACAGCAGCAATGTCATTCAGCAGGCCAGAGTGGATTGTACCGAACTATTCTCGGTAACTGTGGTAACTGCTAGACACTGTGTTTGCGATCATATTCCAAGCACCAGCGTTCGTGGCTACTCACCAACACATCAGAATATGAGGGTGATCTAACCTACAGGTGACCTGGTTTGCACTGCTCACCTCCCTAGAGGAGTATACACAAACAGCATCTTCTGTTGGAAGCATCAGAATTTTACTATGATGTCACACAACCTAGTAATGTAGTTTGGTATTATAGAATATCTTTGGTTAGAAATTGGTAGTGCTTGTAAAATTCTCTATGATATGATGTACTATTTCTACCAATATCTGCATTTGCAACAAACACTGTGACATTACACACACACACTAGTAATGGAGTGGTGGCTTAACAACACCACATAAATTGGGACACAACATCTTGACACAACATTGCAACACAACACGACATGATATTGATGTATATTTCACATAATTTGGTAACATTGTGGAAAAATGAAAGTACTTACATATTTGTCTGGGTGTGACATCTGCTGGAGCCTCAAAATAAGAATTTCTTACTAACAAATGGTCCTTGTGTAATGTAATTTGTTACTAACAAATAGACGAGGGCTACAACTTATCCCACTTGGGTAACCCAATGATACAGGATCGAGCTGGAGCAATGTCCCTCAGTATCAGTGATATATGATTCAGCCACATACTGCATTGTGATTGCCTGAGAGCATCATGATTTGACACAATGTAACAAACAGTCTTGTGTAAATGGTGAAAATACATAAAACTGTGGGAAACCTGGTAAGAAAATGAAAACGAGTGAGAAATACATAAAATTGAGCTAAATATGGAAGGTATATAAAATGAGAGTACCTACACATCTGTAATTCTTCAGTCCTCCATGTGATATGTTGACATTTTGTAAAATTGGGTCTTCTGCCGGATTTTCATGTCATACTCACACAGTATTTCAACAGCACGACTCGCTGTTTTCTTCAGGTGCTCCCTGAGACTGGTCCTTAGACAGAACTGGTGACTGGGTCCAACATTTATGGTGCTAATTGCTCTGTTTTCAGTCTATGCCGCTTACGGCACTCCGATTGTGGCCCACACTTCCACGGGTGGCTCTAGTTGTCCTCTCTTGTCGCTGGCACTCCAACTGCCATCCGCACCTGACCTAGCTGTCCTCTGGTGTTGTGCCCATTGTCTGATGCTATGTTTCACAACCGCACAGTGCCAGGCATTCTATCCTCTGACTGCTGCTGCCTTGGCCATCATCCGGTTGTTTTGGATGTTGTGTCTGAAGTCCTTGCCTGTTAGGGCAGGCCTCTGATTTGGTATTTCTCATCAGGTGCACCAGGCGTTCCATCTCCTCTGTGGGAACAGTCAGGTGTTTGGTCCTACATCCCTTACTGTTGGGACTGTCTACTGTCGTGTCACTTCCGATCTGTAATGTTTGGTGCTCTGCCCAATTGTTGTTTTCTCAGTCTCCATTCCCATTTCTGTTTCATAATCTCAATGTTGTCTCTGTTGTGTTTTCAGATGATTGAGAGCTGGATCCAGGTGGTACTGAGCTGGTATCCAGTGTCACAGTTGATGAGATTCTCTGTGATCTTCATCTCAACAGATTTTGGGACAGTGTCATAAAAGAATTGCAGTGTTATGTGGCTTTATGCTTAATTACAGACTCACTGTTTCATCAGTTGATTTGTTTTCACCACGTAATGCACGCGGTTTACGTCCTTCTTCATTGCTGAGTGATGTATCACTTTTAGTTCTGACGCCGCAACTCTTCTTTTCCTATATCTTTACTACTTTTTATCTATATAAATGATGAAGTATTGGTTTTGTCGTTTAACACCTTTTTAATAACTGTGGAAATATTACAGGCATCGGGTCCCACCTAATGTGTCACCCGCCTACACATTTTACATGAACCTTTTAAGACTCGATCGACCTATTTACAAAGAGAGAGCAGAATATTGCTTCCTTTGACTTTGTCCAACAACGACCTAGGAAGCTCGACACCCTCACAGCCCAGGCTCTTTCGTGGCTCGCGGTAGTTTGCAGCATTCGTTTTATTCCTTGCCCACTTGCCGCTACGCCGAACTTTCGTGGTGACTGTTGGGCAACGTCTTCCACGTTATCTGCAACATAAATTAACTTTCTTCCCACAGTATTTCTGAAAACCCAAAAAACAAACTTAAAGAACATAATAATACCAACTGTTCTTACAATTCTTCGTATAAGGCTTGGTCGATTTGATGAGGGGTGGGACAGGCATAAGCCTTGTGACACCACAGAATCCATCAAGATCAAGGTCATAGAGAGTCTCATCAACCGTAACACTGGACACCAGCTCAGCACTACTTGGAATCCAGCACTGATGCGTCTGTAAACACAGTGAAGACAACATAGAGACTCAAAGAGAAACAGAAATGGGAATGGAGACTGAGAAAATAGCAACTGCACAGAGCTTCAGACACTACAGACTCGATGTGACACATCACTAGACGGGCCCGACAGTAGCAAATGTAAGAACGAACACCTGATGTTCCCACAGACGAGACGGAACACCTGGAGCACACTGGCGGCCTGCCCCAACAGGCAAGGATTTCACACACAACGCCCAAGACAACCTGAGGATGGCCGAGGCAGCAGCAATCGGCGGAAGAACGCCAGGCGAGGCTCGGATGAGAAACAGAGTATCAGATGATGGCCATGATACCAGAGGACAGCCGAGCCAGTTGCAGACGACAGTCGAAACACCAGTGGCAAGAGAGGACAACTAGAGCCACTATCCGTGGACACATACCGTAGACAGTGCACCTGACATGGCCCAAACTGGAAATGGAGTGCCCGAGGAGCGGCTCCTAAGGACAGCATCTGTGACAGCAACAACATCTTCCACCGTACCTGCGACGGTGACGAGACACGGCAGAAGGATGATCTCGAGAGCACTGTGCAGAATGCCAAGCGACCAGAGGCACCAACAGTCCCTGTCTCTCTCTATGTCCAGCACCAGGGTGAGAATTTGGTGGTGTTCCTTCCCACACTGGAGGGAACTACATCTGCGATAAAGGCATAAACTGCTTAAACAAAGATTCTCTTCTCGAGGTGTAAGTCGAATCCTGGAGCAACTACGAGGTCCTCTTGCCTCTTCTTGACAAATACATTGTTCCTGCATTGGAACACTTGCCACAGAAAAGGAAGACAACAGAAGCCGAGGTATTCTTCGGAAGGCTACCATGGATATACAATGAAGACTCGGTCCACAAAGGATTTGGGTTGTTTGGGGAAGGAGACCAGACAGCAAGGTCCTCGATCTCATCGGATTAGAGAAGAACGGGGATGGAAGTCGGCTGTGCCCTTTGAAAGGAACCATCCCAGCATTTGCCTGGAGCAATTTAGGGAAATCACAGAAAACCTAAATCAGGATGGCCGGATGCGGCATTGAACCGTCGTCCTCCCGTCCAGTGTCTAACAACTGTGCCACCTCGCTCGGTACAAAGGACCTCTGCATGCTGGATTCAGAGGTGTGGCAGACTGGCTGCACAGCAATACAAATGAATGGAAACTGCTGCTGTTCATTGTAGTGATGGACATAGCAGAGAACCAGAGATGCAGGAAGGCAGTAGATGCCATCTTCAAGGTGCACAAGCTGGCTTGGCTTTCAGGTGCAAGTTGAACCTCTTCCAGTGGGACTTGACAGCAAGCCACAAATCTGTAGGTGCCAAGGATGGACACATGACAAAATATAGCTGCAATCAGCCAAAATGTGTAAAGCGTGCTGACAAACATGCCAGCCGCAATTGCACATTGCAGAAGAAAGATCAGGTAACATGTCTCATTGTGGCAGGCCTCATGTATCAAATGGGGGTGGGTAAAGATTCTACAGGCCCTAGCAAAGTCACGAGTAAAATGCACAGTGCCATCCACGCAAAATCGGCAGAAGCAGGTCGAACCAATAGAAAACGCTACTGAAGGTGAAGAAGGCGCAGTAAATCTGCAGCTTTGGCCACGGAGCTGTAATAACTGAGCAGAGGTCACATCTCCCACGTGCCCAGCAGCCCCTTCCACTAGTGAGAGAGGAAGCTGGAGGCCCAGCACAGAGTGGAGGCAGTCAGCACGGGCACACCGTGAGGGTCAGAATGTTGCAGTGGTGCAACAACCACTGGCAAAAAAGAAGACTGCTGGACAGTGTTAATGCCACTCTAGAAGAGGCCTAATCCCACTTCAGGATGGCACCCCATTCAAAGATGCAGGCTGTGTGACTCTTATTCAGAGAAGTGTACCACTGTCGTGTGCAAATGGAGTCGTGTGTGTACCAAACCAGTGCTCAACAGCTTGTCTCGTCTTCCTCCCAAACGGAGGGCCACCACAGAGAGATATAAACATCAGACCAAAGATGAGCACAGCAGTGCAGACGTTTGAGGTGTTCAACTGATTTAGCATCCTGACGAGGCCTCGAGAGCTGGAAGAATTTAACTGAAAGGAAGCGAGATAGCTGTCACAGTAGGAGCCAGACCTGGCATAATACTTAAGATGTCAACACTGTTTGCTTTATCCAGGGTTTTTGGAGATTTCCCCTCAGCTGTAAGGCGGATGCCAGAGCTGTTCCCCAAATGCTGTTCACAACATTGCTAATTAGGAGACATGCTAACTCAGGCTAATTGCCACAAACACATGACAAAAAGAAACCCAAAATACAAAGATAGAACAATTGCCACAAAGAGTCTGCACACTCTCAATTGACTCTCCCAAACCCCACAAGAGGCAGGGAATGGAAGGTTAAAAAAATCAAGGATCTCCTGCCTCCTGCTGAGAGAGGTCTACGATTGTCAGCCACAAGTGGTGTTGCGAGAGTCACAGATTGGCGCACCAACAGGCACCACAATGGTCTCCCAGACGGAGGCTGCCCACTACAACACCGAGAGATGCAGACTCCACTCCCAGATGACCATGAGGTTCAGCTCAGGAAGACAAACAGCAAGAAGATGGCAGTGAGCAACTGTGCAACAGAAAAGACAGTGTCTCAGGCACCCAAATGGAGAGAACCAACCAATCAGTGTTGTTCTTGTGGTCTTCAGTCCAGAGACTGGTTTGATGCAGCTCTCCATGCTACTCTATCCTGTGCAAGCTTCTTCATGTCCCAGTACCTACTGCAACCTACATCTTTCTGAATTGGTTTAGTGTATTCATCTCTTGGGTCTCCCTCTGCGATTTTTACCCTCCACGCTGCCCTCCAACACGAAATTGGTGATCCCTTGATGCCTCAGAATATGCCCTACCAACTGATCCCTTCTTCTAGTCAAGGTATGCCACAAATTTCTCTTCTCTCCGATTCTATTCAATACCTCCTCATTAGTTATGTGATCTACCCACATCTATCTTCAGCATTCTTCTGTAGCATCACATTTCGAAAGCTTCTGTTCTCTTCTTGTCTAAACTATTTATTGTCCATGTTTCACTTCCATACATGGCTACACTCCATACAAATACCTTAAGAAATGACTTCCTGACACAAATTTATACTCAATGTTAACAAATTTCTCTTCTTCAGAAACGCTTTCCTTGCCATTGCCAGTCTACATTTTATATCCTCTCTACTTCGACAATCATCAGTTATTTTGTTCCCCAAATAGCAAAACTCCTTTACTACTTTAAGTGTCTCATTTCCTAATCTAATTCCCTCAGCATCACCCAACTTAATTCGACTACATTCCATTTTCCTTGTTTTGCTTGTATTGATGTTCATCTTATACCCTCCTTTCAAGACACTGTCCATTCCGTTCAACTGCTCTTCCAAGTCCTTTGCTGTCTCTGACAGAATTACAATGTCATCAGCAAACCTCAAAGTTTTTATTTCTTCTCCATGGATTTTAATACCTACTCCGAACTTTTCATTTGTTTCCTTTACTGCTTGCTCATTATACAGATTGAATAGCTTCGGGGAGAGACTACAACCCTGTCTCACTCCCTTCCCAACTGCTGCTTCCCTTTCATGTCCCTAACCGCTGCTTCCCTTTCATGTCCCTCAACTCTTATAACTGCCATCTGGTTTCTGTACGAATTGTAAATAGCCTTTTGCTCCCTGTATTTGACCCCTGCCACCTTCAGAATTTGAAAGAGAGTGTTCCAGTCAACATTGTCAAAAGTTTTCTCTAAGTATACAAATACTAGACACGTAGGTTTGCCTTGCCTTAATCTATTTTCTAAGATAAGTTGTAGGGCCCGTTTGCCTCATGTGTTCCAACATTTCTACGGAATCCAAACTGATATTCTCTAAAGTCAGCTTCTACCAGTTTTTCCATTTGTGTGTAAAGAATTCTTGTTAGTATTTTGCAGCAGTGGGTTATTAAACCGATGGTTCGGTAGTTTTCACATCTGTCAACACCTGCTTTCTTTGGGATTGGAATCAGTGTAAACCGCTGAATTCATCAACAGCCATAACTGTGTAATTAACACAGAATGGCTGGAAGATTCGATCTCAAATGAAGAAGAACAGGACCACAAATGGCAACGTAACTGGATGCTCTACCACAACTGCAAGGAGAAGGGCAACACCCAACAGTATAAATCCACAGCAAGAAGGAGACTTCACTGATGGAAGCAGACGAATCTTGAAAAAAGGAACACAACACAACAAGGTGAAATACCACAGTACCCCAACAGCTGGAAACCCAACACTCCTCACCAGGGTTTCAGAGGTTTCCCTGCAGCTGTAAGCTGAGCCTCTTGCAACTCCTCCTACACTCCCAGTTGAAATACAGTAAATATCACCCCCCACTCCACCCAAGATGCAAGTGGAACTGGACGTTAGCCAAGCATGTGCAAAAATGTGTGCACTAGTAAGACTCACCTTCCCCTGTGAGAGAAAGGAATTAAATGTGCCGGGAAAAAAAGAAAAAACACCCAAGGACCAGTATCAGGGAGCTCCTGAAGGAGACAGTGAGTCATGCCATCAAAATATCATGTGAGAACAATGCGAACAACTGGCAGAGGCCTTGATTATTCGACATGTCTACCTATATTTCTGGCCATTGTGGTCCCTGCAGGTGCCACGTAATGCTAAATTGTTATTAACAAGTACAACTCACATGACTTATTTGTTGTGGACATACAGACTCTGCCTACAACCTCACCCTATGCTATCTACCTACAGAGCGATTCCCAATTATAAAACAAGAAAATTGTGGGAAAAATAAAAACGTGTGAAAAATACATAAAATTGGGGAAACAATGAAAATGTACAAAAATACATAAAAATGAATGTACTTTCATACCTGCTTACTTGATGGTCTCAGAACTGCAGTGATGTGACTTAACAAAATGTGTTATTAACAAATATAACAAAAGTGACACAATTTGTTATAAAAAAGAGACACAATCTCTTCATATACTGTCCATCTCTTGAGTAACCTCTCCACCTCAAGTGACCCAGTTATGGAAGATGAAGATACAGAGGGAGTGCCTAATCCTCATTGATCCAGAGTGGGGGGAAGGGGAGGAGGAGGGGGATTTGCCACCATTTTTATGTCACATAACGACTATAGAGTTACGCCATGACTGTGCAATCGCTTGGGTGACCTCGATCAATGCTCGGTGCTCCATCGGAAGAGAAGTGAGTGCACCAAGGAGCCCAAGTGGGTAACCTGACACCGAATGTCATTATCTTATATGGCGAAAAAAAATCTTTTATAACCTGTCTCAACTCAAATGTTTCCTGCACACTCGAAAAAAATAATTTCCGATTGCTGTTCACTGATGGTATATTTCTCATTATAAGATGAACATGATGAGCACAACTATGTATGTACTCTGTGTTAAGACAGAATTTTTTTCACAGTAGCTCCTACCCCACCAGAGGAACCAGCCATAACAAATACCCTAATGTAGGTCTGTGCAATTAATTTCTAGGCAGTTTCATTTACTTTTAGCTTGTCTAACTTTTCCAGGAAACTCACAGCTAATGCCCATGTACCATGTTTGGAAGGAGATCAGAAAATGCAGAACATTTCTATTCATATACTTCTTAATATGTTAACAGTATACAACAGCCATCTGAAATACATTTGATATATCACTAATTTCATCTGCTATATCAGCTAAAAATCCTGTTCCATTATTTTTCATGAAATTTCTTCTTGGCAGATCTCCAACATAATTTGCAAAAACTCCTTTTGAACTATTTTGGATGTTCCTCTGAAAACAATTGCCTTACAGTATTGCAATTCTGCAATTATTCATTCCTTTGAAAACACTGGGATTTGATGATGAGTCAATTTTGTCATGAAACCTTAAGGTCAATTGAAAGCAATCACAGAAACGAATATGGTAAGACACACTTATTATGCCTAGCTTTTTCATTATATTCCACAAATTTCCATCTGTACCTACCATCCAGTTGTTTAACAATGCTGACAGCTCCTAAAAGTGATAGTATTAAAAAATGGTGTTGATGAACAGCTGAAGATTCATGCTTCTTTGCTTTGGTACTCAGATGACTTATGCCTGTAACTTCCACTTTCGTTGACAAGGGACCCTTGTCAAACAACAGGCATGGGAAGCAGAATAATGCATTTTTAACTTCACAGCCACATAACCAATTACCGGTTTTATAAGTATACATTCAATATGCTCTCCTATAGTGCCAATTTTCAGTATTAATATTTTGCATAATATTTAAAGCTGGTAATGGCCATCCTAGTTCCTTTATAGCAAGCATCTTCTTATTAGAAGTGTGAGAATAGTCTGTACCCTGTAAATTTTTTATGCTATTTTTTTTCACTCACACTTGACCACCTACAAACTATGTAACCAGCTTGTTCTCTCTACCCAGAATGTATCAGATACAGAAATGCATAGCAAACTGCAGTATCAAGGATCAAAGAACCAAAACACTAAATCACCTCAAAAAATCAGAATTTCTACACACTGTGTTCTCAGAAATAATGTAAATACACACGATAAAAATTACGGCAGCAGTAACATCACAAATCACAATACTCTAGCCACTTTACAAAAGTTCACAATGTTAGCTTCAATTACTGTTGACAAAAACATAAAAGGGTATTATGCTGATTAAAAAACATTTCACATCCACATGTATGTGATTACTCTGAAATTCGCATTCAAGTGCCTAGTAGAGGGTCATCGAACCACCATTAAGCTACTTATTTGCTATTCCACTCTTTAACAGCGCATGTGGACAATGAACGTTTAAATTTCCTCTGTGCAAGCTCTGATTTCATTATGATGACCATCTCTACATGTATAGATTGGCACCAACAAAATATTTTCACACTATAAGGAGAAAGTCGGTGATTGAAATATTGTGAGAATGCCCTGCGACACCAGAAAATGACTTTGTTTTAATGACTGCCACTGAGCAAGGTGGTGCAGTGGTTAGCACACTGTACTCACATTTAGGAGGATGATGGTTCAAACCCACATCCAACCATCAAGATTTAAATTTTCCACTATTTCCCTAGATCACTCCAGGAAATTGCCAGGATGGTTCTTTCGAAAGGGCACTGCCAGTTCCCTTCCCGGTCTATGACACAATGCTAGCTTGTGCTTCATCTCTAATGACCTTGATGTTGATGGCACATTAAACCCAATCTTTTCTTCCTTTCTTTTAATGATTGCCACCCTAATTCACCGTGGCACACATTCCCTTATTTTGCAGCAATACAAAACGTCCTCCTCCATCAATCCTATCTAATGCAGACCCTATGCTGCACAGCAGTACTCCAGAAGAGGGTGGACAAGTGTACTGTAAGCAGTCTCTTTAGCAAATCTGTTACATTTTCTAAGTGTTCTGCCAATAAATTGCAGTCTTTGGCTTGCTTTCCCCGCAACATTATCTGCATGATCCTTCCAGTTTAAGTTATTCATAACTGTAACCCCTAAATATGTAGCTGACTTTACACCCTTTAGATTTATGTAATTTGTCCTGTGGCTAAATTTAACAGATTCTTTTCAGTGCTCATGTGGCTGACTTCACAGTTTTTCATGATTTAGAGTCAATTGCCACTCTTTGCACCAGACAGATTTATTGTTTTAAATTTTGAAATTTATTTTGATCACCTCATTACTTTACATGATGGTAACTGACATCATCATGTGCAAACAGTATAAGAGGGCTGCTCAGATTGTCTCTATATTGTTTATGTAGATCAGGGAGGGTCTATATCACTTCCTTGGGGAACTCCAGATACCACTTCTGTTTTACTCGATGACTTTCTGTCAGTTATTATGAACTGTGACCATTCTGACAGAAACTGATAAATCCAGTCACACAACTAAGATGGCACTCCATAGGCACACAGTTTTATTAGAAGTTGGTTGTGAGAACAGTTTCAAAAGCCTGCTGGAAATCCAGAAACATGGAATCAATTTGATGTCCCCTGTCGATAGCACTCATTACTTCAAGAGAATAAAGAGCTAGTTGTTCCTCACAAGAACAGCAGTTTCTGAATGTGTGTTGGCTTTTGTCAATAAATTTTTCTTCGAAGTGATTAAAAATGTTTGAGCACAGTATATGTTCAATATTTTACTGTAAATCGACATTAGTGTTATGGACCTGTAATACAGCGGATTACTCCTGTTTCCTTTCTGAGGTATTGGTGTGACTGGTGCAACTTTTCAGTCTTTGCATACGGGTGTTTCTAAGAGTGAGGGGTCGTATATGATTCCTAAGTATGGAGCTACTGTATCAGCATATTCTGAAAGGACCTTGACTGGCATACAGTCTGGGCAGGAAGCCTTGCCTTTCATAACTGTTTTAAGCTGCTTCGCTATACTGAGGATATTTACTTCTAAGTTGTTCGTGTTGGCAGTTGTTCTTGATTCCTCTGGATATCTACCCTCAAAACAGGTTTATTATGATTGATGTTGAAATATTGATATTTATAGAACTGTGGGTGGCAGAATATGGTACCCTAGCAGCTTGAGTAACAAATTAATGTTGGTGGAGGAGAGAAAGCTTGGAGAAGTGTCTTCCGTAGAGTGGTGCATTCGGAACTGTTTCTGGTCATGGAGTTCGTACACCGGTTGCAACACCCCATGATGTCACTTGCGATCATGGTACATAGTGCTACAGAAAGGCTTCGTCTCATCCCTGCTTGAAGTATGATGGGACACGTACACTGCCAGGGAGTTGTTGTAGGAGTGCAACACCCCCCCCCCCCCCCCCTCCGAGTTTGCTTCAACCCAGGGCAGCATGTTTGGTGGGTCCTTTATGAGGCAAATTGGATGATTTTTTATCATCCAGTTTGGCATGTCTGTATTTCTGAAACTACACTAAAGTGCCAAAGAAACTGATATTGGCATGCGTATTCAAATACAGAGATAGGTAAGCAGGCAGAATATGGTGCTGCAGTTGGCAACACCTATGTAAGACAACAAGTGTCTGGCACAGTTGTCTGATTCGTTACTGCTACTACAATGGCAGGTTATCAAGATTTAAGTGATTTTGAATGTGGTGTTATAGTCAACGCACAGGCGATGGAGCACGCACTTCCGAGGCAGCGACGAAGTGGGAATTTTCCCGTATGACCATTTCATGAGTGTAGCGTGAAAATCAGGACTCTAGCAAAACATCAAATCTCTGACATTACTGCAGCAAGAAAAAGATCCTGCAAGAACAGGACCAATGATGACTGAAGAGAATTGTTCAACATGACAGAAGTAAATCCCTTCTGCAAATTGCTGCAGGTATCAATGCTGGGCCATCAACAAGTATCAGTGTACGAACCATTCAATGAAACATCATTGATGTTCAGAGCCAAAGGCACACTCGTGTGCCCTTTACGACTGCACAACACAAAGCTTTACACCTCACCTAGGCCTGTCAATACCGAGGTCGGACTGTTGATGACTGAACATGTTGCCCGGTCAGACATGTCTTGTTTCAAATTGTATTGAGCGGATGGGTGTGTAGAGGTAGGGAGATCTCAGGAATCCGTGGACCCTGCATGTCAGCAGAGGACTGTTCAAGGTGGTGGAGTCTCTGTAATGATGTGGGGTGTGTGCGGCTGGAGTGATGTGGGATCCCTGATACGTCTAGATACAACTTTGACAGGTAACACATATGTAAGCATTCTGTCTGACCACTTGCATCCATTCATATCCATTGTGCATTTCAACGGACTTGGGCAATTCCAGCAGGACAATGCGGACCCTTCTTGTCAGCAGGGGAGTGTTCAAGCTGGTGGAGGCTCTGTAATGGTGTGGGGCACGTGCAGTTGGAGTGATACGGAACCCCCGATATGTCTAGATAGAGGTGAAATGCATGTAAGCACCATGTCTGATCACCGGCATACATTCGTGCCCATTGTGCATTTCAATGGACTCGAACTATTACAGCAGTACAATGCAACACCCATACATCTAGAATTGCTACAGAGTGGCTCCAGTAGCTCCCTTCTGAGTTTAAACACTTCCGCTGGCAACCAAATCCCACAGGCATGATCATTATGGAGCATATCTGGGATGCCTTGCAGAGTGCTGTTCAGAAGAGATCTCCATCCCATCATACTCTTAGATTTATGGACAGCTCTGCAGTGTTCGTGTTGTTAGCTCCCTCAGCACTACTTCAGGCATTAGTCGAGCACATGCCGTGTCGTGTTGTTGGCACTTCTGTGTGCTCGTGGGGGCCCTACGTGATATTAAATAGGTGTACCTTATTCTTTGGCTCTTCAGTGTAATAAACATATACAGTGAAATTTGGTGTTTGACAAATGGGAAACTCAAAAAGTTTTTTTTTTTTTCATTCCTTTTCATAGATGTTCAATATGCCCCCCTTCAGATGCATGGCATATGTCAATGTGGTATTCAAATTGTTCCCACACTGCAGTGAGCACGTGTTGAGTTACAGCTTCCACAGTTACTGTTATGCGATGTGTCAGTTCATTCATTGTTGTCGGTAATGGAGGCACACAAACAGAGTCTTTTATAAACCCCCACAAGATTTAATCACATACAGTCAGGTCTGTCGACTTCGGAGGCCGATAATGTAAGGCTGAATCGTTTGGTCCAGTGCGACAAATCTATCATTTGGTAATCGATCCTTCGATTAAAATATTCCCGCACTTCTAGATGCCAGTGTGACGGTGCCCAATCTTGTTGGTAAATGAAGTCATTCAAATCAGTCTCCAACTGTGGGAAAAGAAAGTTCTCAAGTATATTGAGATATGTGCTTCCTGTAACAGCGTTCTCAGCAAAGAAAAACGGACCGTACACCTTTTCCCATGAAACTGCACAAAACATTAAATTTGGGAGAGTCCTTCTCATGTTATACAACTTCATGTGGTTGTTCTGTACCCCATATTCTCACATTATGATGGTTCACCTTTCCATTTAAATGGAATGTTGCCTGGTCACTAAACACTAAGCATGAAAGAAAACTGTCATCCTCCATCTTGCCAAGAACGAAATTACAGAACTCCACATGTTGTCGATTATCACCTTCACGAAGAGCTCGCAGTAGCTGAATTTTGTACGGTTTCACGTGTTAACATTGACGCAACATGCTAGACAGACATCAGGGCATGTTGAGCTGTCGAACTGCACGGAAAATGGATTTCTGTCAACTGCTTGTGAAACTATGGCGGATGTGTTTGACGTACGTGTGAGACACTCGAGAATGGTCTGGCGATTTGCATTTACACAAACAACCTGTTTTGCAGAATTGTTCATTCCATCATCTAATGCTCTGTGCTGTAGGATGATACACAGCATACCTAGTACAAAAGTTGCACTAAACAGTTATTACTGACCTACACTGCACAAAACATAGAGCACAAAAACATTTCTACTAGAACGGAAGTGGGCGCGTGCTGCTGTTACCTAGTGGGAACCGTGTAAAACTTGAGAGTTTGCTCTTTCCAGCAGTATGTTGTACATGCACATCTCAAATAACATAATAGTTACAAATTTTTTAAACCGGATTATTCTTTTTTGATACACCCTGTATACAACAGACTATCCAATTCAAAATTGTGCATCTTGAAGTGAAAACTAAGTTTTTTTTCCTCCTGAAAACTTCTCAGAATGAAGTTCTTCCTTTGATACAGAGGTCCATCATGGGCACAATTTCATACTGATGTCTGATCAAGAATTCACATGAGAAGCTATGCAGTTAAGAATGCTATAAAATGTGATGACCTAATTAAATCATATGTGGGAAGAAAACACAGTCTTAACTGTACCCCGTTGACCGTGAGTGCAAGAGACTGCACACAACTGCCTTGCAATCCAAATATTAACATAACCTGAGTGCAAAGCCCTCTGTTGACGCCAAACGTGAACCGACTGAATATAGAGAACAAAAGAGGTGCGATGGCATCAAACTTATAATTTCCGGAGGCCATTAAATCCAATAATGTTGCAATTCTGTGTAGTTAATGCTGTGACCACTGTCTGAATGCTGCACCATTTGCAATGAACTCAGAAACCGAGGGATTTCCAGTTTATGTTTCTGTGTGTGCTCTTTGGGACAGCTGGGTAATACACACCGAAACATCTTTGTTCAAATTCATTTACGTGACGGTAATACCGTTCTGTGCATTGTATGAGCATGTTTAGCTGGAATACTTTATTAGACAATATTTTTTGTAATTCAACCGTACATCCTCATCAACATCTCAATATGCATTGCACACTTAAAAATTACAGCATAATACTTTCTTCAGTCAGATCACTTTTTTTAATTTTTGCACCTCCTCTTTTCACTGTTTGCCTTGCAACTGTTGATAACCCTGTGTGAGGAAGATACAGCAATGTCATTGTAAATTGAATTTTTTCATTGTGTACAAAGTTTTGAAGCACTCTATGTATATCAGGAGACACTGAATACCTTGAACATATCGGCATCCTGCACTAACGTCTTGTAAATTGATAACGGTGTGTCTGACCTCTGCTTTGAAGTTCCTAACTGGACCATCAGGCTACTTTTAATTGATTTAAAAAAAGCTGCTCTCCACTTTAAGCACTGTGCTATAAATATATTTGCTCACTTCTACAACTATGCAGATCATAACTGTGGTCATTCCTCTGAAGGCAGCACACTGATAGTATGATGGCGGTGATAGATAAAGAAACAGGAGTCAACAGAGCAGATAGGGGATCCAGCATTATAGTCAAAATTTAAAAGAGCTATGAATGTCTTAAATAGGGCAGAAGAGATAGGCAACATTCCATGGAATTTCTAAAATCATTGAGGAACGTGGCAACAAAGCAACCTTCCATGTGGTGTTTAGAATACGTGAGACTGGTGATATACCATCAGACTTTTGGAAAAACACTATCCACACAATTTCGAAGGTAGCAAAAGCCAACAAGAGCGAGAATTATTGAACCGTCAATTTAACAGCTCATGCTTCCAAGTTGCTGATAAAAATAATATACAGATGAATGGAAAACAATTGAGGATTAGTTTTGCTTTTAGGAGAGGTAAAGGCAACAGCAAGACAGTCTTGACACTGAGAAAAATCAGGACACATTCACAGAATTTGCCGACACAGAAAAAGTGCTCCACTATGTAAAACGGTGCAAGACTTTCAAAATTCTGAGAAAAATGGAGTAAGCAATAGGGAAAGGAAGGTAATATACAATATGTACAAGAACTAAGAGGGAAAAATAAGCATGGAACATAAAGAACAAAGTGCTCAGATTAAAAAGGGTGTAAGACAGAGACATAGTCTGTTACCCCCACTGTTGAAACTATACACTGAAACAGCAATGACAGAAATAAATGAAAGGCTCAAAATTGGGATTAAAATTAAGGGTGATTCAAATGGCTCTGAGCACTATGGGACTTAACATCTATGGTCATCAGTCCCCTAGAACTTAGAACTACTTAAACCTAACTAACTTAAGAACAGCACACAACACCCAGCCACCCACGAGGCAGAGAAAATCCCTGATCCCGCCGGGAATCGAACCAAGAATATCAGTGATAAGATTTGCTGATGATGTAGCTATCCTTAGTGAAAATGAATGATTACAGGAAAATGTATTGGGAGTAAATGGAAGAAAGATGAAAGTAATGGAAGTAGCTGAAATGAGAAACTTAACATGAGAATTGGTAAATATGAAGTAGATGAACTTAAGGAATTCTGCTACCTTGGCAGCAAAATAACCCATTATGAGTGGAACAAGGAGGATATAGAAAGCAGACAAGCACTGGTTAATAGGGCATTCCTGGATAAGTGAAGTCTACTAATATCAAACATAGACATTAACTTGAGTATGAAATTTCTGAAAATGTACGTTTGGAGCACAGCGTTGTATGGTGGTGAAGCACAGATTGTGTGTAAACCAGAACAGGAAGGAATCAAAGCATTTGAGTTGTGGTGCTACAGAAGAATGTTGAAAGTTAGGTGGACTGTTAACATAAGCAGTGAGAGGGTTCTCAACAGAGTCAGTGAGGAAAGGAATATATGTTAAACACTGACAAGAAGAAGGGACATAATGGTAGGATGTGCCGAGGCATCAGATAACAACATCTGTGGTACTAGAGGGAGCTGTACAGGGTAAAAACTGTAGAGGAAGAAAGGTTTGACTACATATAACAAATAATTCACGATGTAGGTTGCAAGAGCTACTCTCTGGTGAAAAGGTTGGCACAGCAGGAGGATTTGTGGTGGGCAGCATCAAACAAATCAGAAGGGTGATAATTATGATTGGATAAAAAATGTTTGAGTCTGAGATGTAGGACCCCCGCCAATAAATTATTGTTATTATTATTATTATTATTGTTATCATTGTTGTTATTAATACTACTGCCAACTGATTCGCACATTTCTTTATTATAATTGAGAATCGTGTTCAGGAAAATAATTTACTTTTGATTTTACACATAAATAGTGTAAACTGCTGGATTTAAGAACATTCTGCACTAAGCTGTTGCATTATACCTCACAATCTTGTGTTGACATACCTCATTTTTTGTCTCTTATAACAAAACAATACCTGGCAGAAAATAGACCTTTTGAGTCAACCGGATTTTATTTCTTTGTTTGTTGATTGTTGTCCTCAGTGTTGACGTACTGCATTGCTACACTGGCTGGAAAAATGGGTTGTGGATTCCGATGCTGACTACTGCAAATTATGTAGCCGACAGGTGCACAGTTGTGTTTCATAGTACTTTAATTTTCACTTTGCACAACCCCCAATATTACACAGTTATATGGCCAGTGCACCATTACGTAACCTTCGATAAGCCTCATTAATAGTTAGCAGGCGATACTCCACATACTGCTACAACAGTTTCTTGTTGAACATCTATGAGCAGTAAAACCTAACCACAAAGTTCACAGTTGTTGAAGAATAATCAGATACGTATGGAAACAGTCACTGTCACTGGTTTTTACACATGGCCTAATTTGGCTACGAAGTCTTTCGCGACGTATTTCCTGAATAAAAACTTCTCGGTGTACATGCCGCGTCAAATCAGGATAAATCTCCGAGCTTTCGACCACTACCTCCATGGTCGTCGTCAGGGCTAAAACTGACTGTCGTGAACTAGCGAGGTTCCCACTTTTATATGCACATGACGGCTTCTTATTGGCTGGAATACGTCAACGATATGGCGCGTAGCAAAGTGGTGCCCTCTACTTCCATAGATGTAGTTGCTATCCCGCGTTGCTTGCAGCGCCATTCCTTAAATCTGGAGGTAAAGTGCGAGAAGTTTTTCTCTGCGATTTTTCTTTATCCAGTGCACTCTTCCAAGTGTTGCTGAGTGCATAGCCGTTGTCTCTATTAAAGTTATTATCGCTAAGTCTAATTTCGACTGCTTCCCGGATCACAGAGTCCCAGTAATTCGATGTGTGGGCTATTACTCTGGTTTCTTCAAATAAAATCTTATGCTTGTTAAGCAGGCTATGTTCAGCCACCGCTGATTTTTCCAAATACCTGTATTTCAGGTGGCGTTGGTGCTCGATGCAGTGGTCGGCAACGGTTCTTACAGACTGGCCCACGTAATTCTTGCCGCATTCGCAAGGAATAGTATAAATTCCCGGCACTCTTAAGCCGAGACTATCTTTGACTGGTCTCAACATTTCCTTAATTTTCCTAGGTGGTCGGAAAACCTCCACCCATCATGCTTCTACTTGTATCGTCGACGTATCTGTAGAAGCATGATGGGTGGAGGTTTTCCGACCAACTAGGAAAATTAAGGAAATGTTGAGACCAGTCAAAGATAGTCTCGGCTTAAGAGTGCCGGGAATTTATACTATTCCTTGCGAATGCGGCAAGAATTACGTGGGCCAGTCTGTAAGAACCGTTGCCGACCGCTGCATCGAGCACCAACGCCACCTGAAATACAGGTATTTGGAAAAATCAGCGGTGGCTGAACATAGCCTGCTTAACAAGCATAAGATTTTATTTGAAGAAACCAGAGTAATAGCCCACACATCGAATTACTGGGACTCTGTGATCCGGGAAGCAGTCGAAATTAGACTTAGCGATAATAACTTTAATAGAGACAACGGCTATGCACTCAGCAACACTTGGAAGAGTGCACTGGATAAAGAAAAATCGCAGAGAAAAACTTCTCGCAATTTACCTCCTGATTTAAGGGATGGCGCTGCAAGCAACGCGGGATAGCAACTACATCTATGGAAGTAGAGGGCACCACTTCGCTACGCGCCATATCGCTGACGTATTCCAGCCAATAAGAAGCCGTCATGTGCATATAAAAGTGGGAACCTCGCTAGTTCACGACAGTCACTTTTAGCCCTGACGACGACCATGGAGGTAGTGGTCGAAAGCTCGGAGATTTATCCTGATTTGACGCGGCATGTACACCGAGAAGTTTTTATACATGGCCTAATTGTTTAACACTTATTTCGCAGTTAATTTGAAGCATTGTTGTTGTTCTAACCAGCACAGGATACTCGTCTGAAACTCGGCGGTGGACTGAGTGTCTTGTGACCAAAAATCGGGCCCTTATATGTCATCACAATAATAGGTGCTGAAACTACACATTGTTCGAAGTTAAATTTAAAGAAATTACAATTAAAAATTAACTCATTCGATTAACTGAATACATCAAAAAATTGCGTCTTTTTAACAGTTTCTTCTACTTTCTTTAAATCATGAAATTAACAAATAAAGTTACGCAAACAATACTTTTGACAAAACTGTTAATTACTTTGGAATTACTGAAGGGCTGTTTTTGCTACCATGTTTTTGAATAGAACTAAATAGATACTTTAATATTATAGTACTTTGTCTTCCAAATGTTTACAATTATTACAGAATTTATACTTGTTTATATGTCAACAATAGAATTTATGTTACAAAACAATTATTGATTTCACCCTATAATGAAAGACACTAACTAGGCATAATCGAAATAAATTAGAAAATCAATTACATACACAAAACTAAGCTCAAAATTAGATCTGCTGATGTATTCATTAAAACTGAGGGGCAACCTTTCTCTTATATGAAAATGCAGATTATATTCATGTATAATGGCAAATAGTTAAAAGTAACAAAACAAATTTAAAGGAGGCAGATGGCAAAACATGAGGGGAATTAAAATTATCCCTACTTGCTTTGTCACAAAGTGATAACAGAGTTTAATTTTCATTACTTTGTTATAACGAAATGTGTCACTATAGTGCAAGAGAAAATGCTAGGTACATTACAACAAAAGTTTTAATTTTGTACTTCACAATACTACAACAATGAATGTGGCATGTTTGTGATTTTTGACTTGTTATTGACTGTATTACACCAGTCAGTGAGTGACAGTGCCACAGTTGCGCTTTTGATGCTCCACTAAATCCCCCAGTTCATCATACAAGTATGGCTGAGCTATATTTATTATATGCCCTGACTATTTTGTTAAAATGTGAGACAGAATTGCCTCCTGGTGTTTAAATTCAGGAGGAAAAAAATCAGTGCTGCAAATAGTCACATATAAATGTACACAAAACTATTCTAACTTTTGGAACCACTCACAATGTGTCATAGAAGATTCCTGTAAAGCAGTTCATTGGGCAATGGATCTGTGTGTCATGTGTTGTCTGAAACAGGCAAAGAAGAAAGTGTATACAAAGTAGATTTTTGTTTACTGTTGAACTGATGAATGAAAATGGTTCAAATGGATGTGAGCACTATGGGACTTAACATCTGAGGTCATCTGTCCCCTAGAAATTAGAACTACATAAACCTAACTAACCTAAGGACATCACACACATTCGTGCCTGAGGCAGGATTCGAACCTGTGACCGTAGGTGGTCGCGCAGTTCCAGACTGAAGCGTCTAGAACCGGCAACTGATGAATGAATCTCTGTTTGTTGCCTTTCTTCACTTTTCTTTCAAAATACACATTTTGAAGCTATAAAATTGAAACTTGCATCCAGGATGTTTTATTTATCCCCAGCACTCATGTGAAAAATCCAACAAATCTTTCTAATAGCAGAACTGTGAATATTAAATGGTCATCAACATCATATCCTAATATTTGTAAGTGTGGGGAGAATAAATGATGCAATAAAATAGTTCTCTGTAAAATACGCCATCGGTTGTATGTCAAAACCAGAGAAATGCACATCCATTGATTTGGAATAAATGGAACTATATAATCTACGCATTTGTGATTTGATTCATTGTAACAATTTCACTATCAGGAAGAGACTGAAGGCAACCTTAACAATGGGGGTTAAACCCTAATACTCCTTGCTGTTTACCAACCTTAAGCCCTTACAGCTAAGCAATGCAGTGCACAAAAAAGATATTAGGTTCCTCTTGTTCTGTTTCCAATAGCCACACACAGAATGATATTACATGTGCTGAAATATTCAGAAGTAGAATGTCATTTTTATCTGGCAGAAAATCACATCCTACACAAATGTGATAATTAGCATAGCCTAAACAGAAGTACCCTTACGCAGGCCACGCCGCTTCTGAATTGTGCCGTTTGTTGAGAACTGCTACTTTCAATGATTATATAAAGTACAATCACCCACAATGCGACAATCTTCCAAAGAAGAAGGACCACTAGCCTTCACCCATAAGTGAATAATGCAGTCGGAATTTATCTTACAACGTCTACGACAAGACAAAGACAAACTCCCGTGCGGAAGAAGGTAAGAACCCTCATTAGCAATCACAATCACAAATCCTAAGTCATAGCCAATCATATCAAAATGGTAAGAAACTTCTCAGATAATATCTTTTACATCCACTTTTCTCTTTGGGTTTCAGGCTAAAACCAGTCTGTCAATTTTTATTTCACCACATGGGAGCTGCTTGTAATGATCTTTGATATTTAACAATTACATTGAAAACACATCTGCAGTGTTAGTTCAGTCAGCCAGCTCCAGACAATGATTATGTAGGAAGTTGCTGGAAGCTCAAGTTCTCTGTGTCCTGGCACGAGGAATCTGAGAAAACTTTATTCCAGAACTTACTGACAAATTCTGCTTAAATACAGCATACAACCATACACGTACAACTGTTTCAGAGCTGTATATTTGATAACACTAAGTACCACAGACTTTATCCTCCAACATTTTAAGGACAAAGATACTGCAAGATTTTGTTTCATGTCTCAAGGTTGCTTCCTGATTACCACATCACCACACATCACTGACAAAGCTAAAACAAGTGGTGAGTGACAGACATTCACAAGCGCATGAGTTAAAACACTCTACATACATAACATAACATAAAACAGCTCTACATACATATCTACATATCCAACTTTCTTTTAGAAAAGTAATTTTACTGAATCAGAAATACACTATGTGATCAAAACTATCTGGACACCTGGCTGAAAATGACTTACAAATTTGTGGCGCCCTCCATCAGTAATACTGGAATTCAATATGGTGTTGACCCTCCCTTAGCGCTGATAACAGCTTCCACTTTCGCAGGCGTACGTTCAATCAGGTGCTGGAAAGTTTCTTGGGGAATGGCAGCCCATTCTTCACAGAGTGCTGCTCTGAGGAGAGGTATTGATGTCGGTCAGTGAGGCCTGGCACAAAGTCGGCGTTCCAAAACATTCCAAAGGTGTTCTATAGGATTCAGGTCAGGATTCTGTGCAGGCCAGTCCATTACACAGATGTTATTATTGTGTAACCACTCTGCCACAGGCCATGCATTATGAACAGGTGCTCGATCATGTTGAAAGATGCAATCGCCATCCTGGAATTACTTTTCAACCGTGGGAAGCATGAAGGTGCTTAAAACGTCAATGTAGGCCAGTGCTGTGATAGTACCATGCAAAACAACAATGGGTGCAAGCCCCCTCCATGAAAACATGACCACACCATAACACCACCACCACCAAATTTTACTGTTGGCACTACACACTCTGGCAGATCGTTCACAGGGCATTCTCCATATCCACACCCTGGCATCAGATCACCACATTGTGTACTGTGATTCGTCACTCCACACAATGTTTTTCCACTGTTCAATCGTCTGATGTTTATGCTCCTTACACCAAGCGAGGCGTCGTTTGGCATTCACCTGCATGATGTGTGGCTTATGAGCAGCTGCTCAACCATGAAATCCAAGCTTTTTGGATTTTCTTACCTTCCACCTAACTGTCATAGTACTTGCCATGGGTTGTGATGCAGTTTGGAACTCCTGTGAGATGGTCTGGATGACTCTCTTCAACTTTTGGCAGTCTCTGTCAGTCAATAGACAAGGTCAGCCTGTATGTTTTTGTGCTACATGTCCCTTCACGTTTCCACTTCACTATCCCATAGAAAAAATGGACCTAGGGATGTTTAAGAGTGT
This sequence comes from Schistocerca cancellata, assembly GCF_023864275.1. Lineage (NCBI taxonomy): Eukaryota > Metazoa > Arthropoda > Insecta > Orthoptera > Acrididae > Schistocerca > Schistocerca cancellata. The sequence continues at coordinate 5,406,627 of NW_026046793.1, read as the reverse complement.
GGAAATCTTGCATACAGACGTATGACACAAGTGACACCCAATCACCTGACGACGTTTGAAGTCCACGAGTTCTGCAGAGCACCCCATTCTGCTCTCCCACGATGTCTAATGACTACCGAGGTTGCTGATATGGACTACCTGGCAGTACGTGGCAGCACAGTGCACCTAATATGAAAAACATATATTTCTGGGGGTGTCCAGATACTTTTGATCACATAGTGTACTGCCATTTCAACAAAATACTAAAAACATGCAATCTTTAATTTCTTTACCAGTACCATCATTCATAACTGAATTAGAAAAAGATGTTAGACAATGCTGAATTCAGATTCAAGATATATTGTTCAGTTAACAAATACTAAAATGAGGTATTGGAGAAGTGATATATTGGTGTGCGTAACTTCCAAAGGAACATACTTTTCTATCAAATGGTTTATTCATTTTTTGAAATATATACTGTTGCAGCAGCAAGAATGTATGCCAAAAATTAACTGTTCAATAAAGTTTTCTTCTTCATCGAGACTTGTCTCAATGGTAAGGAAGACAGTGCTACAAGCACACTGATTGACATATTGTATGATCTGATAAGGAAATCATTATCAATTACTGGTCATTGACTAGACCATCATTGTTATTCTTATTAATTATGTTTCATATTACAATGGTCCTAAAAATAACAGGCAAAATAAATAAATACATACATAAGGTCACTGAGCAAACGTTTCACAAATACAGAAACTGTTTTGCGAGCATTACAGAAAATTTGAAATTTTTACCTAAAGTTTTTAAAACAGAATAGTAGCTTCTTGAAGGGTGCTGTTTTTCCCCAAACAGTTGAAGCCACATCAGAAACTGAATAACTAGCTGCTGACACTCAGGCCTGTGGTCATGATTCATCTGCCTGGAACCACTTTCCTCTTAGCAAGCAAGCTAAGTGTCTTATTTAGAGCCAAATATCCACTGCACTGCAATGAGACGTATGCAGGTTATAGTTTGGTCCAGCAACATTGAGATGAAAAAGATCAATCCAGGTGTCCAAAACATCTGTAGTCTCAAGTAAACCTAGAAGAACAGTGGCAGCCTGGTTGCTGCATAACAAACAGAGATATTCTGACAGGAATACTCAAGAGTAGCTTGCACTTTGGTATTCCTCATTCACATAAAACTGCTTTCATCATTGCACCAATTCCATTGTCACGTCAAACATACTCTCGAAAAATGAAAGAAATTACTTTTCTGGTGTCCACAGAATGTCATCATCACAGGTCCTTGATGGCTCTAGAGGTTGTGAAGTGATGCTGGGAGATACCTCTTCATCCATTCTGTTCCCACTGCAATTACTGCAGACCCATCGCAGTCTAGTCGCCGTTCAGCTGTCTCTATCATTATGGGGTGGTCTTGCAGTAATGGCAGTGTAGTGTTTCTACTAAGACGACCACATCTTTAACTGATGACATCCTCACAGAAATGTGACAGCACAGCTCCTGTACGAAGCATCTTGTATCAACCCACTTCAGTTTTGATGCAAACAGTTTCTGTTGACACTTCTGGAATAGGCTCTGGTGTTACTCCCATGTATATTCACTCAGACTCCTTTCAGTAGCACTAGCAGTAGGATACGGAGGCGCTCTAGATTAGAGATGGGCAAACTTGTTCATCCTTGGGAACTAGTTCACTGGTGATCACTCTTTTTTGGGAACCATTCAGTTTTACTCATTCATCATTCATTTGTGCTTGGTATATGGTTCTTATGAAAAATTGAAAATTAGTAGCATAGGTGACTGAAGATGGAGTACAGAGTTTTTATTCGTAACAGATTTCTCACACAATTGTAATTTTCATGATTCTGTGAAACCTCTCGTTTACCAATGTAGCATTATGTGACTGATCACAGTGAAATAATATAAGGTGGAGCACGAAAAACTGGCCCCGAGTACAGACTGCTCGCCAATTACATACGATTTGTTGACTGCTACGAGCAGAATAGATAAGCATGTAATAATTAGGCAGTGAAGAAATAACAAATAAGCTAGCACAAACAACAACTTCGAAACAATAGACGATGATTGGTAGGCGACAATGGGCAGTCTAATACTCAGGGCCGATTTTTTGTGCACCACTCTCTACCACTGAAATAATATTGCAGAATTTATCACATTCTCTTTACAAAATGTGACACCATGCATTCTATTACAGAACGTGGACTTCATTCAGTTGTTAAGTCAGTCTGCCTTCCATAATAGTGAACATGATCTTTTACCTTGGACCAAAAAAAAGACGAAAAATGGCCACTCATGTGTGCTGTGACGACTTCCTTTGCATGTGTAATAAAAAAATCTTGCCTTTTTACAAGTATTTCTACTGCCGTTTATCGAAATAGTGAAGTAAGCTGATATGATGTTTTGTTACCTGAAAAGATGTATGTTTTACATACTACATAATTTTATGTAATTTACTTAATTATAAAATACCTTTTAATTACCAGTCATGGACACTGAATAGAATACTAAAAGAACCAGAAGTTCAGAGTTCAAACAAGATTTGAAACGGATCTAGAATGGGCGTGAGCAGCAAACTAAAGAAAAACAACTCAATACTGAATTAACTAGGAGCAGTCAGCAGTGGAACTGCGACGAGTGACCACGTGAAGAAGGAGGAGTCTAGCTGAGGGAGACCAAGACCGACGGGAACGGGACCGAGGCTGGAATGGACGGGCCGACGTGTCATTGCAGGAATGAGACCGACCATTTCCCATTCCCAGGAGCTATAAGTAGAAAACTGTGACCAAGACCGATAGGAACGAGACTGATGCTGGAATGGGACTGATCGTTTCTCGTTCCCAGGAACTATAAGTAGAAAACCGTGACCGAAGTGAACTATGAAAGACCGTTCCTTAGAATTCATTCATCACTCGTTCCTTTCATGTTGATGCACCATTCCTTTGGACCCTTTAGATTGCAAATGATCGATCTCTACTCTAGATGGAATGTGGATAGTGCAGATCACTGGTCAAATCAGCTGATACAACTACATTTGCTGATGAGATGGATAAATGTAACAGTTTTCAGCTTCTTCGCCCATTCCACTGGCTTCTCTCCACATACAACTGTCTTTATGTATGCAGGGGGAACTGCAAGAAAATTAATAGCAAAGTATCAACAACATCCAACAATAGTATTATAGTTCCAAAAATCATCTTAAATGGAAACAATACATATTTTGGTTAAGAGACAGGAATACTATGTAAACATCACAATTCACAAAAAAAACTGCTTATATAGACACTATCTCCAACTTCCATGAGAAATTTGCAGGACAATGATATGATAACCAGTAACCATAGACTGTTCAGTTCAAAGCTAATTTTTTTAGCTGAAAAAAGTCAGTATTTACTCAATGAATTTTAAAGTTATAAATAGTAAGAACACATAAATATATTACAACAATGTGTGTACAAGTTAGACACATCATATTTCAAGTATTTTTATAAATAAGAGTTTCATAAAAATTGGGACATATGCTATGTGGTAATCTAATATCCCTTGCAATACAAATGTATGTAAAGACTGTACTGAATTTCAATACATATTATTAATTGTTGTAATTACTACTTTTAACATTAAATATGTCTAACTGCCTTGTCCAAATGTCACCTTTATGACTCAGTGAAAAATAAATAAATAAGTTTGGTTCAAACAGAAACAAACATCTAATTCCACAATGCCAGAAATACCATTAGCAACTACTCATAGGTTAAGAATGAGCGCAAAGTCATGAGCGACATTGCAACAAACTCTGCCATTGATCAACAGACCATCAGATGCTAATCACAGAAATATCCAAGGACTTACTGAGGTGAAAATGAACATGACATCATTAAGGGTTATGCAATAAATAAGTATTATACAACTCTTCAGGCTTTCCCGGTGATCTAATGACATCTTGGGTTGTCGGGTGTTCTGCCGGATATCAGCGTTGTACTTGCACGATATTTCTGTCATGTAGCTCGAGACCTTCATCAGGTGCGACCTGAGACTGCTCCTCGAGTGGACCTGGTCCAGTATTTATGCCTATGGCCTTCCCCCTCCACCAACGGCTGCAGGCGCTTCCTCTGTGTTCCACGCCCATTCCCTGCGACCTGCTGGAGTGTTGCCACTCCGTTTTTCATCCGCTGCGACTCTGGATGTTCCCTCAGCAGTCCGCGCCCACCAGTCCCACTTCTGGGTGTTGCACCTTCGGTCTGGTGCGCCTGGCAGTCCGTCAGGGGCTCGTTTACCATCTCCATGTCTCTGGTTCTTCTGTTTGTATAGTGTTGCAGCTGGCCCCGTTGATTCTTTAACAATTCCAGAGACGGAGCCCAGGCTCTGCTTAGCTGGTACCCTGTGTCACGATTCATAAGATCGTCAGCCATTTTAATCTCTATCGATTCTCTTATAACACTGTCCCAAAATCTGTGTGTTTGTGCTAGAATCTTGGAATCCTCATACTTCATGGCATGTTCTAGTTCTAGACAGTGTTCAGCAATGGCTGACTTAGTCACCTGTCTTAATCTAGTGTGCCTCTGATGTGCTTTGCACCTGATCTCCACAGTTCTTGTCGTCTGGCCAGTGTAGGACATGCCACATTGACAAGGTATATTGTAAATCCCTCGTTTTCTTAACCCCAGGTCATCTTTGACACTCCCCAGCAGTCCCCTGATCTTGTCGGATGGACAGAAAACACACTTGATATTGTGTTTACGGAGGATCCTACTGATTCTGGCAGAAACAGAGCCAGCATAGGTCAGATATGCCACCTTCTTTGCTTCATCTTGGTCTTCTTCAGGAACCTGTGGTATAGTGGCTGGTCGGAATGCCCTCTCAATTTGTCTGTCCGTGTATCCATTCTTGGAGAAAACTGTTTTGAGACGTTCTATCTCTATGGGTAGATTCTCTTGGTCTGACAGGGCATGTGCTCTGTGGACAAAAGTCTTCAGAACCCCATTCTTCTGTGCAGGGTGGTGACAACTGCTGGCCTGCAGATATAAATCAGTGTGTGTCGGTTTTTGGTACACACTGTGGCCAATTGATCCATCTGCTTTCCTCTGGACTAGTACATCCAGAAATGGCAGCTGGCCATTCTTCTCCAGTTCCACGGTGAACTTGATATTAGGGTGGCAGGCAGGGGCAGCTAAGCAGAGCCTGGGATCCGGCTCTGGAATTAAAGAATCAACGGGGCCAGCTGCAACACTACACAAACAGAAGAACCAGAGACATGGAGATGGTAAACGAACCCCTGACGGACTGCCAGGCGCACCAGACCGAAGGTGGAACACCCAGAAGTGGGACTGGTGGGCGCGGACTGCTGAGGGAACATCCAGAGCCGCAGCGGACGAAAAACGGAGCGGCAACGCTCCAACAGGTCGTGGTGAGCGGGCGCAGACCGCAGGGGGAACGCTCGGTACCCCCGACCGTAGACGAAACCCCCAGGAGCGGGTTTGGTGGGCGCGGACCGCAGAGGGAACACCTAGAACCGCAGCGGACGGAAAATGGAGCAGCAACGCTCCAGCAGGTCGCAGGGAATGGGCGCGGACCACAGAGGAAGCGCCTGCAGCCGTTGGTGGAGGGGGAAGGCCATAGGCATAAATACTGGACCAGGTCCACTCGAGGAGCAGTCTCAGGTCGCACCTGATGATGGTCACGAGCTACGTGACCGAAATATCGTGCAAGTACGACGCTGATATCCGGCAGAACACCCGACAACCCAAGATGTCAAGTATTATACATTTAAACTGACAAATAATGCAATTTTTTCATAATGTGAATAAAATTTCTAAACACATTCAGTATTGATACTGTCATTAACATTTTTTTACACAAGAAATGTATTATATTGCATGGTATTGATTAGTCTCATTTTATACATATGCATACAATGTAACGAAATGAGACTGCACTTAAAGATAACAGTTACGATATTGAGTACCACCGAGGCACCATTAAGCGTAAAAAGACCTTTTGTCCAGTTTTGGAACAAAATACATCACTGATTCTGTGTATAAGGAATCCAACAGCTTGTTGGCAGGTTTGTGGAGGTACGTGGCACTAGATGTCTATGCATAGGTCATGTAATTTGGGTAAATAATGGGCCGCTGATTAGTGTACAATGTGTTAGAACCCTATAGCGGCCCAGATGAGTTCCATAGCATTCATATTGGGCAAATTTTGTAGCCGAACCATCATCATGAGTTCACTATAACTCTGTTCAAACTGCTGTGACATGATTATACTGCTGAAAGATGACATAGCCATTGGAGAAGACATCAAGCATGAAGGGATGCAGGTGGTTTGCAGCAGTCAGTGTGTCTTCAATTAAAACCATAGGTTTCACACAAGCACAGGAGACTGTCTCTCATAGCATAATGCTCCCACCAGCCTGCAAGTTTCAAACCCTGTTCACCTCGATGATGGCATTTTTGGAGACGGCTATTGACCTAATGTATCAAAAATGTGATTCGTCTGAAGAGCCGACAATTATTCCATTGATCAACAGTCGAATCCCGATGGTCCCGTGCCCACTGCGAACTTACTTGATGGTGTCGTTGGGCCAACATGTGAACAGGCAGTGGTTGTGTGCTGCAGAGCTCTATGTTCAACAATGCATGATGAACAATGTGCTCCAATACACTTGTGAGTGCACCAGCATTGTACTCTTTCAGCAAAGATGCCACGGATTCCCATCTATCCGCCTTTGTAGAGCTGACAAGCCTCCAAACACCACGTCCAACCATTTAGTGTGTATTGGTAGTTTCCCTGTCCTTCTACCTCTTTTCATAGATGCTCACAACACCAGCACATGAACATGTGATAAAGTGACTGATAACCCAGCTGTTTAGTCCCTTTACTTGCCAAACCAACCAACCAACCAACATTCAACCACCTTTGCCGTTTTTGAGATATTCGTTACCTTTGTCAAAGGTGATTATCTCAATGCAATTCCCCATATCTTCACTGGGGTGATCAACCGTCTGTGTCTGCTCTGCTTGTGTGCTTTTGTTACCATGTTGCATGCCCACAATGCCACCAGACACCACGGCAGGCAGTGATTATAATGTTTTGGGTGAGTAGTGTATATCTGCATAAATCAGTACACAGCAAGGGAGGTGAGAGTGTTTTAATCATTAATATTTCTGTTATAAATTTGCAATTTTAGAAAAGTTTTTCTGATACACAATACAAAAAGCACTTTAAACACTGAGCCGAACAACTATGTCCTGGGAGTTCTATTGACCGAGACTTAATTTTATGACTAACAATAAACTAAAAGAAATCTGCTAAATTTTGATTATGCGAAAAGTCACACAAATCTGAAGGCTGTAAATTCAACTAAATACTTAGGGATTACAATTACAAATAACCTAAATTGGAAGGATCACATATATAATGTTGTGGGTAGAGCAAACCAAAGGCTGTGATTCATTGACAGAACACTTAGAAGGTGCAACAGATCTACTAAAGAGACTGCTTACACCACACTTGTCCGCCCTGTTCTGGAGTATTCCAGTGCAGTGTGGGATCCGCGTTAGGTGGGAGTGACACATGACATCGAAAAAGTTCATAGAAGGACAGCTTGTTTTGTATTATCACGAAATAGGGAAGATAGTGCCACAGACATTATACATGAATTGGAGTGGCAATCATTAAAGCAAAGGCGTTTTTCATTGTGACGGGATCTTCTCATGAAATTTCTATCACCAGTTTTCTCCTCTGATTGCGAAAACATTCTGTTGGCACCCACCTACATAAGAAGAAATGATCATCACAATAAAATAAGAGAAATCAGGGCTTGCACAGAAAAATTTAAGTGCTCATTTTTCCTGTGTGCCATTCGAGAGTGGAACTGTAGAGAGACAGCATGAAGGTGGTTCATTGAACCACCTTCCAGGCATTTAACTGTGAACAGCAGAGGAATCATTTGGATGTAGATGTTGAAACATTTATATAACAAAATAAATAAACATTTTATCATAAAACAAGAATAAACCACTTACCTTACCAGAAGACTATTACCAAAAAAATTTATATCAACAAGTCATCATAATTTTAAACAATTTTTACAACTAATATGACTAGATTTGTATAACGATGGCTACTATATGTAAAACATGAACCATAAGAGGTTATTTAGAGTTTATGATAAATCATCAATTTTCTATAGCTGATAAGCACATGAAATGAGCAGTGCACAATTTCTTTAAATTATTAAGTTTGAAAGAAGGTGTTGATGGCAAAAAGACAAACACAGTACATCTGCAGCCTACCAGTCTATTGTACAGTGGAAATTCTGATGACCACAAGTTCATTAATAGTTGAGCAGTCTAATTAAATCTACACATAATTTCCTGCAAGCCATACATCTTCAACTACTGTTTGTATAGCAGTGTGACACATAGTTTGAGGACTTACATAATACCATATTAAATTCCAGCTTCTTTTTATAACAACAAAAGTAAATCATTGTTTGGCAATATAATGTAAATGGATAGATAAATCTGCTAACCAAGTGGCAGGAGGAGAAAACACACACACACACACACACACACACACACACACACACCTATAATAAAAGGTTTTACATAGGAAATTTTTCAGAGACAGTGGCTCCTTCTGGCAGAAGGGCTGAAGGGGAAGGAAGACGGGTGAAGGGGAAAAACTGGAAAGGTTAAGAAAAAGGGGTAGAGTTTGGAAAAGTCACCCAGAACCCAGCTCAGAGGTGACCTACCGTTTTGGGGTTCTGTGTAACTTTTCTGAACTCTACCCCTTTTGCTAAGCCTCTTCAGTCCTTTTCCTTGACATCCTTCCTTCCCCTTTGACCCTTCTGCCAGAAGGGCCCACTGCCTCCAAAATCTTGGACCTTTCCGTAAGTTTTGTGTGTGTTTTCTACTGTCACTAATTGGCAAGTAGATTTTTGTACCTGTCCAATTATACTTCCTTCACATAAGGTAGTTGAGATCTTCGTTTGTTGGAGGATGAGTGATGCCTTTGCTTAGTGGTTAGTTTTTGCATTGTAATCAACAAGAGTACATGTAAATCACATGTCTGAGGTTGCAACTGACATGATGAATATTACAAAGTGTGTTCAACATGTAACACAATGGTTTGTTTACAAAGTATGTACTGTTTACATTTTAACACTTTGTGCATCACTTGAAAAGGTGTAAGAACCAGAACAAAACAGAATATCATCCACTACAACAAACTTCAGTGTGTATAATTCTTTCACTTTGTATCTTATCAAATGCAAGCACTTAAGCATGTTTCTTGCTATCCACACAATGTAATAAATGTCAATAAATACTGAAAGATTTTTATTCAGTGCAGAGCAGAAGGGATGTTGCTGACAAATACATTACTGTAATTAAAAAGTCAGTCACCTGAAGGTGAGTATGAGAGCCCAATTATGGTAACAGCATTACAATAAAGCTTTGTGAAAGTATTTGCGGTTGGATGCATTCTTTAACAGAAATCCTTAACATTTAGTTTACAACTGGTTTCACAGTGAAACTATCTTCTATTTAAAGTCTCAAGAGCCACTCAATGGCTGTTCTGTAATACCACTGATTCACTTCATGCTGCTAACCTCTTGTCAAGAATTACAACTTACCATGTGCTTTGACATTATGTGAGTGCGAAGGCAACAAAGACATTTAGGTGCAGAGAATGGTGGGATATCAGCTACTTTATCTTTCACACTGGTGCTGATCTGGTAAGCTACCAAAGGTTGTGTGTTGTAAAGTAGAGTAATATTTTAATTTCATCCAGTTCTTTATATTTGTGACGTAAACACAAAAATTATGTTTGCTTTTACTACAGAACTGCTGTGACGCATTAGTTAGTGAGAGATTCTGTTTCTTTTAGGAACAGAGCATTTGACCATGGTCTCCAAACGAAAATTCAGAATACAAAAAAGTTGTGTGTCCTCCTCATCTGAAAGATTTTTTAACCACAGGCATGAGAAAGAAGAAACCACCAAAATAGGTAATAACCCAAACAACTTCTCCATTTTTCATCAAAACATAAGGGGAATAAGAAGCAAACTAGATCAATTAGGAGTTAACATAAATGTCAAAAACTTCATGAACAATGCTCAGCTCTTATGTTTCTTAGAACACCATATTACAGAAGGAATTGGAATGTTATGTTTAGACAGTTATAGCCTTGCCACCTACTACTGTAGAGATAGCATGGGAAAAGGTGGAGTAGCTATTTTCATTAAAAATAACTTAACTTTTAAATCTATCTAAAAAGAAAGATGATGAGACTTACCAAACAAAAGCGCTGGCAGGTCGATAGACTCACAAACAAACACAAACATACACACAAAATTCTAGCTTTTGCAACCAACGGTTGCCTCGTCAGGAAAGAGGGAAGGAGAGGGAAAGATGAAAGGATTTGGGTTTTAAGGGAGAGGGTAAGGAGTCATTCCAATCCTGGGAGCGGAAAGACTTACCTTAGGGGGAAAAAAGGACAGGTATACACTCGCACGCACACACATATCCATCCGCATATACACAGGCACAAGCAGACATTACTTACTTACTTTTACTTACTTTTAAATCTGTAGATGTAAGCAAATATTGCATTGACCAACAGTTTGAAGTATGTGCAGTAGAAGTGACATTAAACAGTTCAAAATTAATAGTGGTTAAAGTCTGCAGGGCACCAGGAACCAATTTCACAGTCTTTATGGTGCAGTTAGAATTGTTACCATCAACCCTATTTTCAAAAAATAATGACATTATCTTACTTGGGGACTTTAATGTTAACTTTGCAACCGAATGCAACAACAAAGTAGACCTCCAGAATTTGCTGAGTTCCTACAGTCTTATATTGGTAGTTGACTTTCCTACTAGGATTACACCTGACTGTCAATCTCTGATAGACAATATATTTTTTGATGTAAGTTTATACCAGAACTTCACTGTCACCCCAATCTTAAATGGCATATCAGACCATGATGGGCAGCACTTCACTCTACATGACTACAGACCTCTCAGGAAAACAGCCCCATCCTGGAAGGCAATCAGACATATGAACAAAGAGTCCCTGGAAATTTTTAACCATAAGCTGCAGCATGAAGACTGGAATTCAGTGCACAGAGTAAATGATGTTGATACAAATTTTAACATATTCATAAATGAATTCCTATCCTGCTTTGAAGAAGATTTTTCTAAAAAGTTTGTTAGGAACAATATTTCCTCATCCTTAAAGAAGCCATGGATCACAAAGCCTATTAGAGTGTCATGTAAATGTAAGAGGGAACTTTATATTGCAACCAGAGGGTCCAGGGACAGAGAATTAATCGTTGTTGTTGTGGTCTTCAGTCCTGAGACTGGTTTGATGCAGCTCTCCATGCTACTCTATCCTGTGCAAGCTTCTTCATCTCCCAGTACCTACTGCAACCTACATCCTTCAGAATCTGCTTAGTGTATTCATCTCTTGGTCTCCCCCGACGATTTTTACCCTCCACGCTGCCCTCCAATACTAAATTGGTGATCCCTTGATGCCTCAGAACATGTCCTACCAACCGATCCCTTCTTCTTGTCAAGTTGTGCCACAAACTTCTCTTCTCCCCAATCCTATTCAATACTTCCTCATTAGTTATGTGATCTACCCATCTAATCTTCAGCATTCTTCTGTAGCACCACTTTTCAAAAGCTTCTATTCTCTTCTTGTCCAAACTATTTACCGTCCATGTTTCACTTCCATACATGGCTACACTCCATACAAATACTTTCAGAAATGACTTCCTGACACTTAAATCTATAGTCGATGTTAACAAATTTCTCTTCTTCAGAAACGCTTTCCTTGCCATTGCCAGTCTACATTTTATATCCTCTCTACTTCGACCATCATCAGTTATTTTGCTCCCCAAATAGCAAAACTCCTTTACTACTTTAAGTGTCTCATTTCCTAATCTAATTCCCTCAGCATCACCCGACTTAATTCGACTACATTCCATTATCCTCATTTTGCTTTTGTTGATGTTCATCTTATATCCTCCCTTCAAGATACCATCCATTCCGTTCAACTGCTCTTCCAAGTCCTTTGCTGTCTCTGACAGAATTACAATGTCATCGGCGAACCTCAAAGTTTTTATTTCTTCTCCATGGATTTTAATACCTACTCCAAATATTTCTTTTGTTTCCTTTACTGCTTGCTCAATATACAGATTGAATAACATCAGGGAGAGGCTACAACCCTGTCTTACTCCCTTCCCAACCGCTGCTTCCCTTTCATGTCCCTCGACTCTTATAACTGCCATCTGGTTTCTGTACAAATTGTAAATAGCCTTTCGCTCCCTGTATTTTACCCCTGCCACCTTTAGAATTTGAAAGAGAGTATTCCAGTCAACATTGTCAAAAGCTTTCTCTAAGTCTACAAATGCTAGAAACGTAGGTTTGCCTTTCCTTAATCTTTCTTCTGAGTTAAGTCGTAAGGTCAGTATTGCCTCACATGTTCCCATTTTTCTACGGAATCCAAACTGATCTTCCCCGAGGTCGGCTTCTACTAGTTTTTCCATTCGTCTGTAAAGAATTCATGTTAGTATTTTGCAGCTGTGGCTTATTAAACTGATTGTTCGGTAATTTTCACATCTGTCAGCACCTGCTTTCTTTGGGAGTGGAATTATTATATTCTTCTTGAAGTCTGAGGGTATTTCACCTGTTTCATACATCTTGCTCACCAGATGGTAGAGTTTTGTCAGGACTGGCTCTCCCAAGGCCGTCAGTAGTTCCAATGGAATGTTGTCTACTCCGGGGGCCTTGTTTCGACTCAGGTCTTTCAGTGCTCTGTCAAACTCGTCACGCAGTATCGTATCTCCCATTTCATCTTCATCTACATCCTCTTCCATTTCCATAATATTGTCCTCAAGTACATCGCCCTTGTATAGACCCTCTATATACTCCCTCCACCTTTCTGCTTTCCCTTCTTTGCTTAGAACTGGGTTTCTATCTGAGGTCTTGATGTTCATACAAGTGGTTCTCTTATCTCCAAAGGTCTCTTTAATTTTCCTGTAGGCAGTATCTATCTTACCCCTAGTGAGACAAGCCTCTACTTCCTTACATTTGTCCTCTAGCCATCCCTGCTTAGCCATTTTGCACTTCCTGTCGATCTCATTTTTGAGACGTTTGTATTCCTTTTTGCCTGCTTCATTTACTGCATTTTTATATTTTCTCCTTTCATCAAGTAAATTCAATATTTCTTCTGTTACCCAAGGATTTCTACTAGCCCTCGTCTTTTTACCTACTTGATCCTCTGCTGCCTTCACTACTTCATCCCTCAAAGCATTCCTCTTCTACTGTATTTCTTTCCCCCATTCCTGTCAATTGTTCCCTTATGCTCTCCCTGAAACTCTGTACAACCTCTGGTTCTTTCAGTTTATCCAGGTCCCATCTCCCTAACTTCCCACCTTTTTGCAGTTTCTTCAGTTTTAATCTACAGGTCATAACCAATAGATTGTGGTCAGAGTCCACATCTGCCCCTGGAAATGTCTTACAATTTAAAACCTGGTTCCTAAATCTCTGTCTTACCATTATATAATCTAACTGATACCTTTTAGTATCTCCAGGGTTCTTCCATGTATACAACCTTCTATCATGATTCTTAAACCAAGTGTTAGCTATGATTAAGTTGTGCTCTGTGCAAAATTCTACCAGGCGGCTTCCTCTTTCATTTCTTAGCCCCAATCCATATTCACCTACTACGTTTCCATCTCTCCCTTTTCCTACACTCGAATTCCAGTCACCCATGACTATTAAATTTTCGTCTCCCTTCACTATCTGAATAATTTCTTTTATTTCATCATACATTTCTTCAATTTCTTCGTCATCTGCAGAGCTAGTTGGCATATAAACTTGTACTACTGTAGTAGGTGTGGGCTTCGTATCTATCTTGGCCACAATAATGCGTTCACTATGCTGTTTGTAGTAGCTTACCCGCATTCCTATTTTCCTATTCATTATTAAACCTACTCCTGCATTACCCCTATTTGACTTTGTGTTTATAACCCTGTAGTCACCTGACCAGAAGTCTTGAACCTCCTGCCACCGAACTTCACTAATTCCCACTATATCTAACTTTAACCTATCCATTTCCCTTCTTAAATTTTCTAACCTACCTGCCCGATTAAGGGATCTGACATTCCACGCTCCGATCCGTAGAACGCCAGTTTTCTTTCTCCTGATAACGACATCCTCTCGAGTAGTCCCCGCCCGGAGATCCGAATGGGGGACTATTTTACCTCCGGAATATTTTACCCAAGAGGACGCCATCATCATTTAATCATACAGTAAAGCTGCATGCCCTCGGGAAAAATTACGGCCGTAGTTTCCCCTTGCTTTCAGCCGTTCGCAGTACCAGCACAGCAAGGCCGTTTTGGTTATCGTTACAAGGCCAGATCAGTCAATCATCCAGACTGTTGCCCTTGCAACTACTGAAAAGGCTGCTGCCCCTCTTCAGGAACCACACGTTTGTCTGGCCTCTCAACAGATACCCCTCCATTGTGGTTGTACCTACGGTACGGCTATCTGTATCGCTGAGGCACGCAAGCCTCCCCACCAACGGCAAGGTCCATGGTTCATGGGGGGGGGGGGAGAGAATTAATCAGCCATTATAAAATGTATTGTAAAATCCTAAAGAAAGTTATTCAGACATCAAAAGCACTGTATTATGTAAACGAAATTGATAAATCCAATAATAAAATGAAGACTGTCTGGCAAATACTTAGCAAGGAGACAGGGAACAATAAAAAAAGACTTGTAGAAAACTTCAAAATCAAACACGAAGGAAATCTTGTGCAAAATCCTGAGATCATAGCTGAAATTTTGTATAAACACTTCCTGTCAGTGTCTGAGCAAATATGCTGCAAGGGTTCTGTGAATGATGCCTTGACCTTTTTGCAAAATACTGTCCCTAACAAAATCATTCAAATGCATATTAGACCTATTACAGTGTCAGGGATTGAAAGAACAATTGCCTCCATGAAAACCAAGACCTCCTGTGGAGTAGACAATATTTCTAGCAAATTCTTAAAACAGTGTTGTATTTCTGTAAGCAGTATACTGTATAATATTTTCAATGCCTCTATACAACAAGGAATTGTTCCTGATAGACTAAAGTATGCTATCTTTAAGCTTCTCTTTAAGAAAGGGGAGAAAACTGATGGTACAAATTTCAGACCAATATCTCTCCTGACTGTTTTCAAAGGTACTAGGAAAACTTTTGTATTCTAGAATTTTTGGACACCTACATAAATTCAATATTCTTAGCAAACATCAGTTTGGTTTCCAGAAAGGAATATCGACTGAACAAGTGATCTATGCCTTAATAGATAAGGTTTTGGAATCTCTAAATGAGAAAATGGTGACAACAAGGTTATTTTCTGATTTATCTAAAGCCTTTGACACTGTGAACCACCAAATACTATTACTGAAGGCAGACCATCAAGGAATAAATTGTGTAGCAAATAAATGGCTCCAGTCATACCTGACAGATAGGAAACAGAAAGTAGTCTTAGATAAGTCACATAATTTGTGTGGTGGAATGATTTCATCAGAATGGAGAGACATAAATTGCGGAGTGCCACAGGGCTCTATTCTTCGTCCTTTACTGTTCCTGTTATTTATAAATGATTTACCTTATTCTACCTTTATACAGTGTAATTTTACCATCGTTGCAAATGACACGAACATAATGGCTAATGGTCATACATGGGAAAATGTTCAAGAGTCTGTTAATATTATTCTTATAGATTTAATGAAATGGTTTACTGCAAATCGTCTTTCACTAAACCTTAGTAAGACTAATTATATTCAGTTCATACCAACTGCCAAAACTGAGGAAGAAATGACTGTTAAATATGCCACACAGGTCTTACAAAGAGTGGAAGTAACAAAATTGCTAGGCATGAAGATTGACTGTAGAGTAAACTGGTCTCGCCACATTTTAGATCTTTACAAGAGACTCAACTCTTCAATTTTTGCAATGTGAATCATCTCTGACAGTGCAAACTTAAGCATTAAAAAACGAGCATACTATGGTTATTTCCATTCTTTGATGGGATATGGATTTATTTTCTGGGGAAATCAACCACTCGCAAAGAAAATATTCGTTGCTCAGAAGCATGTTGTAAGATTGATGTGTGGTGTAGACTCTATACGCATTTGCAGAAGCCTATTCCGGAATCTGGGAATTCTTACAACTACTTCTCAATACATATATTCACTTATGTGTTTCATAAGTAAAAACACTCATTTATACAAATGTAACAGTGAATACCATAAGTACAACACAAGGAGGAAACATGATTTCCACAGTGAAGGTAAAAATTTGAAGGTTGTGCAGAATGGTGTACAGTACTCTGTATAATGATATTTAAAGCTCTTCCTCCAGAAATCAAATGAGAAATAGCCAACAAATCTACATTTAAGGAGCTTCTGAGGCAATTTCTTTTAGCCATATCATTTTACAATTTGGAAGAGTTTATGAAACACAGTGAGAAACTGCCTTGAAATAACATAAGATGTATTATCATATAAATTGAACATTAACCTGTACATTCTTGTCACATATGTAACTCTTTTAGTGTTAACTTCTTATATACAACTCCCTGGGTTATATGACCTTTTCATATTTAATTTACTATGTTTTATACTTTGATATCTGTAAGCCTAAGATAGTTATGTAATAGTTATGTAGCTTTCTAATCTTTACTTGTAAACATAGTGTATAAGTAAAAATTGACAAGCACTACAAGCATGCAAAATTCTCACAGTTGGATCCATGGTGTAAGAAATAATTCAGTGATGAAGCTGTAAGTGAAAGCGATCCTTCAAGTGAAGAGCAAAATGTGCTGGAAACAATAGCTGACGATGAAGTTATATGGGAGAAGTTTCCAATATACAAATGTTTAAAAGAGTTTTGTGATGATACGGCAATGGCCTTGCCGCAGTGGATATACCGGTTCCTATGCGATCACCAAAGATAAGCACTGTTGGGCATGGCTGGCACTTGGACGGGTGACCATCCAGCCGCCATGCCCTGTTGCCGTTTTTCGGGGTGCACTCAGCTTCATGATGCCAATTGAGAAGCTATTCGACCGATTAGTAGCGGCTCCAGTCAATAATACCATCATAACGACCAGGAGAGCGGTGTGCTGCCCCCACGCCCCTCCTATCCACATCCTCCTCTGAGGATGACATGGCGGTTGGGTGGTCTCGGTAGGTCTGAAGACGGAGTGTGTGACACTGAAGGGAAACTACCTTTTCGAAAAAAATAATTGTAGATATGAAGGATGACTATAGGACACACAATATCTTTCAGAAGTATATATGTATCAAGAAAGGCTAGTCTCTCTCTCTGACCCCCTGCCTCCCCCCAAAACTTACTTTAGGAGCCAGAAGTATTCTTTCACAGAATATTGGCTTTCACACCTGGTGTTTACTTTACTAAAAATGTCTGGGTTGGGAGGTGATGGCCAAAATATTTGTCTCCAACTGCAGGAGACGAGAAATGTTTGGAGGTTGACATTTCTCCCCCAAAGATGTTTTCCACAGTCTAAAAGTAAGAGATGAGATGTCAGAGATTGTATGTAAGTTCTCTAATCATACTATAATTGATGGCAGAGACTTTAATCATCCAAAAATTAATTGGAAAAATTACAGTTTTGTTAGTGGTGAGCGTGATAAGACATCCTGTGAAAAATTACCAGATGCCTTCTCTGAAAACTATATAGAACAGATAGTTTGGAAACTCCCTCATGATGGAAATATATTGGATCTAATGGCAACAAATAGACTTGTCCTGTGTGATTGAAACTGGTATCAGTGACCGTGATGCAGTTGTGAAAAGAATGATTATCGAAGGACAACTATATCATGAAGAAAGATGTATGTGTTCAGTAAACTAAATAAAAAATCAGTAGAGTCAGAGCTAAATGAGGAACTCGAAATGTTCAGCACACGGCAGGAGCATGAAGAGGAACTCTGGCTCAAGATTAAAAGACTAGTTGACCAGGTACTGGATAGACATGTACCCAGTAGAACAGTTTGTAATGGAGGGGGTCCCTCCATAGTATACAGTCACTGTAAAGAAAATTCCAAACAAACAGAGATTACTGCATAATAGGTGTAAAACAAAGGATAGGGCTACAGGTACAGAGATACTGAATTAACTGTGTTTGGCTGTCAAGAGCAGTATGTAATGCCTTCAATGACTATCAT
Organism: Schistocerca cancellata; assembly: GCF_023864275.1. Taxonomy (NCBI): domain Eukaryota; kingdom Metazoa; phylum Arthropoda; class Insecta; order Orthoptera; family Acrididae; genus Schistocerca; species Schistocerca cancellata. Next base: position 5,388,368 of record NW_026046793.1, on the reverse strand, counting down.
AGCAGAATATTATCAAATGATCTTTCACAGAACACGAAGAAATTCTGGTCATTTGTGAAGGCTGAAGTGGCACCACAGTTAGTTTCCAGTCTCTAGTGAATGAGACAGGAACTGAAACTGACAGTAGCAAAGCACCATTTTTGAATGTTCCTTTACATAGGGAAAGCCAGGAGAGTTGTCCCAATTTAATCGTTGCACCATTCTAAAGATGAGTGTGATCAGCATTAGTGTCAAGTGAAGTTGAGAAACAGCTGAAATCGTTAAAACTGAACAAAACTCCAGGCTCGGATGGAGTCGCTATCAGGTTTTACACTGATTTGGCAGCTCAGTTACCTCCTCTTCTAACTATAATCTATCATGGATCCCTTGGACAAAGAGCTGTGTCCATTTCTTGTAAAAAAGCAAAGGTCACATATGTCTACAAGAAGGGTAGTAGAAGTGATCCACAAAACTATTGCCCATTATCCTTGAAATCAATTTGTTGTAGAATCTTAGAACATAATCTGAGCTAAAACACAATGAGGTATCTTGAACAGAATGACCTTGTCAATGCCAACCAGCATGGATTTTGGAAACATTGATCACATGAAAACCAACTTACACGTTTCTCACATCACAAGCTAAAAGCGTTGGAAGGAGGAGCACCCAGGTAGAAGCTGTATTTCTTGATTTCTGAAAAGCAAAAGTGCTATCATATGGGATATCAAGTGAAATTTGTAATTGGGTTGAGGATTTTTTGGTGTGGAGTACACAGCATGTTACTTGGATGGAGAGTCATTGTCAGATGTAGAAGTAACTTTAGTTATGCCTCAGGGATGTGTGTTTGAACCTATGTTGTTCATGTTATACAATAGTGATCTTGCAGTTCTTAATTGTAAAATCAGACTTTTTGCAGATGATGCAGTTATCTATGATGAAGAACTATCTGAAAGAAGCTGCATAAATATTCAGTCAGATCTCAGTAAGATTTCAAAGTGGTGCAAAGACTGGCAACTTGCTTTAAAAGTTCAGAATTGTAAAATTGTGCACTTCACAAAACGAAAAAGTGTACTATTTTATGACTATAATATCTTGGAGTCGCTGTTGGAATTGGCCAACTCATACAAATACCTGAGTGTAACACTTTGTAAGGATATGAATTGGAATGATCACATAGGCTCAGTCATGAGTAAAGCAAATGGTAGACTTTAGTTTATTGGTAGAATACTGCGGAAGTGCAGTCAGTCTACAAAGGAGATTGCTTAAGAATCACTCATGTGATCAGTTCTAGAATATTGCTCAAGTTTGTGGGACTCTTACCAGACAGGATGAACAACAGATATTGCACGTATGCAGCCAAGGACAGCACGAATGGTGACGGGGTTGTTTGACTCATGGTAGTGTGTTACAGTGATGCTGAAGAGATTGAACTGACAGACTATTTAACATAGACATAAACCATATTGAGAAAGTCTATTAACAAAGTTTCAAGAACCAGCATTAAATAATGTATCTAGTAATATACTAAAATCTCCTATGTATCAGTCACATAGGAACCAAGTTTTGAGCCTTGTGCTACAATATGCTTTACTACTTCAAAATCAGAGTAAAAAGTTTCCATTGTATTCTTTACCTTTTATCTTAATTCTACACTTTTTTCTCTGTTTTCCACGAATGGTTTTATTAGAGTGTCTACCTTCCCCCGATACTATATTTATGCAATGACATACACAGACAAAGGATTTTGAGGGAATTAGGAATACTCAATTAAATTTCTTCTTTTCTTCCAAAGGTCTGATTATGTGTGTCATGAAGCTTGCTAATGCTATCTTTGTACAGTTTCCTTTCATGAATCCATGTTTCACTTCATCCAGGATATCCTTTTTCTAATAATTTCGTAGCTGTTCCTACAGTTTTTTGATAAGGTAGGTGTAAGTCTTATACATCTGTTCAACAATGGAAAATCCAGGATGGAATGTAACAATATTATGAAAAGGGTAGTTGCTACTCACCACAAAGTGGAGATGCTCAGTCGCAGATAGACACAAAAAAAGGACTGTTAGAAAATGAGCTTTCAGCCAACAAAGTCTTCGTCGGAGATGAATAACACACACTGGCCAAGAGCTCATTTTATAACAGTCCTTTCGTTGTGCCTATCTTGACTCAGCATCTCTGCTATATGGCGAATAGCATCCTTTTCATAATATTGTTATATGTCTATATTTTCAGGATTCCCCTTGTCACTGACTTTATAAATTAGACCACCTTAGTCTTTCCCAGACACGTTGGAAACAAACCTCTTTCTGTTACCTTTGCTAGATACTGTGAGCTGTATTTGCTTACTATTGCAGATATTCTATCTATGCTCTCTTTATCTCCGTTTATTAGTAATCTCATAATATTTTTAACTTGTTTGATCTGTTACAAATAGGAATAGGCATTCTGTTATTTCTGGTTAAGCTATACTCCTTTTAGTCAATGCTTCATTTCATTTCATTAGCTTTTACATCTATAGCTATAGTATGCTAACCGCTGTGAAGTGAGTGGTGGAGGGTACATTCCATTGGACCAGTTATAAGGCGTTTTCCTATTCCGTTCAGGTATGGAGTGTGGAAAGAATGATTGTTTCACAGAGTTTGTGTATGCTGTAATTAATCTGCTCTTGTCCTCAAGACCGCTTTGGAAGCGATATGTAGTGGGTTGTAGTATATTCCTAGAGTCATCATTCGAAGTTGGTTCTTGAAACTTTGTTAGTAGATTTTCTCAAGACGGTTTTTGTCTATCTTCAAGAGTCTCCCAGCTTCTAAACTATATTTACATAATACTTATTTAAAGTTAAACACGCTTCACATGGGTCAGTCAGTTTGTTCCCTTGTGCTGTAAGTACTATGTCCCCACTTTCTGTCTTATTTAATTTTATTTTATTTATTTATTTATTTATTTATTTCGTATTCCATTAATCCGTATTGTGATAAATCACAAGGATGTGGAATGAGTCATGATTACATACAACAGATATAATACACATATATAAAATGACAAAAATGTACCATAAGATTATGAATAAGTTTGTAGGTTAAAATCAAATCAAAGGTATAGCTCAAGTAATATAAAACAATACCTAAAAAGGAAATATAGTACATTTTCCAAATTAAACAAATAATACACATATATAAAATGACAAAAATGTACCATAAGATTATGAATAAGTTTGTAGGTTAAAATCAAATCAAAGGTATAGCTCAAGTAATATAAAACAATACCTAAAAAGGAAATATAGTACATTTTCCAAATTAAACAGTTAATGTGATCTATAGCAAACAAATTTTTATCAGTATAAAAAATCATTGCTTATCTGTAGATACTCATCAAGAGAATAGAAGGAATTTACCATTAGGTATTTTCTCAATTTACATTTAAAAGTAGGTAAGACATTAATGTGATCTTTAATACCTGATGGAAGGGAGTTGAAAATTTTTGTGGCTGAATAATGAACACCTTTCTGAACAAGACTTAAATGTTTCAGATCCCTGTGTAGATCATTTTTAGACCTAGTATTATGATCATGACATTCACTATTAGTTTTAAAAAGAGATAGGTTGTTAGAAACAAAAATCATCAAAGAAAATATGAATTGAGAGGTAAGTGTTAATATTTGTAACTTATGAAACAGCCTTCTGCAAGAATATCTTGGATGAACACCACTCATGATTCTAACAGCTCTCTTCTGTGCAGTAAATATTTTTTTGGCTAAAGGCTTGTTGCCCCAAAATATTATGCCATACGACATGCTAGAATGAAAATAACCAAAGTAGGCAGCTTTAGTAGCGTCCTCATCACCAATGGGGGTGATTACACGCAGAGCATAAGTTGCCACACTGAGCCTTCTATGTAGGTCTAAGATATGCTCAGACCAGTTCAGCTTGCCATCAATTAGAATGCCCAAGAACTTAGATGATTCACAGTGTAGTATATTTTGGTTACCACAGTTTAAGTGGCATACTTCATTTTCTTGTTGAGATGTGTGAAATTGCATATACTGAGTTTTCTGAATGTTTAGAGTTAGTCCGTTGCACTTAAACCAGTGTAGGATGTCAACGAGTACAGCATTACATTTATTTTCTAGGTCACTGTTAGTTCGACTTTCAAGCAGAATAGTGGTGTCATCGGCAAAAAGAGTAAATTTACACTCGGTGTCTGTGCAAAGTGGGAGATCATTGATGAAGATAAGGAAAAGCAAAGGTACTAGGATGGACCCCTGAGGCACACCACACTTTAATGTGCCCCAATCAGAAGAAATGGGACTATCATTGGCACCATTAATTATCACCTTCTGTTTTATGTTTTGCAGATATGATTCTATCCATCTACCAATGCTACCTCGCAAGCCATAAAAATTAGCCTTATGTAAGAGAATGTTGTGGTCCACACAGTCAAAGGCCTTAGACAAGTCACAAAAAATTCCAATAGGTGACATTTTATTATTTATTGACTCTAAAATTTCATTTGTGAGAGAAAAAATAGCCTGCTCAGTTGATCTACCTTTTTGGAAACCAAACTGGTTTCTGTTGAGTATGTTGTGGCTGTTAAGATGTTCTACAATTCTTGTATACATTAGTTTCTCTAATACTTTTGAGAAACTACTTAGTAGTGATATTGGACGGTAGTTAGATAAATTAGTTTTGTCACCCTTCTTGAAAAGTGGTTTCACAACGGCAAGCTTTAATCTCTCTGGGACAACACCTTGCTGGATAGACTCATTAAAAATGTGACACAGGACTTGACATATGTGGTCACTACAATGCTTCAGTATTTTTGGTGAAATGTTGTCAATACCAGTGGAATTTTTATTTTTTAAGGCCTTGATGGTATTTTTAACTTCAGTAATAGTAACTGGGGCAATACAAATTGGGTCATACGTGTTAGGGTTAGCTCTGTGTAATAAATGCGTAGCAGCATTTAAGGGACCGTTACAACCTACTTGTTCTGCTGCAGTTATGAAGTGATTGTTGAATATGTTGGAAACTGTTACAGGATTATGAATAACCTCATCCTTATAGCTTATCTCTGTGGTAATAACATTCTTGTTACTCTTGCCACACTCTCTCTTTATAACATTCCAAACTGCTTTTATTTTGTTCTCAGATTTATCAATTTCAGACTTAATATACAGGCTCTTGGATTTGTTTATCACCCTTTTTAAAATTTTACAATATAACTTAAAATGAGACCTTTCAAGGGGATCATTTGATACTCTTAGTGAGGCATGTAACTCCCTCTTATTCCTGCAAGAAATTTTTATACCTCCAGTAATCCATGGTTTACTGGAAGAAACCTCATTGTTCTTTCTGACAGTTTTTTTTTGGAAAGCCATTTCAAATACAGATATAAATTCATTTAAAAAAAGGTTAAATTTATCATTAACATCTGATGTGCTGTACACTGGCTCCCAATCTATCTGTGACAAATAGTCGTTAAAGGCAGACACAGTTTCAGTGTTTATACATCTATAGGACCTATAGGTGTGGGAGATTTTATTGCACAAACTGATGTTATTTACTTTCAGAAGTTGTCCATCATGGTCAGACAGGCCATAAATTACTTTGCTCACACTAGCACTGTTGACTCTATTCTTGTCAATGAAAATATTATCTAGAAGGCTCTTGCAATTTTCTGTAACTCTAGTGGGCCAGGTAACCATCGCAGCCAAGTTGTAAGAATTCATTAAGTGGTCCAGGTCAGTTTTGAGGTTGTTATCAGTTAAGAAGTTGACATTAAAGTCACCTACAATTATTAAATTTCTAGTTTTAGAGAACAATTTGGTCAAAAGAGATTCTAACTTATTCATAAAGATGCAAAACTTCCCTGCTGGAGCTCTGTAAATTGCAAGCACAGTAAGTAACATGTCCTTTGCAGAAGTGTCAGTCCCGCAAACTTCAAAATGTTGATCTACACAATACTTACTTAGATCTAAAGATTTATAAATGATTTTACTGTCTATATAAATTACAGCACCACCTTTCTCCTTACTTGTTCTGCAGTAATGAGTAGCTAGATCATACCCATCAAGCTGCAGCCCATCAATTCCAACTGTTACACGATGCTCAGTAAGGCATAAAACATGAGGACGGTCAACAGTGTCCATGTCCCCTAAATTTACAGATAAAAACTCTAATTTACTTTTGAGACTTCTGATATTTTGATGAAGAATAATAAGATTCTTATAGCTACCTCTACTGTCCTTCTGCTGGTCTGCTTGTCCATTAACACCGTTAGTCCCCGTTGCACTCAAAACTGTGTTGGATACATTAAGACCTATGTCGCAGCTGGAGATTTGTTCACTAGATGTCGTTGGTGAGGTCGGGTGGGTGCTGGCCATAAAAAATCACTGTTTCTTTTTGGAATTCTTCTTTCTCTCGTAGAAAATCGGGGATTACCTTTTATCCTTGGAGATACTGCATCGGAATTATTTTCCAGTCCTTGAGGTTCTTTGGGTGGAACTTCATCATATGGTATTAATATGTCATTGGCAGTGACAGGGTGAGACACAGCTATACATCTGTTTCTTGTATTCACATTGGTTCCCTGTCTACCTTGGCATGAATTGGTTTCTACAGTACCGGTACAAAATCTGACCTTTCTTGCAGAGCTGGTTGTAAGTGTTTTTACTACATCACACCGTTTCCATGGGTTTGATACTGATGAAGCAATGTTCCTGCACAGTCTGAGCTTTCCTGTTTTGTTCAGGTGTAGTCCATGATTAGTGTAATCAGGCCTTTGCAAGAATAAATTGACATCAATTACTTTCACATTAACAAAATTAGATGACAAATTCGTTATATATTCATTAAATCTGTACACTGTTTCGTTGACTTCTGGCTTGTCATAACAGTAGGGAACGGTACATAACAATAGCTTTGTATGATCAAGTGCTGCAGTCAACTTTTCTAAGTCTGGAATAAAGTTGTTTTTCTTACGAATGTCATTTATTCCTGCAAGGATAATAACTGCATCGTCCAAATTGAAATCACTAGTAAGATCTGATGCCCCTTCAACTACACCACTGAGGCATGCATTTGGTTTAACAACAGATGATGTGTAGTACTTGGGTTTCAAAAATTCATTTAGCAATGATGCACAGTTTCGCCCATGACTGTCCGATAGTAATAAAATTTTATTCGTTGGCTGACTCTCAATTGGTCTTTTTGTCGAATTTTTAGGAACATTGTCTCGTCCTACCACCTGAGTAGATTTCTCTGTTTCATCAATTTTATCACTTAAGGCACTAAAACGGTTGCTTGTATTCAGATGAGTAGATTTCTCTGTTTCATCAATTTTATCACTTAAGGCACTAAAACGGTTGCTTGTATTCAGATGATATAACTTCATTCCTCTTTGTATTTATGCATATGGAACATATAACTAACTAACCATCTTGTTTAAGAAATATTTTATGAGGTTCCAGCTTCTGATAACGATATTTTCTTGTCTTATCACCCTGCTATATTCTTTTTTTCTTGTATCTGTACATTTCACAGTCTGCTTGAGTATTAAACATTCCACACCTTTCGTTCAAATCTAGCATTCATGATTTCTCTGTTGATCCATTTCTTGCTGTGTCTTACATTTATGTTTCAGCGGACCTTTCGAAAAGCTTTGTTTATGAGGTGACTTAAGACTGAGATGAAAGGTTTGCACCTTTTTTCCACATAATCGCTGCATGAGGTCTTCTGATCTGAGTAACATTCCCAAAATTACAATGTCGGAAAAATATCTATATATGGCGACTTTTATCCATTTTCGACATTTGCGAGCTGCTAATACGGCTTTACTACAATTAGGTAACGTTCAACTCAGATCTATGTCTTCATATATAATATTGATAATAAAAATAATATTTTTTAAACGAAAAACATGTCACGGCCAGTTACGAAAACTTTCCTCCAAAATTTGTCCACAAATGATAATGTAAACCATGTATTAGCATTTTTTTTATTGAACCATACTACGAAACAGGCAAAATGGCAAGAGAGGAAGAGTTTATTTGTAACATTTATGTGTGAGGCTTTTTAATTGGGCGCCATCGCGTTTATTTTGTTTCCGATAGACGCTTTATCTGTGGTCGTTCCCGTGAGCTGATAGGTCGCTGCTCAGTGGTCGCAGTATGGCCTATGGAATATATGGCGGTGTTTACGTATTAAATGATGAACGCTGACACATTCGCGCTGTACAGTAGTCTGTAGGTAAGTTTCATAATTACAACACATATACAACAGATTTTATTTTCAGGTTATCTAGTATTTGCATTTAGCACGACTGTGAGTAGTTCGAAAGATTCCTTCGTTGTATCATTTCTGGATGGTGTCAGACCCGAAAAACTAGACTTACAGGCTTAGTGCCAAATAATGGAAAAATACCTATGGTTTAAGAAGTTTTCAGAAAGAAACTAATAAATCTAGTCCTATGACATACAGATTTTAGCCCCGACGATATCCCAGATGACAGTGCTAAAACTTCACGATATAAAGAAAGAAATGTTATTCCTTGAAATAAACATGCATTGGAAAAATTCTGTCTTCTGAACTTGCGCATTGAAATTCTGGATACGCACATTTTATTGAAATTAACTGTGCATTATACCTCGTTTATTGTGTTCACATTCACTATATAATAAATTTGCATATGACCACCTTCGCTCACCTTTATACGTTGCTGGCTGCAGAGGAACTCACTCGGCGTGAAAAGTGAAATGAAAGTATTTCTGATAATGACATTTAATGTTCTGGTCGTATCACTATAGTCCTTCGAATAAATTAAAATTACCTACTCGAACGTAAGTGGGAGTTTGTGCATTATTAACTGACCAATAACAAATCTAAATGTTTGTGTTCTGAGAGGGAACCCGTTTTGAAAGAAGTTTTCGAATAACATGCTACAGTTCGTTGGGATTCAAAATTACGTCGGTTTTGTGCTGGCAGAGTGTAGGGCAGTTTGTGTGTGTTAACTGTTCATATATTAAGACTGAATACAGTGCAGTCATACTATTTTAAGACATTGTAAGGCTTAAGGTCTATATAATACCAAGCTAAAAATATAAGAAAGGAAAGAAATTGGGTAAATAAGTCTCTCAAATTAAGCGGCTAGATTGTGGAAATGAGTCTACTTGATGTAAATTCTTTCCCATGAAGAACTTGGATCTTTTTCATAATAAATTAACCTTATAAAATGTTGTTAATGAAGTTTATCTGTAAAGAAATATCAGAAATAGCTTGAGAGACTGGTGTTGGTCTCACCTTCATAAATGACACCTTTGGTTAAATTAGGATCACTTAGCTATGTAGACTTGCAAAGAGGAGCTCCTTGAGGATGACAAAAATTTTGAAATGTTATCTCTGTGTATTAGAGGACTGACTTAGTCACCACTATTTCAGCATTCAGGTTTTATTTGCATTTCTGCCCGTTTGCTTTCTTTTTACTGCCAGTAAGACTTCAATTTTCATTTATGATCTTTTCATGGAAGTAAGTGAAGTTCTTGTGCACTGTAAAAGATGGGGAGTTGACATTCATTAGTGGGTTACATAAAAAAAAAAAAGTTTGGATATTTCTTTTCATTATTTCACTGATTAAATGATCATGTATGTTGGGAGGGGGGGTATATTATAGAGAGAAAACCTAATTTAACATTTACTCTTAGAGATACAGCTGAAACACATTTAGTGCATGTTGTCATTGTTATTACCTATAATCTGGATATTTTTCAATTTTTTCCAAATTATTTGATCAGGACATTCATGGCTACATTTAGAACATGTTCAATCACCTGAGGACCATTGTCTTAATAGTTTGAGTTGGTTATGTTTGTAGATCTTATCTTGTTGTGTTTGATTGCTCCCCCCTCCCCCCTCTCTCTCTGTCTCTCTCTCTCTCTCTCTCTCTGTCTGTCTGTCTCTGTGTGTGTGTGTGTGTGTGTGTGTGTGTGTGTGTGTGTGTGTGTGTTTTTTATTTACATAGGGAAGTTTTAATTTTTGAGGCGTTATGGTTTTGTTTTTTGCAGCGGTAGGTGTTGGTTTTTCCATATCAGTAGTTATGGTTGACCTATATAGGTCAAGGGAAATGACAGATTCTGATTTTCGTATTTTTATATGTAGGTGTAGGTGGGTACCGAAAGCTGTGGTCAAGGGAAATGTCAAATTCCAATTTCCGTAGTTTTTGCTGTAGGCGTTGGTGTTTTGGTATTGTCAGCTGCCATTGACCTATATAGGTCAAGGGAAGTGTCAGATTCCTGCAGATTTTGTAATTTTTTTTTTTTGTTCATCATGTGTGTGTTAGGATCGTGGTGGTTTTTTTACTGTTACATTTAGCTTGTCCCCTCCCTAAAACCCCAAATTACCTGCAGTTGTCCCATTAGTTTGATTGTATTTTTGGAAGGAGATGTTACTATCTAATTTATACGTATTTTTGTGTTTGTTGCCATGTGTATGTAGTGATATCATAGGTGCCATATTGTTGACGCTTAGAATAGCCATTTCCACTATATTGATATCATGGGTAAAAGCAGACGGGTGGAATATGACACTTCCATATTCGCCTCTTGATCATATATAAGGATGTCTGTTGTCAAGTGAGATACCAGTTTTCATAGGAAGTTCATATCAGTATGCTTAAAATTAAATGCAGTCCACAAAGTATTACACACAGTCAAAGAATTCCTGTAAAGAATAGAAACAGCTGTGCAAAAGAAAAATTTTAATCAGACCACCAGTGACTGATTTTATGTGAACAAGTTTATTGTATGTATACCTGTATGATTGAATAATGTACTGTTTTTTGTCCTATGCTGAGAGTTTTGTATCTTCGTGAAGATCATTTACTACTTGCATTGCGATATTTATTTTGTAAATTAAACTATTCTTGTTGACCAAGCACATAAGTGAAAAAATGTACTGGCATTCATGACGAGCTGCTTGAATAAATTTGTGCAAGAGTGTCTAGGGTCGATTCTACTCATAAACCTGATTACCTCCATTGGTGCCATCAAGACATTGGAAAAAAAAGACATTTTTAAATCTTTAAATTAAAAGCTTTGGTGCCAAACATTTAAAGTCTTTTCTTCAACATTTGAGTGCTGCAAGATGTGCCATACTGAAGAATTTGTTTACATGTGACTGATTTCACTTGAATATAACGTCATACGTCATAAATATCCAAGGTATGCAGCTTTGATTGTTTGCAAATCACAGAATTGTAACTGAACAAACAGCATCTGGTGTCGAATTGTCTTTTTCATAGGTTGAGGATGTGGACTTACTTTCAGAGCTGATTATTAGTGTGTAATACCAGGAATTTTGAAGGCTTAACTGTCGATTTATTTCAGCATCTTCCTGTTTTTTGTGTGCAGTTGAAACTGAATGAACTGAGTCTTGTGAACACTGAAAGACAAATGATTTGAAGTGAACCAGCCTAGAGCTGCATTGAATATTGTGGGTGAAGTGTTCTCTAAACTGCAGTTGGTTGCTTTGTCAACCATAATGGTTGTGCTGTCTGCAAATAGGATAAAGTGTGCTTTTTGGCTCACACACAATGGCAGCTCATTGATAAAGATTAAGAATATGAACTCTACAATATTCGACATCTCACTGCGCCCAAGTCAGAACAGGCAGTAGCTATTGCAGAATTATTTGACACTACCTTCTGCTTTCTGCCCTCTTGTTTCATGCCACATCCCTGCTGTTCCATTTAGACCATAGTAGAATTTTACTATGGATACTGCATTTAGATGGTCCATAATCCTCTTGTACATAAACTTATCCATTATTTGTGGATGACTTGGAAGCCTCAGCTTTATCACCTTTTTTGAAGAATAGTTCGACAATTGCACATTTGAATCCAATAGGAAGAGCACCTTGATTTAAAGGTTCATTAAATATTTGACAAAACTCTTAAAAATAAATTAATAGCACTGCTGTATTACTTTAATTGGGAAATACGGAAGCGTCCGATCCCACCCGTCTGCTTTGACCCGTGACATCACAAATATGGCGGAAATGACCATAAACCACGATTCCAATACAGCACATATAAAGTCGTTACATACACATTATGAGGATGAAAATACATCGAAAAACAAACACACACACACTTTCCACAAAAAGCCTAACGGGACGTGTGTGGAAAATGGGGTGTTTTTCGGTGGGGGGCAAACTAAATATAAACAAATTTAGGCACCCACACACATACAAAACCACACAAAATGACGAAAAAAACCGACATCACAAAATTCCCCAAATACCACTGAACACAATATCTTCTGGAATCGGACACTTCCCTTGACCTATATAGCTCATCAGCAGCTTCCGATCCCATAAATTAGGATCACACTTCCCTTGGCTTATATAGCTCAAAAACATCTCCCAATACCAATACCAACACCAACATACACAGCCACACTTTGGGATTGAACACTTCCCTTGACCTGCGCAGTGTTAATTTTATCTGTCTTATCCATTCCTGAACAAAAACAACAACCGATTAATTTTACTAAAATTACCACACGACGTACAGCAAACAACACTAAATTAACCTTCACACAAAATCGTTAACTCACTGAAACGAATTCCACTACAAACACAGCCAACACGCGAACAATTCTTGATAAAGAGCAAAAGCAAACTGAGCCCATTACACCACACAAACGGAAACCCTGAACATACCACCAGAGAGCACAACAAACCACAACACGATGACATCTACAAACACGCCACACTCACAAACCAAACTCCACGCTGTCATGACATCACACACGACAACACCCTTACGTCACGGGTCAAAGCCGACACGTGGGATCGGACGCTTCTGTCAACCCCTTTGATTGATACATTGTCCACACCAGTGCTATTTTTGTCTTTCATTTGTGTTATCACCTTCCCAACCTCATAGTGGGATAGCCCTACATGCATCTGGCTGATTTTGTTCTCTGCAGATTTTTGTAGAAAGTTCACGGCATCAACCACAAACCCTCTACTACCAATTTCATGAGTTATTGTCCAAAAATTGTTGTTGAAAATATTGCTAACTATTTCATCATCTACCATGCTGCCATGATAACGCACTTCAGTAGTGCCTGTATCGCCTGCACTTTACCTGTCCTCCCTTTTCGCCGTCATCCAAATTGTAGCATTTAAAATTGGTCTTACATCACTCTTGTGAGAAAGTCAATAACTGTCCTCAGATTAAAAGAGCTCATTAAACTCTCAGAATGTGTCCTATCATTATTGCAGGTAAGAAAATTTACATTAAAATCACCAGGCCTGTTTATTTCCTTGATTTTTGAGAACAATAGTTAAGTGATTCTGCCTGCTTGAAAAATATACTCAGATTGACCATTCATTTGATACAAATGCTACTTTACGGATTTCTCCTGGAATATTACTGTTTCCTTTGAGAGTAACTATCGTACTGATCATTTTACATGTTTCTAACTGCCTTTTAATAAACATTTTTCTCTGCCAACTGTTTCAGTGCTGGTGTCTTGCATTTGAAAAATCAGTGTGTCTTTCAAGAGAATTTAAATTATTTTTCCACTTTATTGTAAGATTTATGCAGTGCATTCTTCAACGTACAAAATTGTTCATAATATGCATAGTAATATACATTGGAGATTTGTCTATTGTACTGGGTGGTTGTAATTAAATTTCCCTATTTAACACACTATATTGCGGAAACTAATTACCATATGAGTACCACTTGGTGGCCTTAATGTCCAGAGTTTGGGGTGCATGATTTCCATGTGTAACAGTGCCACCGTGCAGTCCAACTATGGCCACCACGTGCCATTATCTGTCATTGTGATTCATAGTCTTGCAATCCTGACCATCCACAGTGCACTTGATGTGTCAACATGAGCTTGGAAAAAAGGAGTAGGGCATTATTGGTGAAGCACTATTATCAAAACAACGGTAATGCTGCAGCTGCACTTCGAGAATATCGCGGGCTGAAAGGATTGCGGAATGGTTCTGTTTCTGTGCCTGCTGTGCGGAATGTGATGAAATAATTCGAATCGACTGGAGAACTGGGCGTCTCTCTGGGAAGAGGCCGACGATCGCTTGCACCACAGATAGTTGATGAAATTACTGTTGCTGTGGCAGACAACACTGCATGCAATTGCTGATTATCAGGTGATGTGCATGCTGTTTAAAATAGTTTAACATCCTGTGGTCCACTGTTCAGAAGGTGCTTTGAACCATTCTCAAATTGTATCTGTGTAAGGTCCATATAATGAAGCAGCTTGCACCACAGGACACACAACGGGTTGTTGACTTTGCTCTTCTTTCTCACAAGGGTTGAAGTTGACAAGGGCTGGTCCTGGACCATCGTACGGACAGACGAAGCTCATTTTTCTTTAACGTATGAGGTGAACACACAGAATTGCCGGTGTGGGGATCTTCACCTCCAGTCACTGTGCCTGAAATTCCTCTGTATGGTGAATATGTTACCATATGGTGTGGGTTCACAGCTTTGTTCATCATTGGCTCATACATTTTTGAAAAGGCTGGCGCTCAAGGGCCAAAGACGTGCAGTGTCACTGGCCAGCATTACTGCAATATGCTTCCCCAGCGTCCCCCCTGCACATCGCTTGTGAAGTTCATCTGCTTCTCAGAAATACATTCGGAAATGATCAAATTATCAACCGATTGTTTCCAAATGCTTGGCCGGCACGATCACTTGATCTCACTCCCTGTGATTTCTGGTTGTGGGGCTACTTGAAACACAGGATTCACCAAGGAAACATCCACACACATGCTGATCTGAAGTGCAGCATATCAAGAGAGGTAGCCAGCATACCTATGGACATACTTCGTCTGTTGCGGAGAATGCAATCCTGTTCTTGCAAACTTATCTGGTCGGTGATGTGCACCATAGTGAGGCTCTTCTGTAGCGATATCGGTACCAGTATGTAATGGTATAATGTACTGTAGCAGCTCATTAAAAGTGGTTCAGTTGCATTGATTCAGCATTATTTCTCTCACCATCTCCTTGACATTAATGCTACCAAGTTTGATACCCCCCCCCCCCCCCCCCCTGCGGGTCCGGGGATTAGAATAGGCCCGAGGTATTCCTGCCTGTCGTAAGAGGTGACTAAAAGGAGTACATCCCCCTCAAGGGGGTAGTTAGCGCCTTAGCGGAGACGGACGATTCCACGACCTATATTTGTGGTCTTTTTGGTTTTTCACTTCTCGTTTCTTCCTTCCTTTGGTTGGTTCCTTTCTTTGTTCTTCTCCATCTCAGTGTCTTCCTTACTCTTCTCCTTGCCTTCTCTGGTCTCCGCCTCGGCGTTTGAGACAGTCTGTCCTCTCTCTCTTCCTTTTCCTCTTCTTCCTTCCTCCCTGTGCACGCCTGAAGGCCGACCCACGCGTTCGCACGCGTAGCCGGTGACGGGGTAACGCATAATTCCCCGCCCTGGGTAGACAAGTAAGGCACGCACGTACTCCCTGGTAAAGGCCAGGCCCAGGGAGGGGTGATTGCCTGAGCTGATACCTTCTGACCATGCCGATTGGTCCCTCCGTCTGTTTCTTGGGAGGTGTGACCTGAGGTGTAAACATTCACCTAAGGCGGGAGTGCCCTCTGAGAGGGTCCCCACAAGGAAGGAGCGCGCCATCGGAGACGCTGGCAATCGTGGGGGATTCCTCCGCAATGGATTTCTCTTCTTCTCTCTCGACTTCTGCCCACAAATGGAAACATGGCCAGCCACCAGTGACAAAAGTACTACCGCCTGCCCCACAGTTCCTCGTCGTTTCTTGATCTGAGGACGGAAAGGATTTTTCCTCTGTCAACCCTTTCGTTATCCAGAAGGGTGTCGATGCCATAGCCGGTACTGTTAAGTCTTGTACAAGGTTGCGTAATGGTACCTTGCTACTAGAAACTGAGGGCGCCTTTCAGGCACAGAAACTGCTTCGAGCCACACTCCTGTACACATTCCCTGTCCGGGTGAAGGCTCACCGAACTTTGAATTCGTCTCGTGGTGTGGTCTATACTAGATCTCTCGACGGATTGACTGACGAGGAGAATCAGTCTTTCCTCGCTGAGCAGGGCATGACGGCTGTCCATAGGGTCATGAAAAAGGTCAACAATGACCTTGTACCGACCCGGACACTTTTCTTGACCTTTGATAGTGTTCAGCTGCCATCGCGCATCAAAGCGGGCTACGAGGTTATTTCTGTTCGCCCCTATGTCCCGACACCTACGCGCTGCTACCAGTGTCAGCGTTTTAATCACACTCGCCAGTCTTGTTCCAATGCGGCTAAATGTGTCACTTGTGGCAGGGATGCCCATGAGGGTGACTGTCCACCTCCGTCTCCTCGTTGTGTGAACTGTCAGGGTGACCATGCGGCATCCTCCCGCGACTGTCCCATCTATAAGGAAGAACGCTGTATCCAAGAAATTCGGGTCAAAGAGAAAGTGTCCACCTCGGCTGCTCGCAAGCTATTTGCTAGTAGGAAGCCCACGCTGCTCCCAGCGGGGAAATACAGTACTGTCCTCGCCTCTCCTCGGACTACCAGGGAGGTGGCAACCCAGACATGCGATCTGACCTTCAGCACCACGGTCGTCCATTTGGTCAGTGCTAAGATCACGCGGTCGACGTCTCCTCTTCCTCCCATCACCCCCAGACACAAGCCCCTTCATCAGCTTCTGCTAAGACGAAGACCCAGAAGTCAGATGCAAGGGCCTTCAAGAAGGAACCGTCCCTTGCAGACTTCCTACATACCTCGACCTCCCAGCCATCGACCAGTACTTCCACCAAACGACCTTCCAAGAAGGCTCATAGGAAGCACAGTTCTCCTCCTCCGCCACGGCGCATTTCTTCTCCTGCGCCACCCAGTGGTTGCCGCCCCAGGCCGTCATCCGTTTCGCCTGGCCGCACCGCTGGTAGCCGAACATCTGGCCGTTCACCGGCGGAGGAAGCTCCCCCTCCCGGCCATCTTACCAAGATGGCCGATGAACATATAGAACCAATGGACGATGACTGTCTGCCTACTGATAGCGGCGGCAGTGCTCGCACGAAGCCAGGCCCTCAGTGACCTTTGAGGTGACCCCTTCTTTCATCTTCCTTTTCTTCTTACGATGGCACTTATTCACTGGAATATTCGTACCATTCGCTCCAACCGAGAGGACTTGAAGTTGCTGCTCCACTTGCACCGTCCGCTCGTCGTAGCCCTCCAGGAAACGAAGCTACGCCCATGCGATCAAATTGCCTTGGCAGACTACACCTCTGTGCATTTTGACCTACCCCCTGTGGTAGGTATTCCGGCTTATGGAGGGGTTATGTTGCTGGTCCGGGATGATATTTACTACGATCCCATCACATTGCACATCGGCCTGCAGGCAGTTGCCATCCGAATTACTCTCCCCACTTTTACATTTTCCATTTGTACCATTTACACTCCATCGTTGTCTGCCGTTACCAGGGCAGACATGATGCAAATTATTGCTCAGCTACCTGCACCATTTTTGTTAACTGGAGACTTCAATGCCCACTATCCCCTTTGGGGCTCTCCAGCATCCTGCCCGAGGGGCTCCCTGTTGGCAGACCTTTTCAACCAGCTCAATCTTGTCTGCCTCAATACTGGCGCCCCTACTTTTCTTTCGGAGACATCTCACACCTATTCCCATTTAGACCTCTCTATATGTACTACCCAACTTGCATGCCGGTTTGAGTGGTACGCACTTTCTGATACATATTCGAGCGACCACTTCCCGTGTGTTATCCATCTCCTGCAGCATACCCCCTCTCCGTGCTCATCTACTTGGAACATCTCCAAAGCAGACTGAGGGCTCTTCTCTTCCAGGGCGATCTTTCAGGATCAAATCTTCACAAGCTGCAATCGTCAGGTCGCACACCTCACGGGATGCTGAATATTCCAACCCTCACCCTACTTCTTCTCCACATCGCGTACCGGTCCCCTGGTGGACCGCAGCATGTAGAGACGCTTTACGTGCTCGTCGCTGTGCTTTACACACCTGTATACGCCACCCTACAGTGGCGAATTGTATCAATTATAAACGATTATGTGCACAGTGTCGTCGTATTATTAAATAAAGCAAGAAAGCCAGCTGGGCTGCTTTCACAAGCACCTTCAATAGTTTTACTCCTTCTTCTGTTGTCTGGGGTAGCCTGCGCTGGCTATCTGGCACTAAGGTCCACTCACCAGTTTCTGGCTTGACGGTCGCGAATGACGTCCTTGTGGCCCCTGAGGATCTGAGGATGTCACCAATGCCTTCGGCCGCTTTTTCGCAGAGGTTTCGAGCTCCGCTCATTACCACCCTGCCTTCCTCCCCCGAAAACAGGCAGAGGAGGCTAGGCCACCTAACTTCCGCTCCTCTAATCGTGAAAGTTATAATGCCCCATTCACCATGCGGGAACTCGAAAACGCACTTGGCCGATCACGGTCCTCTGCTCCCGGGCCTGATTCTATTCATATTCAGATGCTGAAGAACCTTTCTCCTGCTGGTAAAGGTTTCCTTCTCCATACTTATAATCGCATCTGGATTGAGGGACATGTTCCCGCATGCTGGAGCGAGTCTATTGTTGTCCCGATTCCTAAGCCGGGGAAGGACAAGCACTTGCCTTCCAGTTATCGACCCATCTCGCTTACCAGCTGTGTCTGTAAAGTGATGGAGCGAATGTTTAACTCTCGTTTGGTTTGGCTGCTCGAGTCTCGACGCCTACTTACCAATGTACAATGTGGATTTCGTAGGCGCCGCTCTGCTGTTGACCATCTGGTTACTTTGTCGACCTTCATTATGAATAACTTCTTGCGGAAGCGCCGGACCGCAGCTGTGTTCTTTGATTTGGAGAAGGCTTTCGACACCTGTTGGAGGGCGGGCATTCTCCGCACCATGCATACATGGGGCCTTCGCGGTCCCCTCACTCTTTTTATTCGTTACTTTTTAATGGATCGACAGTTCAGGGCACGTGTAGGTTCTGTCCTGTCAGACACCTTTCGCCAGGAGAATGGGGTGCCACAGGGCTCAGGTTTGAGCGTCGCTCTCTTCGCCATAGCGATCAATCCAATAATAGATTGACTCCCAGCTGATGTATCAGGCTCCCTTTTCGTGGACGATTTTACTATCTATTGCAGCGTGCAGCGTACATGTTTCCTGGAGCGCTGTCTTCAGCATTCTCTTGACCGTCTTCACTCCTGGAGTGTCGCCAATGGCTTCCGTTTTTCTGCCGAGAAGATGATCTGTATTAACTTCTGGCACTACATAGAGTTTCTCCCACCGTCCTTACGACTCGGTCCCGTTGCTCTCCCATTCGTGGAGACAACAAAATTTTTAGGTCTTACATTTGACAGGAAACTTATCTGGTCTCCACATGTGTCATATTTGGCTGCCCGTTGTACCCGTTCTCTAAATGTCCTCCGTGTTGTCAGTGGTACGTCGTGGGGAGCGGATCGAACCATCCTACTTTGTCTATATCGGTCGATCGTCCGCTCCAAGCTGGATTATGGGAGCTTCGTATACTCCTCTGCACGGCCATCCATCTTACGCCGCCTCAACTCCATACAACATCGGGGTTTACGTCTTGCGATTGGAGCGTTTTATACTAGTCCCATCAAGAGTCTTCATGCTGACGCTGGTGAATCGCCACTCACCTACCGGCGCGATATACTGCTTCGTCGGTATGCCTGTCGGCTACTGTCAATGCCCGACCACCCATCTTATCGTTCCTTTTTTGATGACTCGACCATCAATACGGGTTGTATGTCTCTGCCCTGCTACCCCCTGGAGTTTGCTTTCGTCGCCTCCTTCAACACCTTAATTTTTCACTCCCTGCAACCTTTCGAGTGGGTGAGAGCCACACGCCATCTTGGCTCCAGGCTCAGGTTCGCGTTCACCTTGACCTCACCTCGCTCCCAAAGGAGGTTACCCCCGGTTCGGTCTACCACTCCTGTTTTCTCGAACTTCGTTCGAAGTTCATTAATATGACCTTCATTTATACAGATGGCTCTAAGACCAATGACGGGGTCGGGTGTTCTTTTATTGTCGGGGCACAAAGTTTCAAATACCGGCTCCATGGCCATTGTTCAGTCTTCACAGTTGAGCTCTTTGCCCTCTACCAGGCTGTTCTTTACATCTGCCGCCACCGACATTCTGCTTATGTCATCTGCTCAGATTCCCTGAGCGCCATCCAGAGCCTCAGTGATCCGTACCCGGTTCACCCTTTCGTGCACCGGATCCAACGCTCTCTTCAGCAGCTGGTGGACGTCGGTTCTCCGGTTAGCTTTATGTGGGTTCCTGGCCATGTCGGTATCCCTGGGAACGAAGCTGCAGATGCTGTGGCCAAGGCTGCGGTCCTCCAGCCTTGGACGGCTTCTTGTTGTGTCCCTTCGTCAGATTGTAGCAGGGTCATTTGTCGGCGCATTTTATCGCTGTGACATGCCGATTGGGCTGCACTTACGGACAACAAGCTTCGGTCCTTGAAACCTCCTCCTGCGGCTTGGACGTCCTCCTCCCGCCCTTCCCCCCTGCGGGTCCGGGGATTAGAATAGGCCCGAGGTATTCCTGCCTGTCGTAAGAGGCGACTAAAAGGAGTCCATCCCCCTCACGGGGGTAGTTAGCGCCTGCGTCCGGAGACGGACGATCTTCACGACCTATAATCGTGGTCTTTTTGGTTTTAAACTTCTCGTTTCTTCCTTCCTTTTGTTGGTCCCTTTCTTTGCTCTTCTCCACCTCACTGTCTTCCTTACTCTTTCCCTTGACTTCTCCTTGCCTTCTCATTGCCTTTTTCTCCTTGCCTTCTCATTGCCTTTTTCTCCTTGCCTTCTCATTGCCTTTTTCTCCTTGCCTTCTCATTGCCTTTTTCTCCTTGCCTTCTCATTGCCTTTTTCTCCTTGCCTTCTCATTGCCTTTTTCTCCTTGCCTTCTCCTTGCCTTCTCATTGCCTTCTTCTCCTTGCCTTCTCTGGTCTCCGCCTCGGCGTTTGAGACAGTCTGTCCTCTTTCTCCCTCTCTCTCTTCTTTTTCCTCTTCTTCCTTCCTCCCTGTGCGTGTCTGAAGGCCGACCCACGCGTTCGCACGCGTAGCCGGTGACGGGGTAACGCGTAAGTCCCCGCCCTGGGTAGACATGTAAGGCACGCGCGTACCCCCTGGTAAAGGCCAGGCCCGGGGAGGGGTGATTGCCTGAGCTGATACCTTCTGACCATGCCGATTGGTCCCTCCGTCTGTTTCTCGGGAGGTGTGACCTGAGGTGTAAACATTCACCTAAGGCGGGAGTGCCCTCTGAGAGGGTCCCCACAAGGAAGGAGCGCGCCATCGGAGACGCTGGCAATCATGGGGGATTCCTCCGCAATGGATTCTACTCCATCGCTTTCGACTTCGACCCAAAAACGGAAACGTGACCAGCCAACAGTGACAAAAGTACTACCGCCTGCCCCACAGTTCCTCGTAGTTTCTCGCACTGAGGACGGAAAGGATTTTTCCTCTGTCAACCCTTTTGTTATTCAGAAGGGCGTTGATGCCATAGCCGGATCTGTCAAATCTTGTACCAGGTTGCGTAACGGCACCTTATTACTAGAAACTGAGAATGCCTTTCAGGCACAAAAACTGCTTCGGGCCACCCTCCTGTACACGTTCCCTGTCCGGGTGGAGGCCCACCGAACTTTGAATTCGTCTCGTGGTGTAGTGTATACCAGCTCCCTCGACGGATTGACTGACGAGGAGCTTCAATCTTTCCTCGCTGAGCAGGGCGTGACGGCTGTCCATCGGGTCATGAAAAAGGTCAACAACGACCTTGTACCGACCCGGACACTCTTCTTGACCTTCGATAGTGTTAAGCTGCCATCGCGCATCAAGGCGGGCTACGAGGTTATTTCTGTTCGCCCCTATGTCCCGACACCTACGCGCTGCTACCAGTGTCAGCGTTTCAATCACACTCGACAGTCTTGTTCCAATGCGGCTAAATGTGTCACTTGTGGCAGGGATGCCCATGAGGGTGACTGTCCACCTCCGTCTCCTCATTGTGTGAACTGTCAGGGTGACCATGCCGCATCCTCCCGCGACTGTCCTGTCTATAAGGACGAACGTTGCATCCAAGAAATTCGTGTCAAAGAGAAAGTGTCAACCTCGGCTGCTCGCAAGCTATTGGCTAGTAGGAAGCCCACGCTGCTCCCAGCGGGGAAATATAGTACTGTCCTCGCCTCTCCTCGGACTACCCGGGAGGTCGCAACCCAGACATGCGATCTGACCTTCAGCACCACGGTCGTCCGTTCGGCCAGTGCTAAGATCGCGCGGTCGACGTCTCCTCTTCCTCCCATCACACCACAGACACCAGCCACTTCCTCAGCTTCTGCTAGGTCGAAGACGCCGAAGTCAGAAGCACGGTCCTTCAAGAAGGAACCATCCCGTGCAGACTTCCTCCGTCCCTCGACCTCCCAGCCTTCGACCGATACTTCCACCAAACGTCCTTCCAAAAAGGCGCATAGGAAGCACAGTTCTCCTTCCCCGCCACGGCGCATCTCTTCTCCTGCGCCACCCAGCGGTTGCCGCCCCAGGCCGTCATCCGTTTCGCCTGGCCGCACCGCCGGTAGCCGTACATCTGGCCGTTCACCGGCGGAGGAAGCTCCCCCTCCCGGCCATCCTCCCGAGATGGCCGATGACCCTATAGACCCCATGGACGATGACTGTCCGCCTACTGATAGCGGCGGCAGTGCTCGCTCGAAGCCAGGCCCTAAGCGGCCTTCGAGGTGACCCCTTCTCTCATCTTCCTTTTCTTACGATGGCACTTATTCACTGGAATATTCGCAGCATTCGCTCCAACCGAGAGGACTTGAAGTTGCTGCTCCGCTTGCATCGTCCGCTCGTCGTAGCCCTCCAGGAAACGAAGCTACGCCCATGCGATCACATTGCCTTGGCACACTACACCTCTGTGCGTTTTGACCTACCCCCTATGGTAGGTATCCCAGCTCATGGAGGGGTTATGTTGCTGGTCCGGGACGATATTTACTACGATCCCATCACGTTGCACACCGGCCTGCAGGCAGTTGCCATCCGCATTACTCTCCCCACTTTTACGTTTTCCTTTTGTACCGTTTACACTCCATCGTCATCTGCCGTTACCAGGGCAGACATGATGCAACTTATTGCTCAGCTACCTGCACCGTTTTTGTTAACTGGAGACTTCAATGCCCACCATCCCCTTTGGGGTTCTCCAGCCTCCTGCCCGAGGGGCTCCTTGTTAGCAGACCTTTTCAACCAGCTCAATCTTGTCTGCCTTAATACTGGCGCCCCTACTTTTCTTTCGGACACATCTCATACCTATTCCCATTTAGACCTCTCTATATGTACTCCCCAACTTGCACGCCGGTTTGAGTGGTATGCACTTGCTGATACATATTCGAGCGACCACTTCCCGTGTGTTATCCATCTCCTGCAGCATACTCCCTCTCCGTGCTCCTCTAGTTGGGCCATCTCCAAGGCAGACTGGGGGCTCTTTTCTTCCAGGGCGACCTTTCAGGATCAAACCTTCACAAGCTGCGATCGTCAGGTCGCACACCTCACGGAAGTCATTCTCGCTGCTGCTGAATATTCCATCCCTCACCCTACTTCTTCTCCACGTCGTGTACCGGTCCCCTGGTGGACTGCAGCATGTAGAGACGCTTTACGTGCTCGTCGACGTGCTTTACGCACCTTTAAACGCCACCCTACAGTGGCGAATTGTATTAATTATAAACGATTACGTGCTCAGTGTCGTCGTATTATTAACGAAAGCAAGAAAGCCAGCTGGGCTGCTTTCACAAGCACCTTCAACAGTTTTACTCCTTCTTCTGTTGTCTGGGGTAGCCTGCGCCGGCTATCTGGCACTAAGGTCCACTCCCCAGTTTCTGGCTTGAAGGTCGCGAATGAAGTCCTTGTGGCCCCTGAGGCTGTCTCCAATGCCTTCGGCCGCTTTTTCGCCGAGGTTTCGAGCTCCGCTCATTACCACCCTGCCTTCCTCCCCCGCAAACAGGCAGAGGAGGCTAGGCCACCTGACTTTTGCTCCTCGAATTGTGAAAGTTATAATGCCCCATTCACCATGCGGGAACTCGAAACCGCACTTGGCCGATCACGGTCCTCCGCTCCAGGGCCTGATTCTATTCATATTCAGATGCTGAAGAACCTTTCTCCTGCGGGTAAAGGTTTTCTTCTTCGTACATACAATCGCATCTGGATTGAGGGACATGTTCCCGCATGCTGGCGCGAGTCTATTGTTGTCCCGATTCCTAAGCCGGGGAAGGACAAGCACTTGCCTTCCAGTTATCGACCTATCTCACTTACCAGCTGTGTCTGTAAAGTGATGGAGCGAATGGTTAACTCTCGATTGGTTTGGCTGCTTGAGTCTCGACGCCTACTTACAAATGTACAATGTGGATTTCGTAGGCGCCGCTCTGCTGTTGACCATCTGGTTACCTTGTCGACCTTCATTATGAATAACTTCTTGCGGAAGCGCCCGACCGCGGCTGTGTTCTTTGATTTGGAGAAGGCTTACGACACCTGTTGGAGGGCGGGCATTCTCCGCACCATGCATACATGGGGCCTTCGCGGTCGCCTCCCTCTTTTTATTCGTTCCTTTTTAATGGATCGACAGTTCAGGGTACGTGTGGGTTCTGTCCTGTCCGACACCTTTCGCCAGGAGAATGGGGTGCCACAGGGCTCAGTTTTGAGCGTCGCTCTGTTCGCCATCGCGATCAATCCAATAATGGATTGCCTCCCAGCTGATGTATCAGGCTCCCTTTTTGTGGACGATTTTACCATCTATTGCAGCGCGCAGCGTACACGTGTCCTGGAGCGCTGTCTTCAGCGTTCTCTTGACCGTCTTTACTCCTGGAGTGTCGCCAATGGCTTCCGTTTTTCTGCCGAGAAGACGGTCTGTATTAACTTCTGGCGCTACAAAGAGTTTCTCCCACCGTCCTTACGACTTGGTCCCGTTGCTCTCCCAATCGTGGAGACAACCAAATTTTTAGGCCTTACCTTTGACAGGAAACTTAGCTGGTCTCCACATGTGTCATATTTGGCCGCCCGTTGTACCCGTTCTTTAAATGTCCTCCGTGTTCTCAGTGGTATGTCGTGGGGAGCGGATCGAACCGTCCTACTTCGTCTATATCGGTCGATCGTCCGCTCCAAGCTGGATTATGGGAGCTTTGTATACTCCTCTGCACGGCCATCCATCTTACGCCGCCTCAACTCCATACAACATCGGGGTTTACGACTTGCGATCGGAGCATTTTATACCAGTCCCGTAGAGAGTCTTCATGCTGACGCTGGCGAATTGCCGCTCACTTACCGGCGCGATATACTGCTTTGTCGGTATGCCTGTCGGCTACTGTCAATGCCCGACCATCCGTCTTATCGTTCCTTTTTTGACGACTCTCTCGACCGTCAATACGGGTTGTATGTCTCTGCCCTGCTACCCCCTGGAGTTCGCTTTCGTCGCATCCTTCAACACCTTCATTTTTCACTCCCTGCAACCTTTCGAGTGGGCGAGAGCCACACGCCACCTTGGCTCCAGGCTCAGGTCCGCGTTCACCTTGACCTCAGCTCGCTCCCAAAAGAGGTCACCCCCAGTTCGGTCTACCACTCCCGTTTTTTGGAACTTCGTTCGAAGTTCATCACCATGACTTTCATTTATACAGATGGCTCTAAGACCAATGAGGGGATTGGGTGTTCCTTTATAGTCGGGGCACAAAGTTTCCAATACCGGCTCCATGACCATTGTTCGGTCTTCACAGCTGAGCTCTTTGCCCTCTACCAGGCTGTTCTTTACATCTGCCGCCACCGACATTCTGCTTATGTCATCTGCTCAGATTCCCTGAGCGCCATCCAGAGCCTCAGTGATCCGTACCCGGTTCACCCTTTCGTACACCGGATCCAACGCTCTCTTCAGCGGCTGGCGGACGTCGGTCCGCCGGTTAGCTTTATGTGGGTTCCCGGCCATGTCGGTATCCCTGGGAACGAAGCTGCAGATGCCGCGGCCAAGGCTGCGGTCCTCCAGCCTCGGACAGCTTCTTGTTGTGTCCCTTCGTCCGATCTTAGCAGGGTCATTTGTCGGCGCGTTGTGTCGCTGTGGCATGCCGATTGGGCTGCACTTACCGACAACAAGCTTCGGGCCTTAAAACCTCTTCCCGTGGCTTGGACGTCCTCCTCACGCCCTTCTCGGCGGGAGGAGGTCGTTTTGGCCCGGTTACGAATTGGACACTGCTGGTTCAGCCACCGCCATCTGCTGACGGCTGCGCCGGTGCCGTTCTGCCCATGTGGGCAATTGCTGACGGTCCGCCACATTTTAACGTCCTGTCCAGATTTTAACACACTGCGTCTTGATCTTGGCCTGCCATGTACTCTAGATGCCATTTTAGCGGATGACCCACGAGCAGCTGCTCGCGTTCTTCGTTTTATCAACTTGACAAACCTCTCTAAGGACATTTGATTATGCTGTTTTTTTAATCCTATGCCTGTCAGTCTGTCTTTTATCGTGTTTTCCCTTTTAGTTGTTGTTTTTAAACTTGGGCCTCGCGGTGCATTCTTAACGTCGTCAGGGCACTAATGACCATTGAAGTTGTGCGCCCTAAAACCACCAACAAAAAAAAAAAAAAAAAAAACAGTGGTGTGCAGTTGGCAACTGGAACCCCCCATATGATTCCTGTAGACACCCTCCTGGTGGAAGCTGGTGTCCCACAAGGGAGTGATGGTAAAACGCCAGCAATTCTTGGTGACTATGCAGTCACAATCTGTCAGATGCCCTTCCATCAGTGGTACTTAACTGTTTCATAACCAGCAGTTCTGACTGCTTACAAATTGCACAAAATTGGTTAGACCAGCTGGGATACGACTGGAGGCTCCAGGCGAGGACATCAAACTGCTGCTCTTGTCTGTGTGCATGGAGTTCCCTCTCAATATCCCCTGTGGTGTGTACCCAGTCCTCTGTTTCAGATGATCCTCTTCTGTGTCCCCTAAGAAAATTGTTGACCCCTCCTTCCTCAGACACCTATTCTATTCTGTTCGGTTCTCTGCAGTTACCCAAATTCGACATCCATCTATGCAAATGGATGAAAAGTTAGTGACAGTTTTGGTTGTGCATTTGCATATGCAAGGTGACATGAGACGCATTTTCTGCCACATTCATGCAGTGTACACATGGGCTCTGCAGTACAATACAATAAAACTCTCTCTGCAAAGGACATCCTGATTTGAAGAGAGTCCGTGAGCATGGCATAACTCAATGCTACCACAGAAGCGTTTTGGTCACTAAGGTCCAAGACTAACTAGTTAACCTTCACAGTTCCGGAACTGGACTCTGCCCCAAGTGGGGTATTCTGAGAAATGAACATGCTGACAAATTAGCTAAATAAGCAACCACAGAAGACATGAGCCCACAGTACCCAGACATACGAATACATCATCAAATTTTGGAAATCTGGGATAAGGGATGTCAGGCAACCACAACCCTCTACAAGCTGAGAACAAACGAGGTGACCACCAGGGCCTGGTATACTTCACTGCAAGCCTCTCAGAAATCTACTTCCAGGTACTCCATGTCAGTGACCTCAGTAGTCATTGGACATTGTGAGAGAGCAAGTTGAGGCACTCCGCAGAACTCTGGGACTTTGAACGTGGTCAGGTGATTGGGCGTCACTTGTTATACGACTGTACACGAGATTTCCAGGCTCCTAAACATCCCTAGGTCCACTGTCTTCCGATATGATAGTGAAATGGAAACGTGAAGGGACACGTACAGCACAAAAGTGTACAGACCGACTTTGTCTGTTTACCGACAGAGACCGTCGACGATTGAAGGAGGTCATAATGTATAATAGGCAAACATCTAACCAGACTATCACACAGGAATTCCAAACTCATCAGGATCTGCTGCAAGTACTAGGACAGTTAAGTGGGAGGTGAGAAAACTAGGATTTCATGGTAGAGTGGCTGCTCATAATCCACACATCACACCAGTAAATGCCAAGCGACGTCTTACTTCGTGTATGGAGCGTAAACATTGGACGATTGAACAGTGGAAAAACATTGTGTAGAGTGACGAATCATGGTACACAATGTGGCAATCTGATGGCAAGGTGTGGGTATGGCGAATGCCCAGTTAACTATCGTCTGCCAGCATGTGTAGTGCAAACAGTAAAATTCGGAGGCGGTGGTGTTAGGGTGTGGTCGTGTTTTTCACGTTGTGCCCCTTGTTTTGCGTGGCACTATCACAGCACAGGCCTACATTGATGTTTTAAGCACCTTCTCGCTTCCCACTGTTGAAGAGCAATTCGGGGATGGCAATTGCATCTTTCAACACGATCGGGCACCTGTCCGTAATGCACAGCCTGTGGCAGAGTGATTTCACAACAACAACAACATTCCTGTAATGGACTGGCCTGCACAGCGTCCTGACCTGAATCCTGCAGAATACCTTTGTGATGTTTTGGAACGCCGACTTTGTGGCATGCCTCACTGACATACGTCAATACCTCTCCTCAGTGCAGCACTCTGTGAAGAATGGGCTGCCATTCCCCAAGAAACCTTCGAGCAACTGATGTCTGCAAGAGTGGAAAGTGGAAGCTGTCAAAAAGGCGAAGGGTGGGGCAACACCATATTGAATTCCAGCATTACCGATGGAGGGTGCCATGAGCTTGTAAGGCATTTTCAGCCAGGTGTCCGGATACTTTTGATCACACAGTATATCCTAGTAATTCTGACTACAGTGACCCTTGTTATGAGTATCCTTCAGTGACTGGCTACAGTTTTTAGCGATCACAGGCCCTGGAGCTGCCAGTTCTAGATGTTCTGCTTGTTTCCAGCACCATTTGGATGAAGATGACTCTCACGTTTTCATTTGCTTTCTTGCGTGCAAACACTAGCAGCATGTGAATTCTTACTCACCTTAACAGACCCACTACATCGAAATTGGTGAGAGAACTCGCATGTAGCCTGTGAGTGTGTGTTCGCTGTTAGCTGAAATGGGCATGAAAACATCTGTCACTATCATTCACTTTGTTTCTAAGAATAGTAATGAAACCTTTGCCTTCTGTGCAGTTGTCGGCCTTCCTCTGTCAGTCACCATTAGAAGTTAACGCCATGGACTTACGATGTTGCATGCGCAATTTCAAAACTGATAACTCATTCACATAGCTTTTGTTGTTCCAGCCTTAAATTGGAAGATATGTCTTATGCGGCTGTCCACAGTAGTGTATTCTGTGCACTCTTTTCATATTTGCATAATTATTGCATCTACATTCACTGTAGTCTATTCTTGGTCTCTCACTACAATTTGTAGCCCCACACTTCTCTGTTATGTAATTGACTGTACCTTGATAGCACAGGATGTTTCATATCTACTGATCACTTCTTTTAGTCAAGCAGTGCCACAAATTTCTTTTCTCTCCAATCTGATTCGGGTCCTCTTCTTTAGTTCCATGATCTACCCATCTAATCTTCAGTGTTTTTCTGCTCCACCACATTTTAAAATCTTCTGTTATCATGTTGTTTCTACTGTTTATTTTCTGTTATTTACTTCTGCATAAGGCTACACTCAAGACAGCTGCTTTTGAACAACACTTCCTAACATTTCATTTATTATTATTATTATTATTATTATTATTATTATTATTATTATTTGTGGATAAGTGCATTAGATTACTTAGATGTGGGCATTTCTCTTCCTCTGTGCCCCTGTTTCTTTCATTCTCTCCTGTGTGCCTGCTTTCTCACTTCAGAGCATGTTATTCCAGTCTTCTTCTTTGGTTTTTTCTTGTGGTCAACTTGCCGTTTGTGAAATTTGGACCTGAAGACTTGGCATTTGTGAATATTTCCTGGAGTAACTTCTGCCAATTTCATGTCAGTTTTGATCTCGGCAACCCATTTCATTGTGTCCGTTTTGGCTTTGCTCGTGTTGTCATAAAATCAGACAATTTGTTTTGTAAGTTTGTCTAGGTTCATTCTTCTAGTGTGTCTATAGAATTTTAACCTCTGTTTCCTAATTTCATTATGGGTATTTGTGTATTGTTGGATTTTCTGATTGCTTCTGAGTTGGTATTGTTCATGCGCAAGTTTTGGGCATAGAATTTTTCTTATGATTTTGCATTCCTTTTTCTCAGTGTTTTGATTGCATTGTTTTCTCATTCCAAATTAGTGTTTCTAATCCAAAGAGGTATTGTGGTTTAATTACCATATTGTAATGTCTTAGTTTTGTGCGCTTGGAGAATTATTTCTTGTTATAGATATTTTGGGTGAGTCAGTGTGCAGTTCCATCTGTCGGCATCTAATTTTGTTCACTTTTGTTTTGATTCCATTTTCCTGAATGGTTTCACCAAGATATTTAAATGGTGGAACTCGTTTAATTTTTCCATATTTTGTCTCCGTGAATAATGGGACTTGTTGTTTCAAAATATATCTGCCGACCGACTTTTTGTGCAGTTTCTTTCTGCATCAAGATCTTCATCTACACTATACCTACATACAAACTCTGCAAGCCACTATATGGCGCTTGGCGGAGGGTATGTTGTACCACTACTAGTCATTCCTTTTCTCTTTCACATGCAAGTAGAACAAAGGAAAGCAACTGTCTCTATGCCTCCATATGAGTCCCAATTTCCCTCATCTTATCTTCGTGGACCTTTCGAAAAATGTATGTTGGCGGCAGTAGAATTATTTTGCAGTCAACTGCAAATGCCAGTTCTCTAAATTTTCTCAATAGTGTTCCTCAAAAAGAATGTAGCCTTCCCTCCAGGATTTCCTATTTCAATTCCCCAAGCATCTTCATAAAATGCAGTCTTCTTTACAGATGAACCACACTTACCTAAAACTGTCTAAACAGAATCCGACAATCCGGCTTTCCTACTACAATCCTTACATGCTCATTCTATTTCATATCACTTTGCAACACTATGCTTAGATATTTGAACAATGTAACTGTCTGAAGCCTCACACTTCTAATGCTGTTTTTGAACATTATCGACGTGTTTTTCCTACTAATCTGCATAAACTTACATTTTTCTCCTTTTAGAGCTAGTTGCCATTCACCCCATCAACTAGAAATATTGTCCAACTCATCTTGTATCCTCCTAGAGTTCTCAATGACGACACCTTCCTGAATGCACATGACATAATAATCCTCATAGAAGCTCTGACAGCTATATCCTTAGAGATAAACAGATTTTACTCACAACGTATACCAGCAACACTAGGACCAAGAGGACAGCAAAACGAGGAATTTCCTCCTTCTTCAAGCCAAAATTGGGAAAATTACTAAGCACACACCAGGATCAAGACAAACTCGTGATGAATTTCGAAAACCTCTCTGTAATAGCCATGTGCGTAGAACCAGTAACGCCAATTGAAGACATAATAGCAGCCATTATGACTACCTCAAGACACGTGATGCCGGGACGAAACATCAACGTAGCTGGAGATGTCAACTGCAGATTAGACGTCATTAGTCATAGAACAAACGAGCTGCTAGACATGATGACAAGAAAGGAATCACCAAGGTCAACAAGGCGGACGAACAAACATACTTTGCACACTCAGGATGTAGCACCATTGACTTAATATTCTTCAAAGGATCAAACGTGACACTAAATAATTATAAAGTAAGTTAATCAGCAGATGAAACACCTCTAAAGAAGCAGTGCCCAGTTGTGGCCAGCTTTTGCTTCCCAAAAGTGAAGAGCAGAGTAAAAGCCACAGCAATTAACACCTCATGGCAGCTAAATAGCCATGTTCTAAGTCAGTAGACAGAAGAATGAAAAGAATTTGAGAACCACTTAAAGGGAAACAACATTGAATCGGCTGCCATAACCCTGGCAAAAATAATTCAGTCTGCCCTAATGTGCAAACCCAAAAGGAGAGTGCAGAAATGGTTTGACAAAGAATCTTATGGAAAAAGAAAGATCACCCTCCATATAGCAAAATCCAGCCAGAGCCTAGAGGATGTAAGATCCTACAGCCAAATCAGAAAAGAAAACAAAAATCTTCAGAAGACTAAACGAAAGGGATGCATGTAACAGGAAATGATCAATATGTTGGTGGAAGTCATAAAGGACCCATACTTAACATTGAGGCTACGAAAAGAGCAGTGGACAAATAGATACAGTTGGGGAAGAAAATTTTAGAAATATTCTCAACATAGATCAAACCAGCACTGCATATGAAATGATCAATATGGAGACAGACCTACCAGAAACTAACCCCTTCATGATGGAAGAGGTACATCAGATAACATAGTCTCTAAAACACAATAAGCCTCCAGGCCCCGACAGAATATGTAATGAACATACCAAAAGTTCAACTAGCCTACTGCTCCAACCAGGTATATGAAACATATGTCTACAAGAGGGCAACATACCAGAAATATGGAGGTTGTTGACACTTAAGATGCTATTTAAGGGGAAAGGCAACAAAATGGATCAGAACTCCTACAGGGAATTGTCCTGGAAAAATGCATGTTGAAGATACTAACAAACATTATCACAAAAGCAAATTTTTGAAGAAGTAGACCAGAAGATTCCGGAAGAACAATGGAGATTCCGGAAAGGCAGGAACATGCTACACACTATTAGCAACCTAAAAGACGACGTAGAGGAGGCATTAAGACATCGCCAAGGAAAATTCCATGCAGTCTTTGTAGATTATACCAAGGCCTTCAATAAACAAACAGGTGCATACTAATCTCAAAACTAGAATTAATAACAGGGAAAGATAAACTTAGTGTTGATCCATAATATGCTGATCGCTAACTTCATTCAGATCACAGGTGACGTAAGTACGTCGAAAACAATAACACAAACCAACGGCGTATTGCAGGGGGACCCACTAAACCCTGTACTTTTCAGTATTGCCACATATGATGATGTACAGATGATAAGACAAGAAATGGAGGACATCAAAATCTACGTATATGCGGATGACATGGTCATTGGTTCAAACTCCAGACTCAACCTGCAAAGAGCAACCAACCAACTCGAGACGTGGGTGCAGGAGATCAATATGGAAATTGACACGGGTAAAATCGTAAAGATGTCATTCTGCAACGGAGGTCGAGAAGCTGTGGAGGACAGAATATTTCTTGGGATGGAACCTCTTATGACAGTCGATAGCTTCAAATATCTGGGGCTGAATCTCTAACCACTGCCAGGTCATTCCCAATACATGTAAAATCTTGAGCAGCAGCTGCCACAAAAGTCATGTTTCACATCAAGGCTGTCACTGAAAACAGCCATGGCCTTGTTCACTACAAAAATAGTTCCCATCACAACCTATGGGATAGATAAAATTTGGGAAAAGTTGAGTCTGAAAGACCTAAGGACTCTGGAAGCAGTTAAGTCATGCTTCTTGAGAGCACAGAGTTTCAATACACACAGTCTATGCCAGTGTATAAACTCACCAGGGAACCCTTTTTCATAGAGGAACTGCGTATGAGGCTCCCATCGTCCGACAACTCGAATAAACTCCTACATGAAAGAGAGAAGAAAAGGGAAATTTGCCTGGACTTTTATACAACAGGAGCCATGACAAACATATCCTGGACCAACACAAATCAAGAACTCCTCACCTGGTGAACTCAATAGCAGTGCATGGATATGACCAAAAAATATGCCAGAACAAGTGTTTCCACGATCCCGGCAGCAACTGTGTGTGTGAATTGTGCAACCAACCCTGTGACGGTTACCATGTGACCAGCTGTAAAAAAAAAGAGTACAATCACTGGTAGAAGTCTGTAAATAGTAAACAATGTGAACACAGAAATGTGAGGAACAAGATGATATCACAAAGCTATGTAACTTATGCACAACCTGTGCACATTTATTCTAATTATAATTCTTATAATAATATGAACTAAATAATATATGTGTAATGGATGATAAAAAAATCAGGCATTTATAATGTGTGTACACTATGCTTTGGTAATTATAAAATATAAGGGGCTGTCAAATAAAAATGAGACAGATTAAAAAATTTAAGTAAATTGTTTATAATTTCAAAAATAATTACACTGGGTGATGAGACAGTCAGTGCCAGCATGGAAAAATACCTAAGGAACCATTATACACTCATGCGCCTCTTTGTCTGAAGCAAATCAACAGCCAAGAGTATCTTCTTTCAGGGTTCCAAAAAATATGGATAATAAGTGATTCAAAGGGTAATGATTCACTGAAGTCCCACAGCAATGCTCACACTAGTATCAGTTGCACGTAAATGCCTTTAAGATACCTTTTAATTTCTTGCAACACCAGCTGTTTTTCAGATTCGTAGTAAATTTCTAACAGATTCTCCTGTGCTACAGCCAGAGCATCATTAGAAGTTTAAAGCATTAATTTTGTTTCAGCAATTTGGAAAAATTGTAAACTTCACTTCTAGTACCCCTATTATGTAGGTGGCATAGATACCAAAATTTGTTTCATGTAGAATAATTGCATCTAACAGACAACTGATTATCTTTCAACAGTTCTTAAGTTCCTCGCAGTGTTTTACGAAAAGCGTAAAAATTCTGAACCCGCTCATCAAAAATTGCCATAAGCTGGTAATTGATAATAGATACCTATGTTTATACTCAGATTTATGGGCCTTCAAATTTCAAACTGCCTTTTCTTTACTGAACTTATTTTGACCTTGTTTGAGATTTTATTAAAATTTATCTGATCATTGGGGGGGGGGGGGGGGGGGGGGTGGTTATGAGGTCTTCAAGATTTGGAAGTACCCCACGACCAGAGGCCTGGGGCAGAGTGCACACGACCACGCCCCTTCCCATGTCGCTAGCCCAGCACTGCCTCGGCTCCATTGGACAGACTCAGTACTGACTGTAATGCACTGGTTTGCTGGATTTCATTTTCTTCTTTGAGCCTTGCTTCAGCCTGGATTAGAATGATGGCCGAGTATGACACTGAAAGGAGGTGAACACTTTGCATCGGTGCACTTTGCATTATCCATAATAATACTGTATGGACCATGATATCACAGAGTAGCTTGTTACTAGTATGTCGCAGGGTAGTGGTTATAAGTGCCATGAGCAATTTTTTGCGTGCACCCAAACTGTGGATTCCGTGATAACTAATTGCCACAGCAGTGAAGTTAACGAACTTGAAATTTAGTTAATGAATGATGATGACTTGTACATACTATTCTGCATATGTTTTGGCTTGATCAATTTTGTTCTGTATCTGTTGAAGCTGATAAGAAACCGGACAATAAACTTGCCATTTAGCCAGTTTAGGGGCCAGAAAAAAAATCATTTCGTGGAATGTTTGTGTTTCTGATATTTCGCGATATCTTGCCTAAATTAGAAATAATTTTGAACTGCAAATACAGTTAACTACCTCTAAAATGTGCAGTACTTCATATATCAAAACATTTGTTTTGTCAACATCGATATATATTTGTCATACATTTTACATAATACCATGGATAGCAATAATTTATTTCTAACACAATGTTGGCATATAATTTGAAGCAGAAATTTCTGATATTGCAATCTGTTTAGTTGTCACCTCTTTATGTGTAAAATTTCCTCTTTGTATTTTATAACAGCTGCACTGTCTCAATATGGCTACGACTGAAGTGAATGGATCTGCAGATTGCTCCGAAAAGTGACAGAGCCTCATTGCTCGTTCTTTCGAAATACATGAACAGTTTTCAGAAAAAGAGGCAAATTTGATGAAGAAGCTCAAAGGTATTTATTAACTAGTTTATTCTTTTGTGAAGTGAAAGCTTTTAATATTGCTGTTTTCAAAAACATTTCTAATTCACACTGCAAAACATGATATAAACTAATGAAATTCTGACAGTTTATCAGCAAAGGAACAGCATTGTGTTGAGCCATTATTTCCAGTAGTTTCCTATGTGCTGTGTACGGGTGAAGTTCTAGGTTCCTGTACCAATCAGTATTTTACGGACTCTGGACTCCACTGAAAAGCATGCATCTGGAAGAGTGCTGTCCAACTTTAAGGATTTAGGTTTTTTCATAGTTTCCCTAAATTGCTTTAGGAAAATGCGTGGATTGTTTCTTTTAAAAGGATGCAACCTATTTGCTTCCCTGATACGTGATTATGCTCTGCCTCTAATCACATCAACAACAGTCTGTACACCCTAATATTTCTCCATTTCTGTGCATCTAGTATTGAGGTTGGAATGTTACCCTAAATTTGCACTTGGCCGTAAATACCATAGAGTAAGAGTGTGGATCAGTGGGGAATGTAGTAAAGGTGATGGCTATTACAGTGTCATCCCATGCAAAGTGAAGTTTTAATTATGTCTGTAACACTTCCTGACCCTTTGTTTGGTGGCAAATCAGCACAGATCATATCATCAAACCCTTGCTGTTTGTTGTTCATATTCAGACCTATCTGTGTTCTATGTTCACTCTAATATTTCGTTGTTAATTGTACAGATGTTACATCAATAACCACGGAATGACCTTTCACCATACTTGCAGCGTGATGAAGGAGGCTTAGGCCTTTAATATATCTTTTTTTGTTGCAGCTGAGATTGCCAAAAGAAACCTTTCCCTTGCTTTGTTGGATGTGCTCTGTTTCTTAGTCCTTCTTGCATAAATATAAAATGATTCAATGGATTAATGAGTAATAGATTCCACTCCATCATATTTTGAGACTCGGAGTTTATTTTAGCTTTCTGCTACAAAAGCTGTTTTAAATAGCCAAAAATTGAATTTATGTGAATACTAAGGTGAAATAATAAAAACCTTCAGTCAGATCTCTCTACCTAATATACTTGAATACAATAGTAGCAATTATTTTCGTTTATCTTCAGAAAAAAATAGCCATATTGCAAATCTTTATGCATTTGCATGTATGTTACATAATTAATTGGTATAAAACTTGAGTGTTGGAATTTTTTTTTCTTTTTTTTTTCTTTCCCTGGTGGGTTTCTAAGAGTGACCTCCAGCATCTTCTTCATCTGAGCATTTGCCACTATTAGATCCTTGGGA
Source organism: Schistocerca cancellata (assembly GCF_023864275.1). Classification (NCBI taxonomy): domain Eukaryota; kingdom Metazoa; phylum Arthropoda; class Insecta; order Orthoptera; family Acrididae; genus Schistocerca; species Schistocerca cancellata. The sequence continues at coordinate 5,351,420 of NW_026046793.1, read as the reverse complement.
AAGACCTGAGAAAAACCTAAGCAGATGACATCAGTTTTTCCAAAATGTTTTCTAATGAGTGGGTTTAGGATATGATGGGTGTTCTCTTCCAGCCAGTTACTCCACCTTGGATCTGTGTCATCAGAAATGCTACAGTTGTACAAGTGTATGAATATTCTATGTAACTATGAAGTACTTCTGCTTCCTGAAAGTAACAACTGCCATTGATACCTATTTTAGCACATACACACTCCCTTGTGAAATATTCTGTAAGAGAAAACATTTTGTTAGCTTCAGTTCAGTATTATTACTTAAAATTTTACATAAATTAAATTCCTAATATTGTGCATTAATTATTCGTCTATGAGAGAATGCAACAGTCATCAGATTTCATGTGCAAAGCATAACATATTAGTCATTTTTTATAAAAAGCTTCCATAACATAAACACAGTTCCATGCCAACCTGATATGAAACATATGAATCATTTAGAATTAGTATACATGAAACAGTTTGGATTCAATCACTTGTTCTTAGACATAAGCAACTCATAAGATTCATATGTCACAAAATTTTTAACATGTGCAGCATCAGTGTAGAAGGTGCTATGGATGTCTGATGCTTCTTGTCCATGTTCAGCAATCAATCTGGAATGTTTTACAGTTTAGTTCATTTCTTATTCACAGTATACAATGTATTCTACATCATTCAGCCCAGGATACTACCATCTCTTACTTGTGATCATATTACCGATCATATGAACAGTGGAAATTCCAGGATGCCATAATACAGAATATAAAGGAAAATATAACTGATTGATGTGTGGTGCTTAGAAACATGTAAACAGAAAACGGTATCCACAATAGCTTTCGAGCTCTTGCTCTTTCTCTAGCAAATGTGCAGCCATTCATATACACAACCCCACAAGCATGCAAGTGCACAGATCGGTATCTTTGTGATTTTTGTGGTGTGTGTGTGTGTGTGTGTGTGTGTGTGTGTGTGTGTGTGTGTGTGTGTGTGTGTGTGTGTGAGCGTGAGCAAGAGCTCAAAAGCTAGTGTGAATACGGTTTTCTGTTGCCTGTTTCTATGTGCCACATGTCGGTCAGCTATGGGTTTTATTTTATGTATTATTCACCACTCACAGAATTATACCTCAGGACATTGATCTCTACGCTTCCTGTCTTCTGCCGGCCGTTGGTGGCCGCCACTGCTACCCCCCTGCTTCCTCACCCCCACCCCCTCCGCTCTTTTTAAACTCACATTAGTTTACTATTACATAGTGTTCAATTGTCCTGCAGGGACTGGATGTTAAAAGTGCTTAGCAAATGCTCGTGTGTCACAGATAGTGTGTGTGTTTTTTTTTTTTTTTTTTTTCCCCCTCATGGATTTCAAATTCGGTATCTTACTTAATATTATCTACTAAATAATATTCGAAAGAAAACATTATTAATGACTGTCCCTGATTTTAACACATTCATATATTCACTGCTACACTTTGTCATTGATACTAGGTCTCTTCACATCACACAGTTCTCATGAATGGAAGTCTCAGTTAAAAGTTCCTTTATCATATTACCAAAATACTCACTTTAACCACAGCATAATATCGCTTTTTTTTGTACTTACTTGTAAGTCCCTCGCGCATAAATACACCACCTTCTATGGGGGATTTGAATCTTAGTAAATCTTAATCCATAGGAACGTAAACACAACAATACATGCGTGTGTGCGCGCGAGCCCCCCCCCCCCCCCCTCCCACACACACACACACACAAATGACTAACAAGAAAAAAAACATAAATAAAATTCACATATGTCTATATTCAATAATTTGTGTGTGCTGGTTCATTCTTGTTCTCTCCTTGTATAGCTGTAAAAATACTTTAAATCATGGTATGCATGTAGCCTTTCTATGTGTCCTGAAGTTGGATAACATACCAAACACGTTTCTTCATGAGGAATGGAAACAGTTCCATGTAGTTTAGTATATAACACTTTGCATTTCTCTACATCTTTAGCTGACAGTGACAACAGGATGATTTGGCATGAGGACTAAATCTCACACCTTATACTCCCATTTGTGAGCTATTTTTCTGTCAGATACTCTTTTATTCTTTTGCTTAGTTTAGCATGGTAATTACTGCTTGCCACACTTTCTATTCTTGTCCAATGTTTGTGCATTTGTGCTGAAGTATACAGTGTGAACTTTCATTTCGTTCTTTGTTCCTAAATATTAGTTCCTGTGACCTAAGGTCAGTAGATGAGTATGATTTCCTAAAACTGATATTGATAATCAAATCACCTTCCTTGTCTTTTAGAGCAATGTAGTCTCATAAATCAGTTCAGTTAATGAAGAATTCGTTCTGTTAGGCTGGTTTTCATTTAGTATTTTGATGTAAGTATTTGCTTAGTCCCAGAAGTTGCTAAGAAGTTACGCCATTGATCACAAGTAAACTGACTTCTGTTATCTGATACTATCTCTGGTTTGCCAACCATCGCAAAGTAATCATGAATTCTCATAATAAATAATGTTTTGATTATGTTTTGTCTCACATAAAATTTCAGATATTTTGTGAACATACCATACAAGGCAATGCTATATTTCACACCTCCTCGTCCTTTGGGCAAAGCGCCACAAATAACAGCAGCAACTATTTATAATGGCTGAGTGGGGATAATCGGATGTAACTCTCCTTTTGTGAATTTATTACTTGCTTTGGTTTTTGACAAAGTAAACAAGATCTCAAAATAATCTGTACTTTCCTTCTTGCATTTGGAAGTAACAGTACTCATTTAAATTATTAACTCATTTTGTGACACCCTAGTGCGTTTATGCCAAATCGCTCTGTTTTCAGTCTCCAAAGGAATACGAACTAACCAGTGATCCATGTTGGGCCTTCTCCTGTAAAATAATACTTCTGGTTAGGGTATAATGAGTGATAAGCTTGCTGTTTGGGTCTATTTTCAGAGTTCCTCTTACTTTCAACCAGGTAAGATATGCATCTTGGATCTGACTTTTTTACACAGGCTCAGAAAGTATTTGACATGTTCCGTCTTTCACAAGTAAAACTTCTATATCTCAGATCTCTTCCTTATATGTAGACAATTCTTCTAATCCTCCTGATGATGATGATGATGATGATGATGCATCTGTGACTGTTCCATTCTCATTTAATGGTAATTATTTCAAAACTGTATTCCCATAGGGATAATACCTGGAGTACTAATCATGCATTCAGTTGTGTACAATTGAATAGGCAACTTACAGCTGTTCTTTTCTCCTTGATGTTAAGTGTTTCAAATCTGTATTGCAGTAGGGGTGGTGCCAAAGTAACTGCACTTGCAGAAATGTAAAACAGAGTAGCAGACATAGAGCTTTATGATCACTGTGTATTTTGGTACAGGGACCTGTTAAATAAAAATGAAACCCCTCGAATGCCAGTACTATGGCCAAAGATTAAATTTCAGTTTTGGACTAAGACTTCCCACAACCTATTAACACTCTGCTTCTACATCCAATAGTGCGAAAAATTTGTTCTTCATTAATAGTTTGAATCTGAAACAAAAAAGCTTGCATGTCAACAAATGAATCATCAGTTGCTACCTTGAAATCATAGTTTAAATTGAGTGGTATAACATGTTAACTTGACTCAGCCCTTGTTCAGTTATACCAAAGGCTTATTGACGTACTGCTGTCCATTCCCATGTCATAGGTTTCTTTAACTCTGGGTTTATACTTTGTACAGTCTGGATGCACTACACACCGGCAACCCTTCTCACAGCAGTGATGTATCAGCAGCCTAACATCAAAGGAAACTCTAGCTATGAATATCAACAGTGCAGGAAAAGATAAGATCGCTACTTACCGTAAAGAAGACAGGTTAAGTTGCAGACAGGCACAATTAAGACATTTATATAGAGCTTCCAGCTACAGCCATCATCAGCAAAACACACACGCAGGCGCGCGCGCACGCACGCACCATTCATACAGACAAGCAAGCGCACCTCATGCACAAATGACTGCCACCTCAAGCGTTCCAGGTTGGAATGCAACTGTCATTTGGGGTGCAAGCAGCGATCAGGAGGTGTAACGAAGGGAAAGGGGTGGTGGTGGAGGGTGAGGAGAGAGGCAAAGACAGTCGCAGCTTCAGAGGTTATGTGGCAGGGAGGTGGGGCAAAAAGGAGCGAAGAAGGAGAGGAGTGGGGAAAGAGTGGCAGGAGCCTTGTCTGAGAGCAGCAAACAAAGATGGCGGGAGACAAGAATGGGGAAGAGATGATAGCACAGAGGGGCTGTAAACTGTTGGTTGGGGGGTGTGGGGACAGTATGTTACCATAGGTTGTGGCAGAGATAACTGCAGGAGCACAGAGTGTATTGTAAGGATAACTCCCATCTGCGCAGTTCAGAAACTGTGGTGGTGGTGGTGGTGGTGGTGGTGGAGGGGAGGAACTGCTGCTCAGGTAGTGAAGCAGCCATTGAAATCAAGCATGTTCAGCTTGCATGTTGTGCCACTGGGTGATCTACTTTGCTCTTGGTCACAGTTTGGCTGTGGCTGTTCATCTTGGAGGACAGCTGGTTGGTAGTCATCCCAATATAAAAGGCTGTGCAATGATTGTGGCAGAGTTGGTAAATGATATGGCTGCTTTTGTAAGTAGCTCGGCCCATGATGGGGTGGGATAAACCGGTGACAGAAATGGAACAGGAAGTGCTGGGTGGGTAGATAGGGCAGATCTTGCACTTGGATCTTCCACAGAGATATGATCCTTGTGGTAAGGGGCTGGGATTGAGAGTGGCATAGGTATAGACTAGGATGTTTTGGAGTTTGGGAGGGCGACTGAACACCACTTTCGGAGGGGAGGGAAGTATCTTGAGTAGGATGTCCCTAATTTCAGGGCATGATGATAGGTAATCAAAGTCCTGACAAAGGATATGGTTCAGTTGCTAAAGTCCGTGGTGGTTCTTGGGGATGGTAAGATGGTTTTGTGTGTGTGTGTGGGGGGGGGGGGGGATGAGTGGAAATGGCATGGGAAATCTGTTTGTGGACTAGGTCTAGGGGATAGCACCTTTCTGTGAAGGCCTTGGTGAGACCCTCAGTACACTGAGCATGGGAGTTCTTGTCGCTGCAGACACTCCATGCTCAGGTGGCTAGGCTTTATGGGAGGGATTTTTTGGTGTGAAAGGGATGACATCTGTCAAAATTCAGCTACTGTTGGTGGTTGGTGGGTTTAATGTTGACAATGTGCAGATCGAGCCATCAGAGAGGTGGTCAATGGGGTAGGTAGGTGATACACTGAAGCGGATAGGAGAGGTGATGACAAGGTTGAGAAGGATTGAAGGTAGGGTGTCTTGGCCTTGCGTCCAGATCATATCATCAATGAACCTGAACGAGACTAGCAGTACAGCATTCTGGGAGGCTAGGAAGGTTTCCTCAGATGGCCCATTATTGGTTGACATAGGAGGATGACATGCAGGTGCCCACGGTTGTGGCACTGATTTGTTTCTATACCTTCCCATCAAAGGAGCAGTAATTGTGGGTTAGGATGAAGTTAGTAACGTGTATCAGGAATGGGATTAGAGTCTGAAGGACGTTGGGAAAGGTAGTGTTCAATGGTGGTACAATCGTTGGCATGAGGAATGTTGGTGTATAGGATATAGCGAGTGATGAGTAGGGATCCAGGAGATAAGAAGTGGGGATAGTGGAGAGTCAGTGAAGGAAATGGTTGGTGTGTTTGATGTAGGAGGCTAGATTACTGGCAATTGGTTGGATGTGTTGGCCAATGAGGACCGAAATTCTTTCAGTGGGGCCACAATAACCAGACACAGTGGGGTGTCCAGGATTGTTGGGCATGTGGATTTTTCAAAGCATGTAGAAGATGGATGTATGGAGTGTCATAGGGGTGAGGAGTGAAATGGGGGGAGGTTCTGGGAAGAGTGTAAGGCTTTAAGCAGGGATTGGAGGTTGTTTTGGACTTCTGGGATGGGATCACCCTGCAGAGTTTATAGGTAGAGGAGTCAGATAATTGGTGGAGGCCATCTGTCATCTAGTCACTGCAGTTTATAACAACAGTAGGACCTTTGCAGGCAGGGAGATTAGGCAGGATTTGTTTTGTGATTGTGTGGCTATTCTTTCTTGTTCTGAAAGGTTGATAGTCTGAGGAAGGGACCTGGCAAAGGATGGTGATGCTAAGTTGGAGGTAAGAAATTCCTGGAAGGTGACCAGTGGTGTTTAGGTGGGATAAAGAGAGAGGGGGGAGGGGTGTATCACAGTTGGATGGTGGTATGGACTGGAAGAGGCAGGGTTCAATGTTGTAATTAGGGTGCTTTTGGTTGGAGGGATTAGCGGCGAAGAAGTGCTTCAATTGCAGGGTGCAGGAGGAGGAGAGTAAAATTTGAGGCCTTTGGATAGGACTGAAGCTTCTTTGAAGCTGAGTTTCAGTGGAAAGGTTAACAGTAATGTTGAGTTTGTTTGGCTGGGGGATGCGACAAGTTGAAAAGGTCAGCTAGGCAGAGTTTAAGTGTTGTGAGGGTGGAGGAGGAGGAACACTGTGGGTAGGATAGCGGTGCCCAGAGGTGCCAATAGGATGTCCACAGGGTGGATAACATATGGTATGGTGTCTCACATGCTCCTCTAGGTGTTGGAGAGCAAAGGATTCATTTACAGAGATGCAATTTATGGACTAGGGATTGCACACTTGTTTGCTGCCACTCTCTCCAAACAAAACCACCCAGATTCTAACATTGAACCCTGCCTCCTCTAGTTCATACCACCAACCAACCATGATACTCCCCCCCCCCCCTCCGCCACACACACACACACACACACACACACACACACACACACACACACACACACCTAAACACTACTCCCCCCAGGGGGTTCACAACTCTTTCGTGGATACGTGCGTGGCAAGCACGGGGCCCTGAGCCATTGCAGCCTTCTTTCTCTCCAGGGCTGCATTTCCTTTCCCTTCCCCTCCTTGCTCCTTTCCCCTCACCCTCTCCTCTCCCTGTCTTGGTGTCCTTGCTTATGTTGGCCCCGCTATCCTCCTGGTTCTGTTGGTTTTCTAATTCGGCTTTGTTGCATAATCATCTCCTCCTTTTGGCATTCCTTGGTCCCCCTCTGGGGTTTGACCTCCATTACAAAATTTCTCCTCCGTAGTGTGAGCCATTTGGGGAAGAGCACCTTACCTAGTGTCTCCGACGTGCGCCCTCCTAGTACATTCCATCTTTTCTTTCACGTCGTTGTCTGATGCTAGGGTGCATAGCCAGCACGGTAGCCAGCCCGTGTGGGGGGGTCGCTATGTACCCTTTTGGTTGAGCCCCCTGAACACACAGGGATCACACTTCTGATACCTGAGCTGTGACCTCCTCATGCATGCCTTGGAGTGGTCGCTCGTCGTCCTGGAGCATCGGAACTCCCGGCAATGGCCGCCGTGCCAGACGGCCCTTGCTGTGGCTGGGTGGCGCCCGTGAGGAGAGCCCCTGATCGGAGTGGGTGGTATCAGGGCGGACGCTATGCAAATGAAACGCATACGGGTCCAGAACTCTGGCCGTTCTTCTGCGGCCGTCTCTCTGTGTGGAACTGATTCCTCCAGTGCTGCTTCTCTTGCCCCTTCGGCCTTCCCTTCCGTGGCTACCCCGTCGGAAGAGGGTCAGGCCCGTCGGCTAGGGGCAAAACCTTTCCCCCGTTACCTAGTTTGCACCAGGACTGATGGAGATACTTTCACCAATACCAAACCTTTATTCTTTGTGGAACACATTGAAGACAAGTTTGGCGAAGTGGACTCCCTGAGCAAGATGCGGTCGGGTTCGTTGCTGATAAAAACTGCTTCAGCTGCCCAATCTGCGGCCCTTCGTGCCTGTACCCATCTTGGCACAATACCTGTGTCCATTACCCTCCACCAGTCTCTAAATATGGTACAAGGTGTGATTTTTCACAGGGACCTCATCCTTCAAACTGATGAGGAACTTCGGGACAATCTCGGACGGCGGGGTGTTCACTTTGTTTGGCGTGTTCAGAAGGGTCCTGAAGACAATCGTATTGATACTGGTGCCTTTATCCTGGCCTTTGAAGGGGATACCCTCCCTGAGAAAGTTAAGATTATGGTCTATCGTTGTGATGTGAAGCCGTACATCCCACCTCCTATGAGGTGTTTTAAGTGCTTGCGTTTTGGACACATGTCTTCCCGCTGTTCACAGACCCCTCTCTGTGGTGACTGTGGACGTCCACTCCATGAGGGGAGTCCCTGTGCTCCCCCTCCTGTCTGTGAAATTGTCATGGTTGTCATTCTCCACATTCACCAGATTGCCCAGTATATAAGAAGGAAAAAAAGATACAGGAGTATAAGTCCCTCAATCGTTTAACCTACACAGAGGCCCGTAAGAAATATGCAAGACTCCACCCCGTGTCCAGGACATCTAGTTACGCCTTGGTTACATCTTCACCCCTTCCTCTCCCTTCCTTACCCCCATCCCGGACCCCTCTCCTCCCCCCCATCCCTGCGGCTCCCACACCTTCTCCTCTGGGCGCTGCTCCCCCTCCTCAGCCGGAGAAGTGTCCCACTCCTTCGGCGTCTGCCGGTCGAGGGCGCCTCGCCCGGGATGCCCCTTCCCGGCACCTTCCGGGCCAAAGGTCTGCTGCCGCGCGACGACCGCAAGAGCCGCGGTCTCTCGGCCCCCAGGTCGCCCGGTCTCTTTCTGTTCCTGATCTTGCTGCAGCTGGCTCCTTCATGCCACACAGCCCTCCTCGATCGCAGCCTGAACGGAAGAAGAAACATAAGTCCCGGGACAAAGAGCCTCTGGTGTCACTGGAGGTCATTTCCCCGACTTCACAACCGGATTCTGACCTGTCGTTCATGGATGTCGCCCCCTCCTTGTCGGTGACGGGTGGGGACCCGGCGGTATGACTGGATTTAAAGTGTTCAGCCCCCATTTAAACCCTCGTTCTGTGGTTCTCCGATGGAATTGTAATAGATACTATCGCCACCTTCCGGAATTGAAATCCTACTCCGCAGCTTGTGTGGTTCTCCAGGAATCTCATTTTACTGATGCTCACTCACCGACCCTCCGTGATTTCCGTGTTTTCTGTCGAAATCTGGTCGGACCCCTGCGGGCTTCTGGTGGCGTTTGTACATTGGTCCATACAGACATTGCTAGCACGTGGATTCCTCTTCAAACTACATTGGAAGCGGTTGCTGTTAGGGTCCACTTCGACTCTGCAGTCACAGTTTGCAATCTTTATCTCCCTCCTGACAGGACTCTTACACCTGCTACCTTAACTGCCCTTCTTCAGCAACTCCCTCCTCCCTTCCTCCTCCTCAGGGATTTTAATGCTCATCATCCTTTGTGGGGCAGTGCCTTTCCATCTAGACGAGGTCTTCTTATAGACCAATTTATTGCAGACCACGACCTGTGCCTTCTTAATGATGGCTCCCCTACTCATTTCAGTGCCGGTCATGGTACCTTTTCTGCCATTGATCTTTCTCTTTCTTCTCCCTCTCTCCTCCCTTCATTACACTGGTCGCCACACGACGACCTTTGTGACAGTGACCATTTCCTGTTGATTATCACGCTCCCTTCCCGCTCCCCGATGGACAGGTTGCCTCGTTGGTCTTTCCAACGCGCCAATTGGCCTCTATACACTGCACAGGTCGCGTTTTCTCCCTCTTTGTCGGGTTGTATTGATGACGTCCTACGTGACACGTCTGACGCGATTGTTCACACTGCTAGCCTTGCTGTCCCACGCTCATCTGGACTATTTCGTCACCGGCAAGTCCCGTGGTGGAGTACGGCTATTGCCATTGCCATCCGTGATCGCTGTCGAGCTTTGCAACACTTCAAGAGGAACCCATCCGTAGCTAGCCTTACTACCTTTAAACGTCTTCGCACTAAAGCCCGTTATTTAATCAAACAGAGCAAGCGGATATGTTGGGAACGATTCGTTTCTTCCCTTGGTTCTACTGTCCCTCTGTCACAGGTATGGGCTACACTTCGCTCTCTCCAAGGTTGCCATCGGCAGTCCACCCTCGCAGGCCTTCACCTCCCGGATGGCATTTGTACGGACCCATCAGTTCTTGCAGAACATCTAGCGACCCATTTTGCAGTGGCATCAGCGTCAGCCTCCTATCCAGCTGCTTTCCTTCATCAAAAACAGCGGGCTGAAGCTTCCACCTTATGTTTCACTCTTTGTGAGTCAGAATCTTACAACGAACCTTTTACTGAATGGGAATTTCTTTCTGCTCTATCTTCTTCTCATGATACGGCTCCTGGCCCATATTCCATTCATAACCAACTGCTTCAACATCTCAGTGCTCCACAACGGCAACATCTTCTTCGAGTGTTTAACCGTATCTGGCTCCAGGGTGACTTCCCTTCTCAGTGGAGGGATAGCATTGTGGTTCCTGTCCTTAAGCCTGGTAAGAACCCCCTATCTGTTGACAGCTATTGGCCAATTAGTTTGACCAATGTTGTTTGTAAGTTACTTGAACGGATGGTAGCCCGTCGGCTCAATTGGGTCCTCGAATCTCGGGATCTATTGTCCCCTTACCAGTGTGGCTTTCGAGAGGGACGGTCTCCAATCGATCATTTACTCCGCTTGGAATCTGCAGTCCGGCAAGCTTTTTCCCAGCGCCGCCATCTGGTTGCAGTGTTTTTTGACCTTCGCAAGGCCTATGACACGGCCTGGCGCCATCACATCTTACTTACCCTTCATCAGTGGGGTCTTCGGGGCCCACTCCAGATTTTTATCTGCCAGTTCCTGATCCATCGGTCATTCAGAGTACGAGTTGGTACTGCTTTTAGTTCTCCACGGACCCAGGAGACAGGCATCCCACAGGGTTCTGTCTTCAGTGTCCTTCTTTTCCTCACTGCTATTGATGGACTTGTGGCTTCTGTCGGTCCCTTGGTCGCCCCTGCCCTGTATGTGGATGATTTCTGAATTTGGGTTAGTTCCTCCTCGATGGCATCTGCAGAACGGCAGCTCCAGGTAGCTATAAGGCGTGCCTCTGCATGGACCCTCTCACACGGGTTTCAATTCTCTCCTTTAAAATCGCGAGTGGTCCACTTCTGTCGCCGTACTACGATCCACCCTGATCCAGAGCTCTATCTCGCTGCACAAAGATTGCCTGTGGTCCCACAGTTTCGTTTCTTGTGTCTTCTTTTTGACAACAAGCTCACTTGGCTGCCCCATATCAGACTCCTGAAGGTAGGATGTTTCCATAAACTCAATGTCCTTCGCTTCCTTGCCCACTCCTCTTGGGGTGCGGACCGTTCCCTCCTCCTCCGTCTTTATCGTGCTCTAGTTCTGTCTCGCTTGGACTATGGTTGTCAAGTTTATGGTTCAGCTGCTCCTTCCACACTGCACATGCTGGATCCAGTCCACCATCGTGGTATCCGTTTGGCCATCGGTGCCTTCCCTACTAGCCCTGTTGATAGTCTCCTGGTTGAAGCTGGGATCCCCCCCCCCCCCCCCCCCCCTTTCTGTTCGGCGGTCCCAGCTTCTGGTGTCTTATGCATTCAGTATCCGTTCCTCTCCCACTCATCCTTCCTATTCTATCCTGTTCCCAGACCATGGACGTCGCCCACCCGACTCCCGCCCTCGGGCGGGTTTATCGGTTGGGCTGCACCTTGCGTCTCTTTGCCGTGATTTTCAGCTTCCTTCTTTGTCCTGTCTTCCTCGCTCCCTCCCCTCTACCCCTCCTTGGTTAGTTCCTTAGCCTCGAATTCGGATGGATCTCCGGCGAGGTCCGAAAGATTCCATCCCCCTGGTGGTGTTCCGTTCCTTTTTCCACCAAATTTTATGGGAGTTTCGGGATGCTGTTGTTTTCTACACTGATGGCTCTAAATCTGCTGATCATGTGGGGTATGCCTTCACGTCCTCTGTCGGAATGGAAAATCATCTGCTGCCACCTACATGGGGGGTGTTTACTGCGGAATTGATGGCAATTTCCCAGACCCTTACCTTTATTAAACAGTCCCAACACAACCGCGTTTTGTTATGTACGGACTCAATGAGTGGCCTTCTTGCTATTGACTGGTGTTTTTCGCGCCATCCCTCGGTCTCTACCATCCGTGACCATCTTGCTGATATTCACCGTGCTGCTTGTTCCATTGACTTCCTTTGGGTCCCTGGCTATGTGGGTATCCCGGGTAATGAGCTCGCTGATCGTTTGGCTGGGGGAGCAGTCACTTACCCCCCGTTTTCTGTAACCCCCTCCTGCAGCGGATTTACGGCTTCACATCAAATCCCACTTCGCACAGTCATGGGCCACTTCTTGGGAGGCTACTCCCCTGTCTAATAAACTTCGTGCAATTAAGGTGACACCGGGCCCGTGGCGTTCTTCCTTTTGCCTCTCCCGAAAGGACTCGACCACACTGTGTCGTCTCCGCATTGGCCATAGCAGGCTGACCCAAGGTTTTCTTTTGCGTGATGAGCCACCCCCACTATGTGGTTGTGGAGCCTTCCAGTCAGTAGCCCACATTTTGGTTGAATGCCCCCTTCTTTTGGCTCTGCGTGCTAAGTATAGGCTCTCCAACACTTTACCTTTGATGTTGGCTGACGATTCCCGGATGGTGTCTCTGGTTCTCGGTTTCCTCCGGGAAAGTGGTTTTTATTCTCAGTTTTAAGGTTTTTAATCTCTCTTTGGTGTTGGGGCAGGGCGGTGAGTGTTTGGGTGTCTCCCACTGTAAGCAGTGTTCGGAGATTCCCGATTCCCCTCCCTGACCGAAATCCTCTTTTCTTCCCCTTTTACTCTGTTTTTACCCTTTTTTTTAAGGCTTGGTTAGTCTTTCTATTCCCGTACATACGTTCTAGATTCTAGCAGTTGTACCTTTTACGTCACAGGTGCTCCTGCCTATGCTGCTTCAGCATAGTGTTGGATTCGTTCTCTTGCCGACTTCGCTCATTTTGTTTTTTACCAATGACAACATGACTGCCCTTTTACGTTTTTACCTTTTTCCGTTTTATTTTTCTGACTTTACTGCGAAGTCCCATTAGCGGAATGGAGCCTATTTGAAACAAGGGACTGATGACCTTGCTGTTTGGTCCCTTAAACCTCAAACAACCAACCAACCTAAACACTACTAGTCACCTCCAACTTAGCATCAACATCCTTCCCTAGGTCCTCCTCAGAACATCAACCCTTCAGAAGAAGAAAGAATAGCCACACACAATCTCAAAACAAATCCTGCCTAATCTCCCTGCCTGCAGACAAAGGTTCCACCACTGTTGTTATAAACTGCAGTGACTAGCTGACAGATGACCTCTGCCAATTGTGACTCTTCCACCTATAAACTCTGCCAGAGTGATCCCATCACAGAAGTCCAATACAACCTCCAATCCCTGCTTAAAGCCTTACACTCTTCCCAGGGCCTCTCCCCTGAATCAATTTCCCTCCTCACCCCTACGACACCACGCACATCCATCTTCTGCATGCTTCGAAAAATCCACAAACCCAACAATCCTGGACACCCCATTGTGTCTTGTTATTGTTCCCCCACTGAAAGAATTTCGGTCCTCATTGGCCAACACATCCAACAAATTGCCCGTAATCTAGCCTGCTACGTCAAAGACACCAACCACTTCCTTCACCGACTCTCCATTATCCCCACCCCTTTTATCTCCTGGATACCTACTCGTCTCTACCTATACCCTATACACCAACATCTCTCATGCCAGCTGTTGTACCACGATTGAACACTAGCTTTCCCAACGTCCTTCAGACTCTAAACCCATTCCTGATACACCCTACTAATTCCATCCTAACCCACAATTACTTCTCCTTTGAAGGGATGGTATAGAAACAAATCCATGCCACAACCAGAGGCACCTGCATGTCATCCTCCTATGTCAACCTGTTTACAGGCCATCTGAGGAAACCTTCGTAGCCTCCCAAAATGCCAAACCCCTACTCTGGTTCAGGCTCATTGATGATATCTTCATGATCTGGACTCATGTCGGAGACTCCCTATCTTCATTGCTTCACTACCCCAACACCTTTTTTTCCCATCCAATTCACATGGTCCTCTTCAACCCAGCTCACCACCTATCTAGATGTTGACCATCCTCCTCTGCGATGGTTCAGCCACACATCTGTCAACATTGTACACAACAGTACCTGTATTTTGACAGCTGTCATCCCCTTTCACACAAAAATATCCCTCCCATAAAGCCTGGCCACCTGACGAGGCGTGTGTGCCATGACAGGAGCTCTCTCGCTCAGTATGGTGAGGGTGTTACCGAGGCCTTCACAGGCAGGTGCTATCCCCCAGCCCTAGTCTGCAAACAGACCTCCTATGCCATTTCTCCTCACACCCTAAATTGCCCCACCACCCCGAAGAACCGGCCACAAAGGAGTGCTCCTTTGTCAACCAGCACCACCCTGGACTGGAACTACTGAACCGTATTCTTTGTTACGGCTTTGATTAGTTATCATCATGCTCTGAAATGAGTGACATCTTACCTGAGATACCGCCCCCCTCAAAGTGGTCTTCTGTCGCCCACCCGATCTCCAGATCATCCTAGTCCATCCCTGTGCGCCTTCCAATTTCCAACCCTTGCGACAAGGATCGTACCCCTGAGGAAGACTCAAGTGCGAGACCTGCCAAATACACTCGCCCAACACTTCCTATTCCAGTCCTGCCACAGGTATTTCCTACCGCATCAGGGACAAGGCCACCTCTGTAAGCAACCATGTCATTTATGTCATTTATCAGCTTTGCTCCAATAATGGAACAGCTTTTTATATTGGTATGACTACCAACCAGCTGTCCAACAGGTTGAATGACCACTGCCAAACTGTGTCCAAGAGTACAGTAGACCACCTCTTGGCACAACATGCAGCTGAACGTAACACGCCTGAGTTCAGTGGCAGCTTCACTACCTGAGCCATCTAGATTCTCCCCGCCACCTCCAACTTTTCTGAACTATGCCGGTCAGAGTTATGCTTAAAACATATTCCTGGCCTCAACCTATGGTAACATACAGTCCCCATACCCTCCACCCAATAGTTTCCACCCCTTCTCATCTCCCATCCTTTTTGTTTGCCACCCTCTCCCAATGCACCTGCTTATCTTTCCTCGCTCCTCTCCTTTTTCACTTCTTTTCCCTCCACCTCCCTGCTCCCACAACTTCCTGACACTGCTTCTGTTGGCATTCTAGTTCCTGCACACTCCGGCAGACAGCGTTCGTCTCTCTCCCGCCCGTACACTATAGTCACTTCCCCTTCCCCACTCCGTCCAGATAGCTGCTTACATCCCACGTAATAGTTGCTTTGCGGCCTGAGATGCGGGAGGTGGTGGTCATGTGTATATGAGGTGTGCTTGCTTGCGTGTATGAATGGTGTATGCTTCTCCTTTGCTGATGAAGGCTGTGGCCGGAAGCTGTAAGTAAGTTTCTTTCAATTGTGTCAGTCTGCAGCTTTACACATCTTCTTTACAGTAAGTAGCGATCTAGCTTTTCCTACATTGTTGATTAACCACAAAGAGGTTACAGCAGCAGATGGCAGAGCTTCAATTGTGCACGCTGCGTAGTCCAGCTAGTGGCGGAACAAATGCTGCCAGAGGTCGCTGGCCCTGTGGACCTGTTTGCCTCCGTGAGCCACATGATCACAAATAGCTCCTCTAGTGTCTCTGTGCAGCCTGGGTACTTAGCGCAGTGCAAAGCCACTTCAGGTCACCTTCCGTTAAGCTCTGGGCCAGTTGCCAGCTGCATCCACGGATCTTAAGAGTCCTGACTGGAACCTTCACTGCGTACGATGGTGTGCCACACCCGCCATTGCCAGTCAAGGGAACTGCCAGTGTCTTTCACGATCATCTGGACTTGGCTTCTGCATCAGAGATGATCGGGAACTGGGTATCGGCTGTCGACCTTAACTGTGTTGTTTCATTCTACTTTTGAGTTAATATTAGAATTTGACTGTTTCATCATTATAACGTTCTGTGGATGTATGTAAATTTAGTGCGAATCGCGAACTTTGCAATCTGTTGTAGTGAGTAACTTTTTTCCCAAAGGAGGAGTGTTTTGGTTTATGTACTTTTCGGTAAAACTGCTGTGCATTGAAACTTCCTGGCAGATTAAAACTGTGTGGCGGACCAAGACTCGAACTCGGGACCTTTGCCTTTTGCGGGCAAGTGCTCTACCAAATGAGCTACCCAAGCACGACTCATGCCACGTCCTCACAGATTTACTTCTGCCAGTACCTCGTCTCCTACCTTCCGAACTTAACAGAAGGTCCCTAGTTCGAGTCTGTCCGGCACAAAGTTTTAATCTGCCAGGAAGTTTCATATCAGCGCACACTCTGCTGTAAAGTGAAAATTTCATGCTGTGCATTGTTTGCCTGGGCTCTGTTTTCATTGCACCTCAATCAGTGCAAGATTTACCAAGTGATAATGAGAAGATGGTCTGTAAATCAATATTTTCACTTGTGTTTTGTGCCCCAGGTATACAGTGTCGGTATGCATACAAATCCTATGTTGTGAAGACCATGGTAGTAAATTTTTGCTCCACCATGCCTAACCCTTCCAGTGTTGCTACCCATATGTTGCTCCTACTCCAGGGCATGCAACAAGCTGTGCACACTACGCTGGACAAGATAGTGACCATCATCACAACCACATCCAAACACTGTGATGTCCAGCTGGTTGTCCTGCATCAATTCTCTGTGAAAAGATTCAGAGGGGAATTGTTGTCATTCCAAGTGTCGACCGGAAGATGAGCTCTGGGAAGCTATGTGGTCAGAATGGAGCAACCGTTCCTGGCCCATGGTATTACAGCTGACACCCAGTAGTATG
This sequence comes from Schistocerca cancellata, assembly GCF_023864275.1. Lineage (NCBI taxonomy): Eukaryota > Metazoa > Arthropoda > Insecta > Orthoptera > Acrididae > Schistocerca > Schistocerca cancellata. Next base: position 5,334,656 of record NW_026046793.1, on the reverse strand, counting down.
CATTACTTTTAGCCTATGCAGGTCTGGAAATTTATGTGGTTTTTTCAGGAATTCAACCATGAAGTGGAGCCCAATGCCCTTCCATACAAATGCTTAAATACTTTTTACTAGAATATTTCAATGTTAAAGTGCATGTTGAGGTGCCCCGCAATGTTTTTAGCAGCCACAAGCTTTCAACAGGACCGTGCCTACTCGCGATCACTGATTTTGTTCAGATTTATATTCTCTAGTCTTGTGTTCTGCATCTTCGTTCAGTGCTTGTGGTTACACCAGAACCTTCCTTGCCCCCTCCTCCCAAAAGCGACAGACTGTTGTCGTGTGGGAAGTGGGCCCAGTGTCAGGCTGGAAGCTGATTGCTGCAGCTGTACCCTGCCATCCAGCCTGCGCTCTGGTGAAAACGACCCCTGGAAAACGACCAGAAGGGTACGCATCCACCTCCTGGTGCCATGAACCAGATGAAGGCGGAGACTGCTGCGGTGTGGGTGGGTCCAGTTCTGTCGGTAGGACAAGGAGAGGTGAAGGCTCCTTCTCTGTGGGGTCGTCCCGTGTTGTTGTGATGACAACCTTTGGTGGCTGCAGTGGCCTGCTCTCCTCTGGACCCGTTAATCTGGGAGAAGAGAGACTGAAAAATCATTGGGTACATGCCAAAGATGGTGATTTTGATGGTGGCGCTGCAAGCTATCTGGACCTAAAAGAAGATACATACAAGTCGACAGACGACAGACAATCTTGGTTCTCGCCCATGGTCTGTTGTCGCTAAAAACCCTGTAAAAAAAAAAAAAAAAAAAAAACGCAGCGCGAAGCGATACTTGAGGCTTTCCTTTGGCACCGGATGCTGAGGAGGGTGGAGCAGTGTCCAATGGCCGTGGCCGTGAAGCAATTCTGCCGGCGATGGCCCATCTCGTGGGTGCGAATGATGTGAGGTGAGAAACAGTTGCAATGCTTGATCCCTGGTGTGTGTGGAGCAAAGTTTGGTCTTCTGCTGTTGAAGGTTGTGACAGAACATTTCTCTCTGCTGTTTGACTGTGGATGGAACAGTGCACTAGTTACATGCAGTATTCCAATGAGTTCACAGAATGTTTGAAAATTTGTTCTCAGAGTTTGACATCGGGTACAATGTACACGATCACATCACGCAACATAACATAGCACCACAAGCACATTTGAGAGTGCCGTGTGGCTAGGGCCTCTCGTCGGGTAGACCGTTCGCCTGGTGCAAGTCTTTAGTGTTGACACCACTTCGGTGACTTGCGTGTCGACGGGGTTGAAACGATGATGATAAGGACAACACACCACGTAGTCCCTGAGTGGAGAAAATCGCCAACCCAGCCAGGAATCGAACCCGATCCGTTAGATATGACTTTCTGTCCCACTGACTACTCAGCTAACAGGGGCGAACTGCATTTCCTTGTCACACCCTGTAAATCTGTTACCCACTCGCGATAAGTGTGTTCTGACTGTTTTTCGCAATTGAAGAATTGATACCTAGCTGCTACCACATTCCCTTGTTGTTCATAATAGTTTGTTAGTGAGTCTACCACTGCTTGGTAAGCAAGTTCACATGGAGTGGCATTAGGAAAGAGTTTGTGAATTAATCTGAACACTGCACTTCCTACCGTGGATAAGAGATAGGTATGTTTCACAGAACCTGCAACATTGTGAGCTAGTAAATGTGCCTCAAAATGTGATAACCACTTGAGCTATTCCTCTTCTTGGTCACTAAAAAAAGGTGGTATAGCAGCTGTAGTAGGTGGTGCTTGTTCCGTCGGGCGCACAGCATTGGCGAGTAGCTGCTGCATCGTGTTGAGTAGTGCTGCGATCTGCTGCGTCTGGAACTGAAACACGTGCATTAGCTGTGTTGCAGTGCGGAGCCTGAGCAGGGGGGCGGGACAGGATTTGTGGGCATGTGGGAAGATACAAATGCAAAAAATATACAAGGCAGGCAATCTAAATAATGACAGAATCAAAGAAATATTCTGCAACACCCACCTGAAAACACTGATTAGCAAAACTGACAGGAAACTGTTAAAGCAATGAAGCGCTCCTGCAAAGTAAAGACAGAGAATTTAGGAGCCAGCACAATATAAATGAAATTCTGTGGCCACTGGGCAGTGGGTTCGGATGAGACTCGTCGCCAGTTGTTGGGTCATGCCCACTCGTCTCGTGTAGGGTGTCTAAGGGATGCTGCGTTCTCGGAATGCTATGCAGCAATTCGAGCAAATAACATTAGTAGTTTCATTTCTATAAATCATATCTACAATACCATGTTGTGGTGCGGTCCTCATCGGCGCACAATTGGCCGATGTCATTTCATTGCCTTCTCCAGTCTTGTGTTCTTTGTCTTCATTCCGGTGCTTGTGATTATGCCAGAACAGTTCGGGACTCTTCCCAGTGTGTCAACCACTGCCTGGGAACTACACTAGTATAAATAGTTCTTGCCTTGCCTGACCCATGCCAAAAATGCTACTTTTCTAAATGTTTACCCGTGTACATACACGAAAAATTTGGATGAAATCGATGATGACGAGTAGGCATGGTGATCCCCTTGTGAATGGACCATCTTACAGGGAGAGAATAGACAAGTTGTGGGGTTTATCCCATGACTATCTGTTCTAGTGCACTAAATGTAAACAGTCGTACAAAACTTCCCTTGTCAAAGAAATGGTTACTTTACATTCACCAGGTGGAAGACTTCGTAATGACCACCTCAAGCATGAGGATCCCCCATTAGACTTACCTCCCCATAATTAGGGCTTTTGAACAGTCTGTACGGTCATCAGCAGCATTACATGACACTTCGCAAGTGCATGAGTTGGGAGACTTATCACCTTTTGAGCTCACCCACACTACAGAAATTCTCATGACACATGCATAGCTACAGCAACGATACTATCAAAGTGAAAGGACAGTTTTTGGCTTGCACTCAGTATCATTCCACTGTTTTCATGCCAAACATCTTGCTGGTAAGCATTTAAGGAACCACAAACATCCTTGGTTTGAACCTTTTTAATACTTTGGACTCGGAAGTACATGACTCCACCAAACGCATTCAGCTGCCAGAGGCTAGCTCATACTTTAGCAACTTCATTCAAAGTACAATTCAGTCATGTCACCCTCCTGCCAACAGCCACTTCCTGTTTCTTCAAAGTGTGGAATGTTCTATTCGTTCTCTGGGATGAGCTATAGTCAGAACTACAGTGCATCTAAGAGAAAGTTAGTCTCAATCCAGTCCCCAGCAGTCGGAGTGGTATTTTGGAAAAGCCAATTCACGGTCAACGTACAATCCGCTACAAACACCTATCCAATTCCAAAAGTGGATGACACTATGGCATGTCTTGCAGGAGGCAAGATTTATTAGCAGGATGCTTTCTTTCAGCTCCCTCTGAAAGAAGCATTATAGAGCATTCTGCTCATTGACATTCCTTTTGGACTATTCCACTATAACAGGCTTTCTTTTGGTGTTTCCAGTGCTCTGGCTATTTTTCAGTGGTACTTTCAACAGTTGATGTCCAGTGTACCCGGCATAGCAAACTATCTGGATGAATTCTAGTCATTACGTTGATGTCCTTTAACAAGTGTAACATTTTTTGTCCCTCAGGTGTCGTATCTTGATCATGTTCACAATGCTTAAGGAATACAATCCACATCATACTACATTTAAACAGTCCAGTAACTTTGAGGACATTAAGTAATTACAATTTGTGCTTGGCCAACTTAATTATTATTGCAAGTTTGTCCCGCATACCGTGGTCATATCGGAACCACTCCATCAGTTATGTAAAAATGTAAAATTGTGGTCTTTGATCCAGCAAAACCTTTAATTCTAGCAACTGATGGTTCTGATTACGGCTTCGGTGCATTGTTATCTCGTATAATATATGGTGTGGAACATCCTGTTGCATTCATATCCAAAACTCTAACACAGGCACAATGCAACTACAGCCAAATAGAAAAGGAGGCCGTGGTTGCTGTGTTTGCACTAAAGAATTCCACAATTATGGCTGATGTTTCATGTTATTGACTGAACATAAACGTCTTTTACCATTATTGAAAGCAGACTCCAATATTCCTACCACACTGGCGTGTCTCCTCCGGAGGTGGGCATTGTTTTTCTTAGCTACTCGTACGACATCAGATATCGCTCGACAGCTCAGCATGCCGACACTGACATTCTCTCCATATTGCCAAATGGACACGACACACTTTTTGATTTGAAACCAGAGGTCTGTTGCCAGACGGACAAAGAAGCTGAAGGAGGTGTAGCCACCCTTCCTTAAGGTGCATTGCCCATCACTGACTGGAGGACCCAGTTATCTATCTTCACCAGTGGGGCCCTGGCAGTGGTCACCCATTTATTAGGACAGAATGTGGTGGAAATATGATTAAACAATGGCTCTGTGTGTCACAAGCATCTGGTACACTGAGGATGGCTAACAGATGGGAAAGAGTTGGATCATCCAGAAGTCCAAGCATTCTGGCACAGGTGCCACAAGTTCTCTATCCTCATTAGAGCCCTCTTGCTGCAAGGGGAAAGTGGTCAAACCTGCACTGTGATTCAGTTTGCCTTGTGGCACAGTATACCATCCCTGAACATCAGAGACACTGGGGAATAGTGCTCATGAAGAGGCTGGCCCCTCAATATGAGTATTGGCAACAGATTGATGCAGATATTGCCAACATGGCGGTGGTATGTGAGACCTGCCAAAGAAAACGGGCAACACTCTTTCACAGGATGCTTCGTGCCCCGATCTCGACTCCATTTAGACTTTGCAGGCCTTCCTGGGCTAATTGTGGTGGTTGTGGTTGGCACAGTAACCGGATTCTACTACTTAAACATCCTCGGCACATGCTCTCCAGACTCTGGTACGGATCTTCTCCACAGGACGACTCCCAGAAACCATGGCTACTGTTAAAGGGCATCAATTCACATCTTCTGAATTTACCACTTTTTGTGCTTCTGACAACATTGCCGTAGTGTGCAAAGTGCCTTTCATTCCACATCCACTGGATTAGCAGAACATTTCGTATGTGCATTGGAGTCACAGTTATCAAAGCTGCATCCCCTTCATGATTTAGATGAAGCCCTCACTTTGTTTTTGGTATCGTATTGTGCCACAGGTCAGTACGGCATCAGCCCCCCAAAAATTTCCACGGATGATTGTATCGGTCCAAACTCTCCGACCGTCAACATACAGGACCTCCGTTTCTCCATTCGTCGTCTCGATTCCAACTTTATTCTGTCAAAGATGATGTATGGGTATTGGTTTTCTCCAAAAATCTTCACCAGTGGGGCCCTAGCAGTGGTCACCCATTTATAAGGACAGAATGTGGTGGAAATATGACTAAAAATAGCTCTGTGTGTCACAAGCATGTCAACCAGGTGTGCTCACAGAAGACAGTGACAACTCCTAGCGTTGGATTGTTACGCCCTTTGGTTCCAGAGTTGGACAACAGCATTTCTCAGATAATAATGCCCCTATTGCCATGTGTCATGGCTTAAGGTGTATGTGTACGTGCAGTGTGCAAAGTTTGCCCTCATCTAGTCTATAAGGTAGTTTCTCACTGTCGTCGCCATAAATCCGTTGTATCGCATAATGGACCAACCCTGGTCTGGAAATATTTTTACGAAGTGACGTAGCAGTAATAGACAGTGTTTCATTTGCTTTGAAAGTTTAAAGATTTGTATACCTCTTCTGAGACAGTAGAAGAGGAAGGAAATTAAAAACTTAACAACTCATTCATAATATACAATAAAAATAGAAAACAGCTGTCTGTGATCTGCTTGTAGCCCATGAAAAGGGACAAATTAACATGAAAAAAAAGTTCTGCAAGCCCAGTTTTCACCCTTTAGCACTGACTATTCACAATGCCCAGTGCGCGATCCTCAATTACATAATTCTTGAGGAGGATTTCAAAAATTAGAATCAGTATGAGAATACTGGTGATTTTTTTGTAGTATTCAACCACTTACCACTCTTTGAGAAAATACTGAATGACAGACGGACTCAGTTTTCTTTTATTTGCTTATTTAATTTAATATTTTGATCATATGTACCTTGAAACTGAGGGAGTGAGAAGTTTCCAGGATTCCTTAGAGTTCAGTGTTTATTACAGAAAATTACAGGAATAAAAAAACCGAAAATAGGTTATTTCAGAAACAGGTTATTTTGAGCACTTGTAACAGTCAGGTTAAACTGGCGTGGAAAATATAACTGAAAACTGGTTGTTTCAGCGATAACCACAATTGCTAGGAGTTGCGTCGCAATGGATACGTATAGCACTGACTAGCAGTACCAATTGCATTGCTGTTTCCAGCATCTAAGTTTGCCAGAATGCCTTCCTGTGCCCCTACCTAAGCCAAAGCTTGTTCTGCTAACACAAAGGGATGGTGGCATTGTTTGTGTTAGATTAGCTAAGTCCAGACCTCGGAGCATCTGACGGATCAGCCCTCAACCTGAGTAGGAGTGGATTTTTAGTCCTGGGTACATGAACATGGGCTAGTAGGGGGCAAAGTTGAGAGGAGCACCCACTTCTTTGGAGTGTGGGGCACTGTTGCTGGTGAGGATTGGATGAAATCATTGTCACTGAAGTGGACCAGTGAGCTCGCAATGGTGCAGCGAACCGTGCAGCTCAGAAGTGTCCGTGGTCTCGGGGGCAAAACTGATGGGTGGACTGTACTGTATTAACGGCACAAGACTACAACGTAAAGGAATTTTTGGTGGTACTCGATAGCACTGACACGTTAGAGGCAGATCGGAGAGATGTAATAGGACACAATTTTACGATAAGGAATGGCAGAAGAAACTATGGAAACAACTGAATCCTTAACAACTCCCCCTGTGCCGTGCACCAGGATTTTTTATGCAAGTCAAAGATGTTGCACCTCAGTTCTTTAGACAATGGATGTAGTCCAGCCTGAGTGGCAACGCAAGAAGGCAGAGAGGTTTTGTGTAATAGCATCCTTCCGCAGAAGTGACTTGTTATCCCCTCCCCCACTGTACGTACTCAAAGCAAACCTTTGATGAAAAATCGTGCACACAGCACCGTCCGAGGCCAGTACAAAGTGTGGCACTGATGGTGACCAGAATGGACTTTGCCTGCCAGAACACGAGAACAGAAGGCAAAGTCAACTCATTTTGAAGGGTTACACCCACCCACTCAATCACTCTGCAGGACAGAGCAGTGATGTCTAGAGCTCCACAGACCGTGTGGGTGGCAACCATTGTTGCAGCTTTACCTGATATTGCAGCAGAGAGGGGCTTGCTAACAGTGGGTCGCCCAACAATGACACTGGACATGGAAGTGGCACCGTGTTGTCTTTTCAGGCGAGTCCTGTTTCTGTGTACAGCAATATCCACTTCTGGATCTTCCGAGGAGGATGGGTTTTGCTGAATTGCATTCGTCGTCCTTATGCAGGACAGGCACCTGGCGCGACTGGTGAGGAGACTCATTGAGTATACAACACGAAAACCTCTGGTTTTCGTACCTGATAACTTGCACAACAGCCCTTACATTTCTGATTTTTTAAGGTCAGTGCATGTGTCCTGTCTTCAGGGACTCCATTATCTTTGAACAAGATAATGCAAGACTGCATGTTGTCTGTGCTGTCATGTTCTCCAGACCTTACCCATTGAAAACATCTGGTCATAAGTTATAGAGAAACTGGAACTTCACCATTTGCCCCTTTGTTTGAAGAACTCTGGAATAGAGCTGTAGCAGTGTGGAATGATGTAACTGTATCTGTCATCCATGCTTAGTTTTACTTGTTGCCCAGCTGTGGTAGAGCCATGGCTGCTGCCAGAGGACCAGGTCTGTGTACTTAATTTCACACCCTCTACCTCTCCAGAATTCCTACGAATGTTATGTTTTCTTTCAACAATACTGTGTGTGCGCAAGAGGACAAATTCTGTTTTATAAAAAGATAACTATTTATCAAACATGACTGTTTCATGTATGAAAAGGTTTTTCAGAGGCCACTACTCGTCGCAGAATTTGACTACTTAAATTATTTGATGAATCACGTAAACCTCATCTTCAGATTACAGTAGCGATACAAAAACATTTTTTTATACTAACAAGCAAAGCTGTTACAAGTATTCCAAGCATACAGAAACATTAAATTGAAAATATAAAACACTTTTAATATCTATGTGTACTTTTGTTAAATGTTTTTGCATTGCCATTGTAGGCTGAAGATTAAATTTATACTTCCTCTGTCAGAAAACTTTGATGACTTTAATTTATTTCTGAGTTTGCAATACTAGAAAGGAACAAATGTTGCTTTTATGCTACCTGGTATGTATGCGTCCTTAAAATGACCTCGGTCATGTTTCTGTGCAAACTCAGTAGGTAGCAGGGCTGTGCTTAGCAAGACACTGTTTGGGTTCTCGAGTTAAGGTGACGCAACGGATGCTGATCGTAAGCAAAGAGGGAATATCAAGTTTTGTACTAGGCTCGGAAAAACTCTTAGTGAAACATGAAAAGTGATTAAGATTAAGCAAGCGTATGCAGGCGAGGCACTTTTGAGAAGTGGTGTTTTAAAGTGGCACACAAGTTTTTTTGTGAAGGCAGAGATTCAATGCAAGATTATTCCAGAGTTGGTCGCTCGTCTACAGCACATTCCGATGCAAACATAGTGTGTAAGGCAGTTATTGCAAGAAGACTGCCATGAAACTGTGCGTGCAATATGAGAAGAGCTAAATTTGAATCACGATATGTGTCATAAAATTTTATGCGAAGATTTAGGGAAACGGAAACTTAATGCAAAACTCGTCCCTCACACACTAACAGATGAACGAAAAGAGAAAAGATGAAGAATTTCTGCTGAACTACTGGATAGAGACAGATTTGATCCCACATTTCTGTCAGTGATTATTGCTCAGGATGAAAGTTGGTGCTACCAGTATGACCCTCATGCGAAGTGTCAAAATGCTGAATGGAGGAATCTCGGATCACCAGGAACCTTTGAGAACATAGACAATGTTTATAGCATTCTTTGATAGTAAAGGATTAGTTCACCGTATGTTCCTCCAGGTCGAGCAGTGAACCAAACTCTTTACATCAAAGTTTTGAAATGTTTGCGACAAGCAGTTCAATATCGCTACCCAGATGTGTTGCATTTTCAGGACTGGTTCTTGCTGCAATACAATGCGAGACCCCCTACGGCTTTATCTGTTACTGAGTGTCTGGCCAGACATTCTGTTTTTGCCATCCTACATCTGCCATATTCACCCGACCCCTCACTTTTTGATTCTTTCTTGTTTCTGTGAGTGAAAAGGTGGCTGAAAGGAAAGCTTCATCAAGATATCACAAACATCCAACGGCCTGTGACAAATGAGCCTAGAAGCATTTAATTTCAAAATCTCCCTGCTTGCTTCCAAGACCTCCAGAAACATTGGCAACTGTGTAGCCTATAGATAGCCAAGGAAACTACTTTGATAGGATCTGGGCTCATCACTTGGTGAGTGCAATTTTCTATTTTTTTAAAAAAAGGTCCTGGAACTTTTCTGAGAAAGGAAGTGTTTTGAAATATGTGGCTTCATTAAATAATTTAAATAGCCAATACATCTAGTGACTGGTAGTCATCTATCAAAAACCTTTTTGTAAGATTTTGTTATTTTCAATCTTTCCTGATGCAGAAATTGTGATACCCAGCAGCGTATATGAATAAATGCAACCATACTAATATTGTTTACTTCCCCTTTACACCTGCATTGACTGAATCCTTTTGCATCACACCTTCCCTGTTTACTGCTCTCACTTCCTCCTCCTCCTCCTCCTCCTCCTCCTCAACCCATCGCGCCTATCCCATGGATAAAGTGTTTTTAATTCATCTTAGTGTAATATGTAATATGAATAACTGGTTTAACAGAGCTGGAAATGAAGGTAAAGGAACAAAAGGATAAACTCGAGGAGCTATGTGAATATCAGAAAGAGATGGAAATGAAAGAGAGAGAGGAGGATGCTGCAACAGATTCTTTAAAGCATGAAATGGTGAGTTTTTAATTTGATTTGTACCACATATTAAACAATGTTACTCCCTGTTCTTGTACTGATAATGGGTCATTTCAAGACAGTGTGGTGAGTTCTGTAGTTGTAATTGAATTTTTATTTAATTTTAACTTCTAAGCCATTTATGTGATTGTGAATAGACACAAATGAAACATTTCAATACATAATCCACACTACAGCGTGTACAAAATTACTTCAGGATGCACGGCTATGATGGTGAGGCCCTTGCTGGATGCACAGCACACATTTCACTAATCCCACGAGATCTTTAGCCACACCAAACGCACACAGTTGCCAAACATCACCCAACCCCCCTACCACCACAACACTTCCCACTTACTATATACTTCAATTTTAAGCAGTTTGCTGTCCTGTGTGATATTTCGTTGCACACTGGGATTTTGTTTGTGTTTGGGTTTATGCTCACAGGAATTATTATTTTATTTATTACTGGCTGTTACCTGCTGTTTTGCTCACTTATCAGTAGTTTTTTTCTGACGAGTGTTGGTGAGTAAGAAAGCTAGTAATTTCACAAAATTTCTGTGTTTGTAGCGGTGTAGAGACATATGTGTAAAAAACGTACCCGTTATGTGGGTACATAATGAATGTATTTATATTATTTTACTGCATATCAAATCTGAAAGCATGCATTGTATTTTCTAATTATATTAAAACAGTGACTCGATTCATCACATTCCTACAGAAGTATAAATTTTAGGGTTTTCTCTGGCCCGCCTAGTACTGGACCGACCATTCTTTCAAGTAGATTAGAAGCTGTAAGAGGTGCGTGACACTCAATGTCTAAAATGCGACGGACTTGTGACAGTTCTAATGTCTCTGTAGCGGAGTGAGTTACTTTCACAATTAATAAAACTGGTATTAATACTAAAGTGTAGATTGAACATGCTCAGAATTAAATAAGCATTGTATTGATTACATTGAATCATGTTCAAACAAATTTCAGGCATGTAGCTGGTCATAGTTTTAATTCATTGCACAATATTTTGCCTGGGCACCTGCCAGTACCTTGAGGTGAGCCACGGAAGACTGATAAAGACTTGCTCTGTTCCACCCTATAAAATCTGATGAACTGTGATGGTGGCTACCAGTTGGTCACTGCGTGGAGCTCCATCTCCACGATTTGTTCCAGTCAAAGACGACAGTGTGTGTCAGTGCCTGCGGCGAGCCGTAACACGGAGGACAGGTGAGTTTTGCGGTTCCTCCAGCGAAGTGTGGTCTGTCTGTCAACTTCGTCAATCTTAGATTGCTCACCTGAAGGTAACTGGCAGGTGCTCAGTTGAAATATCCCACAATGAATTAAAGTATGACTGGCTGCAAGCCCGAAATTTGTTTGAACACGGTTCAATGTAGCCAATACAATTGTTATTCAATTCTCAACATGTTTAATCCATACTTAAATATGAACACCAGTATTATTAATTGCAAAAGTGACTCACGCTGATACATTTTCGTGTCTTAACCGTTAACCTATTCCGATGGTATTTGGTGTGGAGATAGGCTGATTTAAGAAGTATTGCTCCGGTTTGGAAATATTGTAGATCTGAGCTGATGCACAGAGCAGTCTGAGTTGTAGTGGGGGGGTGGGTAGTCTCCACGTGACCCGTGTTTATGTATAGTGACTTTACTGTTTCCTCTTTGTCCACTGCTCTCACATCAAATGAAAACAAAATGAATTCTGTGACCGGGAGCTATCGAGTGAATGAAAATACGTTCACATAATTACGGAAGGCTAAAACTAGTCATTGGTTTCAGACTATATTATTTCCACCTTTCTGGCAGTTGAGCATCAATGGCCTTGCATAACAATGAAGTTATTTTTGTCAGTTTGCTAAAGAAATTTGGCTTTTATAAGTCTTTTCCTCTGAGGAAGACAATTTATTTGAAACGAAGTGTGTAATTCCACATTATTGACTAGTTTTAACTGTTCACTGAACTTCAAGTGCACGTTTTCATTCTCTAGCATGTTTGGCATTATGCCATAATACGAGGAGCATTCAAGTTCTAAGGCCTCCGATTTTTTTTCTAATTAACTACTCACCCGAAATCGACGAAACTGGCGTTACCTCTCGACGTAATCGCCCTGCAGATGTACACATTTTTCACAACGCTGACGCCATGATTCCATGACAGCGGCGAAGGCTTCTTAAGAGTCTGTTGTGACCACTGGAAAATCGCTGAGGCAATAGCAGCACGGCTGGTGAATGTGCGGCCACGGAGAGTGTCTTTCATTGTTGGAAAAAGCCAAAAGTCACTAGGAGCCAGGTCAGGTGAGTAGGGAGCATGAGGAATCACTTCAAAGTTGTTATCACGAAGAAACTGTTGCGTAACGTTAGCTCGATGTGCGAGTGCGTTGTCTTGGTGAAACAGCGCACGCGCAGCCCTTCCCGGACGTTTTTGTTGCAGTGCAGGAAGGAATTTGTTCTTCACAACATTTTCGTAGGATGCACCTGTTACCGTAGTGCCCTTTGGAATGCAATGAGTAAGGATTACGCCCTCGCTGTCCCAGAACGTGAACACCATCATTTTTTCAGCACTGGCGGTTACCCGAAATTTTTTTGGTGGCAGTGAATCTGTGTGCTTCCATTGAGCTGACTGGCGCTTTGTTTCTGGATTAAAAAATGGCATCCACGTCTCATCCATTGTCACAACTGACGAAAAGAAAGTCCCATTCATGCTGTCGTTGCACGTAAACATTGCTTGGCAACATGCCACACGGGCAACCGTGTGGTCGTCCGTCAGCATTCGTGGCACCCAACTGGATGACACTTTTCGCATTTTCCGGTCGTCATGCAGGATTGTGTGCACAGAACCCACAGAAATGCCAACTCTGGAGGCGATCTGTTCGACAGTCATTCGGCGATCCCCCAAAACAATTCTCTCCACTTTCTCGATCGTGTCGTCAGACCGGCTTGTGCGAGCCCGAGGTTGCTTCGGTTTGTTGTCACACGATGTTCTGCCTTCATTAAACTGTCGCACCCACGAACGCACTTTCGACACATCCATAACTCCATCACCACATGTCTCCTTCAACTGTCGATGAATTTCAATTGGTTTCACACCGCGCAAGTTCAGAAAACGAATGATTGCACGGTGTTCAAGTAAGGAAAACATCGTCATTTTAAGTATTTAAAACAGTTCTCATTCTTGCCGCTGGCGGTAAAATTCCATCTGCCGTACGGTGCTGCCATCTCTGGGACGTATTGACAATGAGCGCGGCCTCATTTTAAAACAATGCACTTGTTTCTATCTCTTTCCAGTCCGGAGAAAAAAAATCGGAGGCCTTAGAACTTGAATGCACCTCGTAAAGAGCCAAACATGAGATAATACAGTATTGGTACTCCAAGAAAATTTACATCCGTATCAGGACATGTGAATGTGCACTTTAAGCCAAATTATGCATTTTAGTATGGTTCATGAAATTCCAATGTTCTTGGAGTATCCTCTAATGTCTTGTTCCTTTTATGACATAATGTAAGATCTTTTAATGTTTTACACATACGAACTTCCGGGCTTCCTGAGTCATCGTAGCTGCACAAACGTGGTGACGCCAGTTGTCGGGTGCTCTCTGGCAACTGCTAAAATGAACCTATTTCTAACAGGTCACAGAAAATATTGCGAGTGATTGTTTGAAAAGCGTTATTTTCAAAATAAATTTCCTTTTACGCAAGATGGTCTATGTGTGAGAATGTACAGTGAATTTCTGAAATCACAAACCGTTGAGCTCTCATTTAAAAAGTAAACTCTTTGAGAACGACCATTTAGAATAATTTTGAGCCCAGAAGATGAGACATTTTTCTCATTGTTAAAAAATTTACTGGCACATTTGTGTAATGTATCTTAAAGTATAACATGCACAAAAAAGATCAACATTATATGTGAAAGCTTTTTAAACCATTAATGTTTCCTATTTGTGTGTTCGCTCTACTTAACAGTGATGTTCCTATTGGTTTACTACATCACGTGTCCTGTGCTCTGAATGTCCACTGTCATCGGCTGGCGAGATCACGTGACGTGAGCTGTGACTGGCTTACAAGAGCACATCACAATCTAGATTTCAATGCTTCAGAAAGTAACATGCGATGTTCGCTGGAATTCAAATTTCTACTTTTATAACACAAATGTATACAGTGTTCATGTTGCTGCACATCAGACATCTTTCCAAAACGTGTTTTTTCCCCCTGAATTTCGTTTCCTAAAGTGCCAGGAAATACTACGCCGGTGTATAAAACCATATCATTCCTTTATTTGGTTAAGCTTTACAGTTTCGAGGAAAAGTATACTGTCACTTAACGTGGAAAAAGTGTATTTTCACCTGGGAGAAAGTTTATTTTTTACTGGGAAAAATCCGGGAATTTTCTTCCTTGTCCATATATACATCCTGCCATTTCTATCACATATGGAGCGCAGCAAAAATGACTGTTTAAGACACCTCTTTGCCCACTTTAATCAATCCAATCTTGACCTTGTGATCCCTACGGAGCAGTACGTAAGTGCTGCAGTTCACTGCCCCACAAAAAAAGTGAAACATATGGAAGGCGTGGTCAGATGTTGTATATAAGGGGCATTCAAAAAGAAATGAGCTGGAGGCATAATTACAGAAACCAGTACCGGTATGTTTGAAGTATTTACCCTGGCTGTTCAAACCAAAGTTTGCCGGCTGCTTTACCTACAACTGAGCCTATGTGACTGTTCCATTCCATACCTCTACAAAGTGTTACATACAAGTATTTGCACGTATTAACCAATTTGAATACTGAATCATTGATATTGTGGGCATATTGTACTACTTTTCTGTGTGAAGTGCACAATTTTACGCTTCTGAACATTTAAAGCAACTTCCCGTTCTTTGCGCTTCTTTGAAATCTTATCAACACATGACTGAAGGTTTGTGCAGATTTTTTCAGACAGTATTTCATTACAGGCAACCACATCATCTGCAATAACTCTGAGGTTACTATTAACATGGTTTTTGAGGTTACTAACATAAACTACAAACAGAAAGGGTCCTAAAACACTTCCCTACTGTACACTTTGCTTCCTCAGATAACCTCTCCACTCAAGATAGCATACTGTGACCTCCCTACCAAGGAATCCTCAAACCAGTCACAAATTTTGTTTTATACTCCACGCAATCATTCTTTCGATAATAAATGTATGTGTGGTACATCATCAAATACCACTCGGAAATAGAGAAATAATGCATCTACCTAATTGCCTGGATCCCTGGATTTCAGTATGTCGTGTGAGGAAAGTGCAAGTTGGGTGTCACATGATCAATGTTTTGGGAATCCGTACTGGTTGGTGTGGAGGTGGTGACTCTGTTCACAATACCTCAGTACTTTTGAGCTCGGAGTATGTTCTAAGATTCTACAACAAATAGATGTCACGGATAAAGGACAAAAGTTTTACAAACCAATTCTTCTACCCTTCCGTTTGCAGCCCTTGTCTTCTCCCATCCATCCAGCAGAGTCCACGATGACCTGTGTGGTAGTGTCCACTTCCCGATCTTCCTGTCCCTCCCTCAGCATCACTCCCCTGGACACTTGCCCAGATGGACTCTCAACAGTGCTAAAAGAATACAACTACAGACATTCTTTCAGCAGCTGAGCTAGCAATCCCCTGTTCCTTAGTCCACCCTGATGGAAGACAGTACCTTGGTGGTCATAAGAAACCTGAGGCCATTAGAGATCATAGGCGGACTCTCCAACATCATAAGCGGCACCCATCAACGGAGCACATCATTGCCTTTAAGCAGCTCCATACCTGGGTCCGCCACCTAATAAAACAACAGAAGCAAGAATGTTGGGAATGATACATTTCAGTTATCAGACCATATACCTCTCCTTCACAGGTTTGGACTGAGATCTGACATCTCTGCAGGTACTGAAACCTACGGGTGTAGCTTGTATTACCTCGAATTGCACTATCTACACTGACCTAGATGCTGTCGCCAAACATTTTGCTCTGTATTATGCTCGAGCCTCAGCACCTGAGAACTATCAGCCTGCCTTTTGCGTTCTAAAACACCAGGTGGAGTGAAAGCAATTATCATTTACTACTACCCACTTTCAGCCATATAATGCATCATTCAGTCAGTGGGAATTCGGAATTAGTCACTGTCATAGCTTACTGCCCTGATATAGCCCCAGGGCTATGATCAGGAACTGTCAGTGGATTGTCAGCATCATATCCTTCCCATTTTTAATTGCATCTGGATTGAGGGCAAATCTCCATCACAGTGGTGAGAAAGAATTATTGTCCCAGTGCTGAAACCAGGTGAACACCCTCTAAAGATGGAAAGTTATCACCCAATAAGTCTCACCAATGTTTTCTGTAAGTTGCTTCAGTGCATGGTGAGCTGGTTACTGTGTTGGCTCCTTGGGTCTCGGAGTATTCAGGCTCCATCCCGAGGTGGTTTTTCACCACAGCCATTCCACTACTGATAATCTGGTTTACCTGGAGCCTGCCATCTGAGCAGCTTTTGCCCAACGTCAACACCTTATAGCCGTCATTGTCGACCTGCCAAAGGCTTATGACACCACCTGGCGACACCACATCCTTGCTACCTTAAACAAGTGGGGTTGAGCCCTGATGACCACGCTGTTTAGTGCCCGTAAACCTCAAAAACACACACACACACGTAAGTGAGGTCTCTGAGGTCTGCTCCCAATTTTTATACAGAACTTCCTGTCATGCTGTATGTTCTGGGTTTGAGTTGGTGCTTCCGACATTACCTCCAATATCCAAGAGAAACTGGGTCCTGCAGGGTTCTGTATTGCGTCTCTCTCTCTCTCTCTCTCTCTCTCTCTCTCTCTCTCTAGTAGCCATCAATGGACTAGCAACAGCTGTGGGGTCCTCTGTGTCACCACCCTTGTATGCTGACAACTTTGGCCTCTACTATTGCTCCTCTAGTGTGCGTGTCGCCAAGCGTTGACTGCCAGGTGCCATATGAGAGGCACAGGCATGGGTCCTCTCACATGGTTTTTGGTTTTCAACTGCCAAGAGCCACATCATGCACTTCTGTCTATGTTGTACCATTCACCCATAACCAGAACTTTGCTTGCATACCTGCTACTCAATGCGGTGGAGACTTATCACTTTTAGGAGTGGTCTTTGATTCTTGGTTGACGAAATTCTCCATCTTTTCCAACTTAAGGCAAAGTGCTGGCTGCACCTTAATACATTTCGCTGCCTGAATAATAGCAGCTGGGGTGCAAATTGCACTACCGTTCTGCAGCTTTACAAAGCTGTGATACAGTCCCGTCTTGATTATGGGAGTCTGGCATATTGTTCACATCACTCTCAGCATTGCGGATACTGGATCTGATACACCACTGTATGGTTTGACCTGCACAGGAGCCTTTGGGACTAGTCCTGATAACAGGTCCTGCCATTGTGGATTATGCGCGAACAACAGTTTGTTATGAAACTTCCTCACAGATTAAAACTGTGTGCTGGACGGAGACTCTAACTCGGGACCTTTGCCTTTAGTGGGTGTGGTGTGCGTACTGTAAGACCTTCGGTACACACACCATCAGATTATTTCACTTGTCGCTCTAACGAAGTAGGCGAGTGTGAGCAATATGTCTGGTGGTCTTATCGTGGCGTGTTTATATTCTGCCGTTAGGTCAGACGATAGAAATGCCACTTGCACGCTTAGAGTAGCAGATTGACGGTGACCAACTTTAAACAGAACTTTATAATTTTCACACACATTTATTAAAATAATAAAAAGCATAGACATTATGTAGCTTGATTCTGGATGCTGTTTACAATTGACAATCTGAAGTTCCTTTGGTCATGGTACGTTAATCTTATTCTCACATATCTCTGATACTTGACAAAGTGTCTAGTCATTTATCTTCATGGCTATGTACAGGAATATGGTAATCTTATTAGGCGCAGACTGAAACTTGACTATAGACTGGTGCAGACTGGTCACTGTTATAATACCTCGAGCGTTCATGTATTACTGTGTGAGTGTGATCTGCGAAGAGAAAAGATTCTACGTTAGCAGCAATCTCATTGGCTGCATTACATATTAATACGTGGATCAGCGCAAGCGGAATTTGGTCCGTCTCTAAGACAGCGCCATCTCTTAGTGCAGAGACGGACGAGCGTGCTGACTACGCGGAACTATGTACACAACAGTGGGCAAGTGCTCCACCAACTGAGCCACCCAAGCAATACTCACGCCCCGTCCTCACAGCTTCACTTCTGTCAGTTCCTTGTCTCCTACCTTCCAAACTTCACAGAAGCTCCCCTGCAAGACTTGCAGAACCAGCACTCCTGGTAGAAAAAATATTGCAGAGACATGGCTTTGCTACAGCGTGGTGGATGTTCCCAGAATGAAATTTTTACTCTGCAGTGGAGTGTGCGCTGATATGAAACTTCCTGGCAGATAAAAACTGTGTGTTGGACCGAGACTCGAACTCTTGACCGGTCCGGTCCTCACCCTACCTGCTCATTTACTGTTCTTCCCCCCTTCTCGCATGGTCTGTTAGACTTGTTTCTCTTTTGTGTCTCTGCACTTCTCTTGCCCTGTTTGTGTTCTTAGTATTTCCTAAGCAATTGTTTAGTGGGGTACATGTGGTAAGTAGTGGGTGTTGGGAGCTGTACATTCCCTCATTACAATCTGCTTTTGGGGCTTCCAGCTGCTTCTTAGGTGGGACATCTTGCCTGCCTCTTCCCCTGTGTCTCCCTTTCTTTCTTTTGTCCCTTATCTCGCCCTTGTTGATGTTTCGTGGACATCGGGTTTTTCTTCCCTCGGGTTTTGTGTGGTAGACTATATATGATCTACAGCATAGAGACCCATCTGTCGAGGATAAGGGGACTGATGATCTTGCAGTTTGGTCCCTTTAATCCTCCAGCCAGCCAGTCAACCAACCAATCAACCAGTTGGTGCCCATATAGGTTATACTTAAAGTAATGACTGCCAATTAAGTGTCAGAAGTTCCTTTACTCAATTCGATTCAGAGAACCTAATGCATAATGATTTTTTTTTTTTTTTTTTTTTTTTTTTCACTGTCTTGTATTTAACTCCATACGCAACATGAAGCAAAGTTACTAGCATCATACGACAAAATGAAAATTTGCTCAAAATTTGGATTTGCCAAGAGAGGCAAATGTGTAAGAATTTTTTAATTTTAAAATTATACTCTCCAACTTTGCTGCCCAGACAAAGTGAGTTCTCTTCACTAGTAATTTTGTGAGATTTTTCATGGTGACTGTATAGTTCTCCATGAAATTTCAGTGGTAATAGGCTACACCAAGAAACAATTGCAGTTTTTTAACATTTTTTGTGCTGGAAAATCATTTGCCGTGTATGTTAATTGTGGGTCTAGTTGTATACCATCTGACTCAGTTATGTTCCCTAGACAGCACGCTTGCAATTGTGAGACTACCATTTTTTGAAATCAACTTTAGATTACCAGTACTTATACAAGTTAGGAAGTTTCTTAGTCACACTGTATGCTCTGTCATTGTACTCAAAAAGACTATTCTATCACCAGGTACTACAATACACATTGTCGGGTTTAACCTTGTAAAAGTAAATCATTGAAACACGACATGAGCATTTTGGAGGACAAAGAACATCCTTATGTATTCATAGACCCCGAAGGGCACAACAAAGGCTGTTTACTACCAATATTTCATAGCTATTGTTAGGTGACGGTAACCAGATTGCTTACCTAAGCTGATGAATAATTTGCTTTTGCCGAGCTTATCCAGAGTGTCATTGGGGATAGGGTTTGTGTCGTGAACTCATTGACTGCTCTCGTGTCTACACAGATGTGACAAGACTTTCCCCACTACAGATTTTTGTAGGGGCTCTCTCTGAAAATGAAGCTCAGAGATTGAAGGAAAGTTGACTTAATTTTGCTCCTAGAAAACCTGAAATATTTTACTCTACTGAAGACTTCAAGTGATAAGTTATTTAATATGGTGATGGTGCTGTAGGTTGGCATAGCATCACCTGCAGGAATCTCACGGTATGTTGAGGAGGTTCGTGGAAATCATTTCTTCAGGGGAAGTCGCAAATTTGGCTAGAACAGGGTATGATATGTACTGATGTGCTGTACACAGGTTTTAAAATTTCTTTGCATTTCTCTTTTCACAGGTAACATAAATGCAGAGGAAGACTGCACTGTACTTCCTTCTCTAGATTGTCACATAGATGATAAAATGGTAGATATCGAAATAGACGACAGAGGGATAGAGAAACAATTAAAACAGCTCTAAAGAGGAAAGGCTGTTGGACCTGATGGGATACCAGTTTGATTTTACACAGAGTACGTGAAGGAACTTGCCTCCCTTCTTGCAGCGGTGTACCGTAGGTCTCTAGAAGAGCGTAGCATTCCAAAGGGTTGGAAAAGGGCACAGATAATCCCCGTTTTCAAGAAGAGACGTCGAACAGATGTGCAGAACTATAGAACTATATCTCTAACGTCGATCAGTTGTAGAATTTTGGAACACATATTATGTTCGAGGATAATGACTTTTCTGGAAACTAGAAATCTACTCTGTAGGAATCAGCATGGGTTTCGAAAAAGACGGTCGTGTGAAACCCAGCTCGCGCTATTCGTCCATGAGACTCAGAGGACCATAGACCACGGGTTCCCAGGTAGATGCCGTGTTTCTTGACTTCTGCAAGGCGTTCGATACAGTTCCCCACAGTCGTTTAATGAACAAAGTAAGAGCATATGGACTATCAGACCAATTGTGTGTTGGATTGAAGAGTTCCTAGATAACAGAACGCAGAACGTCATTCTCAATGGAGAGAAGTCTTCCGAAGTAAGAGTGATTTCAGGTGTGCCGCAGGGGAGTGTCATAGGACCGTTGCTATTCACAATATACATAAATGACCTTGTGGATGACATCGGAAGTTCACTGAGGCTTTTTGCAGATGATGCTGTGGTGTATCTAGAGGTTGTAACAATGGAAAATTGTACTGAAATGCAGGAGGATCTGCAGCGAATTGACGCATGGTGCAGGGAATGGCAATTGAATCTCAATGTAGACAAGTGTAATGTGCTGCGAATACACAGAAAGATAGATCCTTTATCATTTAGCTACAAAATAGCAGGTAAGCAGCTGGAAGCAGTTAATACCATAAATTATCTGGGAGTAGGCATTAGGAGTTATTTAAAATGGAATGACATTATAAAATTAATCACTGGTAAAGCAGATGCCAGACTGAGATTCATTGGAAGAATCCTAAGGAAATGCAATCCGAAAACAAAGGAAGTAGGTTACAGTACACTTGTTCGCCCACTGCTTGAATACTGCTCAGCAGTGTGGGATCCGTACCAGATAGGGTTGATAAAAGAGATAGAGAAGATCCAACGGAGAGCAGCGCGCTTCGTTACAGGATCATTTAGTAATCGCGAAAGCGTTATGGAGATGATAGATAAACTCCAGTGGAAGACTCTGCAGGAGAGACACTCAGTAGCTCGGTACGGGCTTTTGTGTAAGTTTCGAGAACATACCTTCACCGAAGACTCGAGCAGTATATTGCTCCCTTTTACGTATATCTCGCGAAGAGACCATCAGGATAAAATCGGAGAGATGAGAGCCCACACAGTGGCATACCGACTATCCTTCTTTCCACGAACAATAAGAGACTGGAATAGAAGGGAGAACCGATAGAGGTACTCGAGGTACCCTCCGCCACACAGTCAGGTGGCTTGCGGAGTATGGATGTAGATGTAGAACTAAAATTTGCATAAAAGTTCTTTCAGGCTGTTCATTTTAATAGCATGTTGTTATATTATCAATATTTAGTTCATGTTCTTTGGAGAATCTAGTACATGGAGAATTTCAGTCTCTCCGCTTCCAAAATTACACAGATCTGCAAGTAAAAAACTGCATACTTTTGCAGCTGTCGTGCTCTTATTTTTTGTCACAATCCTCTTCAATGATTGTCTGCCATAATAACCAATTCTCATTTTTGTATGCATTATAACCTTGTGGATGACGTTTATCCATTTCACCTGTATGTGGTATAGATCTTTGATATGGTGCCTCTTCAGTCAGCAAACACTTGAGCTACATCTACATCTACATCCATACTCCGCAAGCCACCTGACGGTGTGTGGCGGAGGGTACCTCGAGTACCTCTATCGGTTCTCCCTTCTATTCCAGTCTCGTATTGTTCGTGGAAAGAAGGATAGTCGGTATGCCTCTGTGTGGGCTCTAATCTCTCTGATTTTATCCTCACGGTCTCTTCGCGAGATATACGTAGGAGAGAGCAAAATACTGCTTGACTCTTCGGTGAAGGTATGTTCTTTGACAAAAGCCCTTACCGAGCTACTGAGCGTCTCTCCTGCAGAGTCTTCCACTGGAGTTTATCTATCATCTCCGTAACGCTTTCGCGATTACTAAATGATCCTGTAACAAAGCGCGCTGCTCTCCGTTGGATTTTCTCTATATCTTCTATCAACCCTATCTGGTACGGATCCCAGACTGCTGAGCAGTATTCGAGCAGTGGGCGAACAAGCGTACTGTAACCTACTTCCTTTGTTTTCGGATTGCATTTCCTTAGGATTCTTCCAATGAATCTGTCTGGCATCTGCTTTACCGACGATCAACATTATATGATCATTCCATTTTAAATCACTCCTAATGCGTACTCCCAGATAATTTATGGTATTAACTGCTTCCAGTTGCTGACCTGCTATTTCGTAGCTAAATGATAAAGGATCTATCTTTCTGTGTATTCGCAGCACATTACACTTGTCTACCTTGAGATTCAATTGCCATTCCCTGCACCATGCGTCAATTCGCTGCAGATCCTCCTGCATTTCAGTACAATTTTCCATTGTTACAACCTCTCGATACACCACAGAATCATCTGCAAAAAGCCTCAGTGAACTTCCGATGTCATCCACAAGGTCATTTATGTATATTGTGAATAGCAACGGTCCTATGACATTCCCCTGCGGCACACCTGAAATCACTCGTACTTCAGAAGACTTCTCTCCATTGAGAATGACATGTTCATGGAAGCACCCACCATACGAGCACCATCTGCCCACATCCTAAGTCACTTACCTCCAGCATAACGCTGTCACAACTACGCAGAACACTGTTTTGACCATAACTGGCACTTGCAGCATATTTAGGATATTGAACAGGTGCCATTCACAACAGCACAACCAGCATGCTTGGCTGGCATCTGCATTTATGTTCAAGGATGCATTTCTGGCAGTGTTTCCATATTTGTAAGTGGTAATATAATGTTTGTCATGTGGCAGTATAATGTTTGTCATGTGGCAGTATAATGTTTGTCAAATCAGTGGTTGTTAAATCATACATATCTAGAAATACCATAATGTTGTTCTTTGCAGAAACTTTTAAAAGACAAGAATCACGAACTTGAAAATAAGAGAGAGATGCTGAAGAACAAAATAGAAGCGTTAAAAAATTTTCAGCCATCGGCTGAGGACGCTGCCAATTTACAGTTATGTCGGTAAGTTTTCAAGGTGAAGTTAAAAACTTTTTTTTAGGCTATCTAAATGCTCTGAGAATTCAGTCATGTATGTCTTTATTTATTTATTTTTATTCTTACTTTCAAATTCAGTTACATCCTTCAGGAGATCTCTTGGTTTTTCAAAACAAATATCGGACAGTTGCTACCATTACATTAATGGCAAACAGTGGCAGATAATTTTACAACAGTAATAGACTTGAACAGTGATACAAATTATTGAATGAGTAAAGTAACCACCCACATAAGACTGAAATTATTAGTGTCTCTGTGTGATCCACAACAGTTTGTTGAATTAATGAAAAGGAGACTCCAATTGCTTTGTAGAACTTTATTCAGTCCAGAACCACTTTCAGCTTTCTTACTAAGCCATTCTCAAGTGGGTCTGAAACTGCTATACATATGATAGAAGTATACATGTATATGATTGAAGATGAAAAAACAAAGCTTACATTTGTTCATGTAATGCACACTTAAAATTACTCTGCAAATTTGTAGCTGTATCAAAATGGTATCCAGACGTTTGTAAATATGCCCTGTAAGCAGCCCACAACACTTTCAAGCTATACCAAAAAACACTTTAGTTCCCTGTAGGTCAACTTTTGTCACAGTAGGACTATAATTCTTTACTTGACCTGGATACTGGAACAGTATTGCATTTCTGTTAAAAAAATGTTTTTACCCTCTTACTTCTACTGCCTGCAAATTTGAATATGTCCAAATATAAAGCCGTCTCTCACTGTATGATCACAGAATATACCAGTAACCTGTAATTTATTGTCAAACAAATTAATTACATCCTTTCTGTTTAAGTAAATAACCTTCTCAGTGTTGGAACTCTTCAGAAACAAAGACTGTGACTTTCACAATACATTATTTCTGGTTAGGTGGATAAGAAACCAACTTTTCTTACATTTTTGAGACTGCTAGCAAACGTTAAACTGCACATAAGTTTGATGGTATTTCCTTATCTCCTTTGTTATACAGATGGTAAACTTAAGCATATCTCATCCAATCAGTAAATTTTCTGGTGGTAGACAAGTAGTTACACAAATAACTTAGTATGTCACTAAACTTGGAACACTAATTAACTCTGCTGGTATTTTATCATAACCACTAGACATTTTTTATTTCAAAAATTTTATACTGGTTATTACTTCTTCTAGTGTAGAGAGAGCCACATTGATGTTACTAGAGTTATTAGTAATGGCTAGTGTGAGATGTTCAATGGCAGCATCTATTGAATGTGAAAACCTTATCTTATCAGCAATAGTTTATTAAATGTTTGTTAAAAAGTTGTGCGACTAGCAGTGGAGTGTGTACTGAAAGGAAATTGTCAGATGATAAGAATTTTCCTGCCAGATTAAAACTGCGTGCTGGACCAAGACACGGATTCAGGACCTAGCCTTTCATAGGCAAGTGTTGTACTGCCTGAGCTACCCAAGCATGACTCGTGACTTGTCCTTGCAGCTTAAAGTCTACCAGTACCTCAGTCTTGAGTTTGAGTCTTGGTCTGGTACACAGTTTTAATCTGCCAGGAAGTGTCAGTTTTGCAACTCTCCACACATTTGCTACCAATATTTCATTTACTCTTAATACTATAAACTATTTCACTCTCCAAAATATTGGGTTCAGGACACAGATTTATATAAAAAGACAGTGCAAGACACCAACATGGCAATATATGCCATTACATATTTGATCCGTATCATAATTTATATCCAGTGTACTTGAAAATAACTTTCGGCAACATTTTTGTAATCATACTGAGAACAAAATAAGAATAGACAGTTGCTGGCAGTTATGGAGTCATTCCATTAAATCTTAGTTTACTATCTTCTACTAGCTGTCAGTTCCTAGTCCACCGCTCATTTTTGGCTTTCTCATTCACTCACAACATACCTCTTTGTTTAAGTGCATAACATCAGTACTTTAGTAAATTTGAAGTTTACTCTGTGAAGAGCAGCATTCAATAAAAATAATTTACACAGCATGAAGGACCAGCAGTGATACGTATGAGTGTGTTGAAAAGTAATGCCTCCAAAAATTTTTTGTTCTGTTCTCAAAATCAGTGGATGTATTACCTGCCATTCATATTACTCAGTCGCTGATGCAAGTTGTGTATCTCTGCTGCTAGAGGGCTATAAATTGTAGTGTGCTGGTATGTAATTTAACTATATCACGCAACTATCAGACCCTCAGAAAACTGAAAGCACGAATTCGAAGAGTTTGTCCACACGTGAAGCATCCTCTCCTTCAGTATGACAATGCTGCAACAGTCTGAAGCCTTGGATTCACTGTCATTGATAATCTTCTGTACAGTCCTGACTTGGCCCTATCTGATTTTCATCTATTTCTAAAGCTTAAAGATCACCTTCGAGGATTTTACGTTGATAGGGATGAAGTGGTGCAATCAGAGGTGTGGTTGTGGCTGTCAACAAAATCAAACACTGTACCGTGTCAGTGTCAACCAACTGATCTTTTGTTGGAAGAAAAGTGTTCCTTGCGAAGGTGACTGTGTTGGGACATAAATGTGTAAACGTGAAGATTAAGCCCAAATTGCCTAATATAATGTTGGAAATTGGGAAAAAGTAAAGGAATGAGTTACGGTAATCTCACAGTATAGCGGAGGTACTGAGCAATCAACAAGGGCATACAAACGATTAAAACTCTTGTTAAGAGTCCTGATAATGTCTTTCAACAGAGTAAAATGGTTCAAATGGCTCTGAGCACTATGGGACTCAACATCTATGGTCATCAGTCCCCATCAGAGTAAAGTGATCCACCCCTGTCGTAAGGCCTCTCAGTTCACACTGTGGTCTCACTGCAATCTCCATCTTCCCGTGTTCTATCCCTTGCCTCCGAAATCAGTACACTGTGTGACACAAGCAACTTCCCCTGTGCCAAAGCAGGCTTACCAGTGCCACATTCGTATCTTTTTTTTTGTTTATACCCCCTCCCTCCCAGCCAAGAGCTGCCCTTCCCTCCTTCCCTTCCTACCCTTCATTCCTCTCACCCACTCAAACTGACACACCTCATAATCATGATTACACTGTAGCACTAGGATAATATCGTGATGCGTGTATATATGTGTGTTTTTATTGGTTGCTTAGGGATATGAGGGATATTTCTGAAGGATTAACAACAATTTCAGTCTTATTTAATGAAAAGGCCACTCCAATTGCTTTGTAGAACCTTACTTAGTCCACTAGCATTTGCAGTTTTTTTGTTTAGTCATTCTCAAGTGGATCTGAAACTACAACACACATACAGATGTTTACATACATAGGGTTGAAGATGGAGAAAACAAGGCTTGTGGAGAAATGCTCTCCAAGAGATACAAGTCTGGTAGATTGAAAATCTTGACTATCTAATGATGTCATGAGAATACAGTCATCTAAAGATTGTTTAATTTATTACATTATAATTCTATCTTTTGCTTAAAGTGGAGTTCAAATTATTCACGCTGTACTCAATCAATATTTGATAATCAGAGCACTTGGTGACTTTAAACATAATATCGAACCATTTTTAAACTTTTTTTTCTCTTATGTACTTAATGTCAAATATGTAACACATTAACACATTTGTAAAGTAATCAAATGTTTGAAGGCATTTAATATAGGGGCATTCAATTCTTTAAAGAAGCGAGGGGGGGGGGGGGGGGGATACTTACTAATACTGTAGTAATCAGTGTGTAGGTGCAAGTGGGCACACGCCGTTAGACGTGATCTATTGCGTCCTCCAGTGACAGTCTGCAAATTATTTTCCCTAACTAAAATGTATGTGAAACAAGTGTGTTCAGAGGGCCACTTCATTTCCAAAATAAATTTTGCGCTCTGCAGGAGAAGAGAAGTAGGTGGGAGAAGTTCTGTGTTTGAGTCTCGGACCTGAACAGTTTTAATGTGCCATAAATTTTTAAAACAGCTTGTTAATTTGTATTACCTCTCACAGAATGATATTGTTGTTTTATTAATCTGTCAAGATATTTGCTGTCAGTTTGGGAGGTATATGTTTTGCAGTTAATTTTCAGATTTTTTTGTGAACAATGGTCACAGTTGGACATGTGTTCGTAGAGTGAAATAGATGACAGATGAGAGAGTAGTACAGTAATTTAGTGGTGAATTGTAGATTGATGGTAATCTACTGTGAGGTAAATGCTGGCATACGAATTGGGAATTAGATGAAGAGGGTATTGTCGTTGTGGTCTTCAGTCCCGAGACTGGTTTGATGCAGCTCTCCATGCTACTCTATCCTGTGCAAGCTTCTTCATCTCCCAGTACCTACTGCAACCTACATCCTTCTGAATCTGCTTAATGTATTCATCTCTCGGCCTCCCCCTACGATTTTTACCCTCCACGCTGTCCTCCATTACTAAATTGGTGATCCCTTGATGCCTCAGAACATATCCTACCAACCGATCCCTTCTTCTGGTCAAGTTGTGCCACAAACTTCTCTTCTCCCCAATCCTATTCAACACTTCTTCATTAGTTATGTGATCTACCCATCTAATCTTCAGTGTTCTTCTGTAGCACCACATTTCGAAAGCTTCTATTCTCTTCTTGTCCAAACTATTTACCGTCCATGTTTCACTTCCATACATGGCTACACTCCATACAAATACTTTCAGAAATGACTTCCTGACACTTAAATCTATACTCGATGTTAACAAATTTCTCTTCAGAAACGCTTTCCTTTCCATTGCCAGTCTACATTTTACATCCTCTCTGCTTCGACCATCCTCAGTTATTTTGCTCCCCAAATAGCAAAACTCCTTTACTACTTTAAGTGTCTCATTTCGTAATCTAATTCCCTCAGCATCACCCGACTTAATTCAACTACATTCCATTATCCTTGTTTTGCTTTTGTTGATGTTCATCATATATCCTCCCTTCAAGACACCATCGATTCCGTTCAACTGCTCTTCCAAGTCCTTGCTCTGTCTGACAGAATTACAATGTCATCGGCGAACCTCAAAGTTTTTATTTCTTCTCCATGTCCAGATGTCATAATCAGCAATGTTTCGAGAGGACTTGTAGTTTGCAATTGTCAGAACCAAGAATGAGTTCGTCAGGGAAGCGTAACTTCCATGCTGCGCAAAATTGACGGAGGACCACTATCACGGCCAGATGAATTTGACAAACTTTGAGAAG
This sequence comes from Schistocerca cancellata, assembly GCF_023864275.1. NCBI lineage: Eukaryota > Metazoa > Arthropoda > Insecta > Orthoptera > Acrididae > Schistocerca > Schistocerca cancellata. Next base: position 5,305,982 of record NW_026046793.1, on the reverse strand, counting down.
GTGTGAGAAAAGATGTGCTGTACACTGTAGTTTGTGAGAATAAGCCACCTGAGAAGTCGTATGTTCTGGACTTGGCTGAAAGCAAGGACACAGTGTCATACAGTCACACCTTATAATCACAGTCTAAACACAATAGAATTGTTTAGATTATAAGAGCAAACAATTCAATGTTCAAAAGCAGCAACAATATGTGAAGGGATATTCCCATCAAAGCTATTACCTCACTGAGGAATACAGAGCCGAGTACTCTACTAGCCCTGCATCATAGGGCGCACAGAAAAACATGTGTGCACAACATATCTAATACATGCTCACACTATAAAAGACTGCTTCCTCGACTATGAAGTTACGGAACTGGTTAGTACACACAAATGACAAAGTGTAAGTCACTCAAAAAGTGAGAGAGATTTAATATTAATAGCAACATTATTGTATGGCAAATACTTGTGAATGAGAAAAGAACACACTTTAATCTGTATGTCAACAATCTTCATAACACAACAGTATCACAACCTGTTGGTAGATCATGTGCATTTGTCTGTCCACCTACTTAAAATGTGTATATCTAAACAGGACATTACTTTAATCACTCTTGAATTACATGAAAGATATTTAATCACCTCTTCACAAAGTTTCTACATAGCCCCAAAAGTCAAATGAGTTTCATCATATTGAGCAAATGTAGTATGTGCACGACTGTTCTTCACAAATTGTGGTTGCAATTGAACGGTTGTCTCTTCCAAAACATGTGTTTCACAGACTCCACGGCATGATGAATAATAATCATGATAATACATGATAATAGTAAAAGATGGTGCTACATGCTATAGTGAATGCTTTCTTAACTCATCTGAACATCACTGTAAATCAAAATCAGAAGAAATATGTTATTCTATTAAAGGATACAGCCCTGAGGTGCATTACCTTTATAATTCCAGCGCACTCCAGTTATGTCCTTGTACAGCTGGTATTTGAGCCTATGAACAAATAATTGCAAGCAAGTGATCTAGGCTAATTACCTCAAGAAAATTTCAGTTACAGTTATTAATTTCCATTTAAGTTATTCTGAGAGAGATACTGTGTGTTAATTGTATGCAGGCTGATTGCAGAGGGTGTTGCAGGGAGTGGAGAAAGCGCACCCATCCCCACATAGATTGTCGCAGGGTAAGAAGCCAAGAGGGGGGAGGGGGTGAGGGGGCAGCCTTGCCTATCTCCAGTACTTCACACTTTCGCAAAAGCCAAAAGCACGCATGGAGGTAAAGATGACTTAAATTTTTTTCACAGTCGAAGCTGAAATCACCTTATGTATTGACATATTCAATAAAGATCCTAACTGCAACAGTTATATACACTTATACAACAGAAAGAGAATGAATCACTTCCATTAGATGTAGTTATACTTACGATTTCATTGATGGCAGATGTGGCTGTATTATGATGATTTCATCGACAGCAATTTCGATGACACCAAGTGCCAATTATTTTTTGACTTTATCGGTGCTGAACAGCGGAACCTATTATTCTTCCTCTACTTCTGCCCTTTACTCCAAAATGCTGTTAACATTAAGACTTGACCCTGGTGGTTGTGATTTTACCCAAGTCAGTGTATTCATAGTAAATTTGTCTCATGGTGGGCAACTGAGAGCTCAATGCTCAGCATCAGAATAGAAATTTCTCATGTGTCTGATCATCACCAAATGTACAGAAATCTCGTGTGATTTCCACTTGGACTGCAAATACAAGGGGTAATGGCACCATGGTTGCATACCTAGTTGAAGTATTGCTGTGTGCGAAGTACTGCATTGTTCTAGAAACAACGAGCAACAATTTGTTATTAATGTTTTACATTAGATCGATATTACGCAGCAAAATTTCTTTCACATTTCCAACAATCTGTAGAAGTGTAGTCAGTAGTGATAAATTTTCATGTTTTGAAAATAAGATTTGTTACTGTGGTGCATTGAAGGCCTCCCTGCAGTGGAAACAAAAAATAATTTTTTTGTAAACACTTATTGCCGGTTTTGTAAAGACCTCAATGCTATTGTTGTGGAGGCCGAGTTGACACTGTCATTACGGAAGGCCGAGTTCGTGAGTTTGTGAAATGGCTTCTGGTGCAGTACACTGCTAAGACAATTTTTTTCTGCCACTATTACACAGCTATGGCGTATGGTCACGTAACAGGATAGGACAACGAAGTTTCTACAACACTCCAACAGTTTGTAACAGTCACACAAGTGAGTTATGAAGGTTTACTTATCTTTGTGACTTGTTGAATTACAGGTTGTAAATGTTGACAGACCAGAATAACTCAAAAAATAAGCTTCACACGAAAAATTATGTAGAATCCAAAGTTAAATATTTTCGAGGGGGACACCTGCTGCTGCTGCTGCTGCTGCTGCTGCTGCTAAAATTAGCCCGCCAGCCCAGTACCCCCCACCCCCCCCTTTTTTTTAATTGCATAAATCTACATAAAAAATTAAATGTCTTAAACATTTGCTTTGATTCTTGGTATTTGGCGCTGTCATTCAAGAAAATCCATCTTCTCATTTTTGCGTGGAAACTGGTTACAGATAAACAAAATTTTTATTCGCTAGAACTAAACTCTCCTCTCTCACCATAGGGTGAGGTTTGAGGGAGTGGAGTTAATGTTACAAATGTTGACCCAAATATTAATTTTTTTTTTTCTGCTGATTTGGATAAGTTTTGTTTATTTCGTGGTCATGAGGTCGCACATCTTGTAATTACAGTATCAAACAAATCATCTGACCACCAAACTAACTAACTAAACATCATACTTACTAATGAGTGAACTCATTAACTCGCAGAGTAAACAAAGTAAAAGACTAACTGAGAAAAGACTAACCCACTCGCTAACTAAAGATGAGCGTATTCTTGTTTAAGATTTGGTGGTCCTGAAAAGGAAAAATTGCTTTGGTTTTATTGTTGATTATTTGCAAATACTTGCAAGTAAATGATACATGTATCTTTTCATCATTACTAACTTTTCTACAGGAGCGGGTATACAATGTAAATGGCATGCTGGCACGTGCAAGAGTCCTATAAAAATTACGCCAACATCCTGTATTACATTACAAACTGATCGGCAGTGTCCTATCGAGTGAAGGTGATGTGTCTTGTCAGATGCAAATCTTAAAATCGGTAATATCATTGGAGCTATTCAATTACAGTAGGCTATATGCTGAGCCCTGGTTTCATCTTCTCCTTTCCCTTCATCCATGTCAATACAAACACAACATTACTCTCTACAAGCACTTCTCACAGTTGCCAACACAACACTGATATACACGTCTTAACAGGTTGGAGGAAGACAGCTACAAAACACTTCCACTAGGATCTCACCGAGCGAGGTGGCGCGGTGGTTAGCACTCTTGACTTGCATTCGGGAGAATGACAGTTCACTTAAGGGAAATGCTGCGATGGTTCCTGTGAAATGGCACGGCTGACTTCCTTCCCCATCCTTCCCTAATCTGAGGGGACTGATGACATCGCTGTTTGGTCCCCTCCAGCGAATCGACCATCATCTGCTAGGATCTTGTCCAAGATGATGATGAATGATTCCCGCATCTGCCCCCAACACTCATTTCACAAGTTAGGGATTGACTTTTTAAGTGATGTTCACATTCTGTAATTTATTTGTTGAGCTGTTTGAATATAAAAATGCTGATACCTGTATTGACTCTTCACTTTGACATTGGTATGATATAAAACTCAATTTTTCTGCCTTAAGTCGCCTGCTTTGAGAATTCAGTATGCTGCGATTATAGCCTTTAAACATATTGGGAAAAAATCAGAGCATTTATATGTGTGTATCATAAACTGATTTAATGAGCTCTTGTAGGTATTTCGGTAAACTATTGTTAGATATTGCATATGTAAGTTAAAACTCTTGCATGCTTTGTAGTGAATGTTTTCCTTAATTTTGCTTCAGATGTTGTGAATAAGAAGACTCACTATGTGAAACCATTTTCACACAAATCTCCCAATGAAGATAAGTTGTGGGAGGAAATTGCAAAAGCCAGCACTGCAGACTGGAGTGCTTTTTCTTGTGAATGAATCATGAAACACCTTGAAAAATACTTACACTTTTATATTTCCATGACATTAAATATATTTTAGCTATTCGTGTGTAAAGTTGTATACAGCCCACTGAATAAACTTTAACAACAGCTGAATTAACTATGTTAAGCATTGCTGTTATCATTATCATCCAGCATTTTGTGCTGTTGCCCTAGACTGTTGCCCTTGGGGTGACTATTTAGTCAGTTATTGGCACACTGGGGTCCTTTCCTGATTTAGCATATTGTTCTTGGAGGCACAGTACATCTAACTGCCACTCTTTTAACCTCACGCAATATGCTGCCACTTCTCATGGCATTAAACTGTCCCCAAATAGCAAAACTCGTTTACTACTTTGTGTCTCATTTCCTAATCTAATTCCCTCAGCATCACCTGCATTAAATTGGCTACATTCCATTATCCTCGTTTTGGTTTTGTTGATGTTCATCTTATATCCTCCTTTCAAGACACTGTCCATTCCATTCAACTGCTCTTCCAAGTCCTTTGCTGTCTGACAGAATTAAAATGTCATCGGCGAACCTCAAAGGTTTTATTTCTTCTCTATCTATTTTAATGCGTACTCTGATTCTTCTTTTGTTTCCTTTACTGCTTGCTCAATATACACGTTGAATAACATTGGAGAGAGGCTACAACCCTGTGTCATTCCCTTCCCAGCCACTGCTTCCCTTTCATGCCCCTCGAGTCTTATAACTGCCATCTGGTTTCTGTACAAATTGTAAATAGCCTTTCGCTCCCTGTATTTTACCCCTGCCACCTTCAGAATTTGAAAGAGAGTATTCCAGTCAACATTGTCAAAAGCTTTCTCTAAGTCTAAAACTGCTAGAAACGTAGGTTTGCCTTTCCTTAATCTTTCTTCTACAATAAGTCGTAAGGTCAGTATTGCCTCACATGTTCCAACATCTACGGATTCCTAACTGATCTTCCCCGAGGTCGGCTTGTACCAGTTTTTCCATTTGTCTGTAAAGAATTCGCAGCTGTGACTTGTTAATCTGATAGTTCGGTAATTTTCACATCTGTCAACACCTGCTTTCTTTGGGATTGGAATTATTATATTCCTCTTGAAGTCTGAGGGTATTTCGCCTGTCTCGTACGTCTTGCTCACCAGATGGCCAAGGCCGTCGGTAGTTCTAATGGAATGTTGTCTACTCCCGGGGCCTTGTTTTGACTCGGGTCTTTCAGTTCTCTGTCGAACTCTTCATGTAGTATCGTATCTCCCATTTCATCTTCATCTACATCCTCTTCCATTTCAATAATATTGTCCTCAAGTACATCGCCCTTGTATAGACCCTCTATATACTCCTTCCACCTTTCTGCTTTCCCTTCTTTGCTTGGAACTGGGTTTCCATCTGAGCTCTTCATGTTCATACAAGTGGCTCTCCTTTCTCCAAAGGTCTCTTTAATTTTCCTGTAGGCAGTATCTATCTTACCCCTAGTGAGATAAGCCTCTACATCCTTGTATTTGTCCTCTAGCCATCTCTGCTTAGCCATTTTGCACTTCCTGTCGATCTCATTTTTGAGACATTTGTATTCTTTTTTGCCTGCTTCATTTACTGAATTTTTATATTTTCTCCTTTCATCAATTAAATTCAATATTTCTTCCATTACCCAAGGATTTCTATTAGCCCTCGTCTTTTTACCTACTAGATCCTCTGCTGCCTTCACTACTTCATCCCTCAGAGGTACCCATTCTTCTTCTACTGTATTTCTTTCCCCCATTCCTGTCCATCGTTCCCTTATGCTCTCCCTGAAACTCTGTACAACCTCTGGTTTAGTCAGTTTATCCAGGTCCCATCTCCTTAAATTCTCAGATTTTTGCAGTTTCTTCAGTTTTAATCTACAGTCCATAACCAATAGATTGTGGTCAGTCTACATCTGCCCCTGGAATGTCTTATAGTTTAAAACCTGGTTCCTAAATCTGTCTTACCATTATATAATCTATCTGATACCTTCTAGTATCTCCAGGACTCTTCCATGTATACAACCTTCTTTTATGATTCTTGAACCAAGTGTTGGCTATGATTAAGTTATGCTCTGTGCAGAATTCTACCAGGCGGCGGCTTCCTCTTTAATTTCTTACCCTCAATCCATATTCACCTACTATGTTTCCATCTCTCCCTTTTCCTACTCTCGAATTCCGGTCATTCATGACTATTAAATTTTCATCTCCCTTCACTACCTGAACATTTTTTTTTTATCTCATCATACATTTCATCAATTTCTTTATCTGCAGAGCTAGTTGGAATACAAACTTGTACTACTGTAGTAGACATGGGCTTTGTGTCTATCTCGGCCACAACAATGCGTTCACTATGCTGTTTCTAGTTGCTTACCCACACTCCTATTTTTTTATTCATTATTAAACCTATTCCTGCATTTCCCCTATTTGATTTTGTATTTATAACCTTGTATTCACCTGACCAAAAGTCTTGTTCCTCCTGCCACCAAACTTCACTAATTCCCACTATATCTAACTTCAACCTATCGATTTCCCTTTGTAAATTTTCTAACCTACCTGCCCAATTAAGGGATCTGACATTCCACGCTCCGATCCGTAGAACGCCAGTTTTCGTTCTCCTGATAACGATGTCCTCTTGGGTAGTCCCCACCCAGAGATCCGAATGGGGGACTATTTTACCTCCGGAATATTTTACCCAAGAGAACGCTATCATCATTTAACCATACAGTAAAGCTGCATGCCCTCGGGAAAAATTACTGCTGTAGTTTCCCCTTGCTTTCAGCTGTTCGCATTACCAGCACAGCAAGGCCATTTTGGTTAGTGTTACAAGGCCAGATCAGTCAATCATCTAGACTGTTGCCCCTGAAACTACTGAAAAGGCTGCTGCCTCTCTTCAGGAACCACACATTTGTCTGGCCTCTCAATAGATACCCCTCCGTTGTTTGCACCCACGGTACGGCCATCTGTATCGCTGAGGCACGCAAGGTCCATGGTTCATGGGGGGGGGGGGGGGGGGGGGGGGGATTTAGTTACAGAATACATTCAGATGCTGCTGTTCCATGAGCACAAAAAGGTTTTCTGTGATTCAGTCACATGCTATTAGCGATGAATTAATTAATTACCGTAAAGTTCTTAGCTTATTGGTGATTTTGTACAATTAGTGATAAAGGTATTTATTGCTTTAGACCCCATTTGACTGCATTTACCATGGAAAACTTGTTAACACTTTTACTTTCATGTAGTACATTTCTCCCAAAACAAACTACATAGTGCATGAACGGGTCAGGTTTGAAAGCATACACAACATATTTTTTAGGTCATTATTCATTGCTTATTTACATGCATCGTATTTTAGAGGTCGTCATCAACAGTGTTGTTGTTGTCACTTTCCAAATTAAAAACTATGGCGTCTAGTATGTATTCAATAATCCTGTCCTTAACCTGTTACTCTCTTTCAAGTTTCTCTACGTGGAGGCAGTATGTATTTCAATAATCTTCAGTTATTGTTTCAAACCCTGTAACAATTGACAAGTGTTTGTATGTGCTTGTTTCTCGGTTATTGGAAAAATTTAGTTTGGAATAAAAAACGGAAATTCAGAAAATTGCTGCATACCCTCTTTCACAAACTGCAGTAACGTCTTCACGCAAATATCTCGAAGAATGTCTTCCGCTGACGAAATTTTTGAGTTTTGCCCACGCCAGTTCAATTGGATTTATGTCACAGTTGTATGGTGGAAGTTGCAGCAGAATGTCTCCATGAGGTTCATGTAGTTTATTAACTTCAAGTACTTTGTCTTCAGGCTTCTCTTGTTTATTTAAATCAAATAATTTTATTTTTCTCAGTGAAAAATCAGCTTCCATATTTTTTAACAACCACTGAATCATTTCCGTTTTATTCAAGGGCCTAGTTGGATCTTTGTCGTGCATATTGTTGTGATATGAAGTGTCGTCCATAACAATAACACAGTTCGGTGGCAGACTTGCAATTACTTTAGTCGATATCCAATTTGGAAAATTTCCATAACAGCCAAAGTCAACCAGGTACTACCTCCGAAGACAGCATTCACTTCACAAGTGAACTGCAGCATCAGCCCTCGAAACACATTTGGACCTCCAATAAGCTGCTGCTTATTGAATTGCCCAGCCAAGTCAATGTCTGTGGCTTTCAAAGCCTTGTACTCAGGCATCATGCGCAGGCAACGGCGATGATAATAACATTGCCTAGGCATTGCAGAGGTACGTTAACACGAGTGAACGTTGCAAGCCAATGCCCAGTGCAACCCAAGCCGATAATACAAGTATGTACATTGGTAACTGATATTGCAAATTGCATATGTTGTGAGCTGTTCTGTGGAACTTCCCTGTAAGATGACAATGATCTCTGTGGGGAGTTACAGCTTTTCTAACAGCAGCCCACAGATATGACAGTTTACCACATCACTGTATAATTATTTATCCTCCAGATGGAAGTTACGACTCCTGATCATTATTGTCGATGCATACCCCTGGTTCGCATCCTCTTCTTGCTCCATAGTAACATCTACAAAAATGGAGATTATATGCCTCACACAACTGTATACAATGGAAAAAAAGTCTAACGGCAATATATTATAAACTTACTTACGTATGTTCTGCATTTCGGCTTCCCGGTGGTAGCACAACCTCTGCGGCTTGCTGGCTTCCAGCTGCTGCTGCTGTTAATTTTAAAACAACAGTAGAAATGTTATGAGCAGTTGTTAAGATTTCAATATCTTAAGAGATATTTACTGAATATGTAAACTACCACACACAGACTTTTGAGGCGAGACCTTTTTTTTACGTGATAATAGCACAACATTTTTGGCTTGCTGGTGACTTTCAGCTTCCAGCTGACGTTCTAATTAGGCCAACATTTTGGGAATGAATGCTGCAATAGAAAGAAAAAGAACTTTTATAACCACTTGTTATGAAAATGTATCGCAGTTTCAAAAAATTAGAATATTTTGCTACAAAATTTTATAACTTGCAATTTGAACTAATGATTTTTTTCCCTTACACTTACATGGCAATTGCCCCCAAGTTTGCCTGTATTCCACCACCACTGCCTGGCCATTTCATATCGCAAGAATCACACACACACAACTAGGCCCTGGGAAACACTGATGATTGTTGGTGGGGGGGGGGGGGGGGGTGTGGCTTTATATACCATTAAACTCCACCCTCTATTTTTGCAGATTACCAACAGGAACTCGGAATGCTGTACCAGCTAGGTATAATGTGCCGTCTTTTGTTCAAGCAGGCTCGGTGCAGGTGGCTGAGAAATGGAACACTGCTGTGAAGGAGAAGAAAATTCTGGGATAAACAGACAGAGGGGACTTTGGGAAAGATCCTTTGTTTGCTGTCAAATGACTGCATGTGGTTGGAAAATTAGATGCAGCTACTCTCTTTAGAAAAATGCCCATTGTTCATTCTGGGACAAACAGATAGCCTGGCATTTGACGTCTGCTGTATACCTGGAAATACATGTGGTTGTTTGTTAGAGCACAGCTGTGGGAGGAGGAAGCTTACCTTTGAAAATCTGTTGTTTGTGGTAGACGTCTTCTGCCACGCACCTCGGGAATGGTGGTTCAAATTACAATTGTGTGCCGATTGCCTTCGACAGGTGTTCAGCTGCCAAACATCTGCAGACCCAGACCCCATGCAGCACCTGCTAACCTGTGAAAACAAATCTACGAGGTGCGGCTAGAAAAAAACCGGACTGATGTTGGAAAAAACATTTATTTACAATTATTTACAATTTCATGTTATCTCCTTCAATGTACTCTCCTCCTCGGTCTCTACACCGCTCCATACGAATTTTCCAGTGTTCATAGCAATGCTGCAGATCATTTTCGGTAAGTCCATACATTACTTCCGTCGCTTTTTCTTTTACTGCTTCAACAGTCTCAAATCTAGTTCCTTTCAAAGCTGACTTGACTTTAGGGAAAAGAAAAAAGTCACAGGGGGCCAAATCAGGTGAGTAGGGTGGATGATCTAGGATGGGAATGTTGTTTTGCCAAAAAGTCTTCACTGACAACGCACTGTGAGCTGGGGCATTGTCTCGGTGAAGGATCCGTGACTTTTTTCTCCACAAATCGTTCAGTTTTCTCCGTACTCGCTCACGTAGGGTAGCCAGGACGCTAATGTAGTAATGCTGATTCACTGTTTGTCCCTCAGGTACCCAATCAATGTGCACAATCCCTTTGATGTCAAAAAAAACAATCATCATTGCCTTGAATTTCGATTTTGACATTCGTGCTTTTTTTTTTTTTGTCGTGGAGAACCAGGAGTTTTCCAATGCATCGATTGGCGTTTAGTTTCAGGATCGTAAGTAAAAAACCACGATTCATCACAAGTAATAACATTTTGTAAGAAGGTGGGATCACTTTCAATGTTTTCCAGGATGTCAGAACAAATCATTCTTCGGCGTTCCTTCTGTTCAATTGTGAGACACTTTTGAACCATTTTTGAACACACTTTGTTCATGTTGAAACTTTCATGAAGAATCTGCCTAACACTTTCCTTGTCAACTCCTGTTAACTCAGACACTGCTCAGATTGTTAAACGGCGATCTTGTTGAACAAGTTTACCGATTTTTTTTTTTTTTTCAATGTTTGCATCAGTTTTTGCTGACAATGGTCTGCCAGTGCGAGTGTCATCACTGGTGTCTTCGCGGCCATCTTTAAATCATTTAAACCACTCTAACGCTTGTGTTCGCGATAAACAATCATTGCCGTACACTTGTTGTAACATTACAAACGTTTCACTTGCAGATTTTCCTAGTTTGAAACAAAATTTGATGTTAACACGCTGTTCTTTCTGTACACTCAACATTTTCCGACGCACAGACAAAACGTCAACTACTTAAAACAGACGCCACGGGCAGACTGAGTGCAGGAGGCAGATGAAACTCGAGCAGTAGGCGGAGCGAGAGTCACGTGACAGGCCACGCGACTTTCAGCATTATTGCATTCATTTACTTGTTTCACCAGTACTAGTCTGGTTTTTTTCCAGCCACACCTCGTATTGCTCACGGTAGACGCACAGCGCAGCACACCTTGGGGACGGTGGCTTACATTACAGTCTTCTGTAATGTTTCCATAAGGAGAGGTTCAACAGCCATAAATTATTTTATAAAATGCATTTTAACCATCAGCCGTTCGTTCGTCCCGTTAGTAATCTTCCGGTTTTGGTTAATAACCATCATCCAGGATGTAGGGTACAACACTTTAGCTAAAAGCATCTCATATTCCTCTGAAGCTGAACAATATCGAAGCTATCCAGTGAAGTTTTACAACAATTTGCTTTAGAATACTGACAGTCATATCTTTTGTCAGACGGACAGACATCACTGGAGAAACAAGACGAACAATACATTGCCGCAGGAGGACACCCCTCGCCTGACAGCCAAGACCACGCTGCACATTAAATACGCTGTTACCAGCACTGGGTGCAGCACCTGGTGAAGCGACCACAGTATATGAGGCTATAGGAAGATAAGTATGGGCATCTCTGTCCTGTCTAATGTAAATTATGTCTTCTGCAATGCATAATTCCCCAATTTCTTGTCCTCTAAATTTTTCAGTTTCTGCTACCTATCCCTGTGTTATTAACAGTTTCTGTTAATATTATGTCCTCTGAATTGACAATTGAGTTTTACAGCAAAAATTTGATTTACTGCATTAATTCAGAATTCCTACCGAAACTCGAAATTCGAAATTCTCGCCAATAGCGTAGGAGGGGGGAGGAGGCCAGGGACTCGTGTGCTGGCTGGGGAAGACACGTGATGTCCTACAAGGGTGGGGAGTAATTAATGAATTGATTAATTTAGTTAATTTGCATATCAATTTGATATCCCAGATTTACCAGGAGCTCCAACTCCCTACTGATACCACTCAACTACAGGGGCGGACATTTCTAGCTAGTGAACTGTGCTGGAGGTGTCATTGCCACAATTGAGCAAAAATTGCTCCGTCAGCGGGAGTCGGAATCGTGCCGTTTCACTGCCCCACCCTGTATATATTTCCCAGAGAAATTAATGACCACAAGTGGACATGACCTGTATGATTTGAGATGAAATCAACCTGATGCTGCTGTGGTGCATGAATCCACTACCAAGATCTAGATCTAAGATAAATAGATCTAAGATAAAAAATACATTTTTTGGTATGTAAATCATTGGTGACGGTCGTGAAGTCATCATCATCATCGTCATCATCATCATCATTTAAGATTGATTATGCCTTTCAGCGTTCAGTCTGGAGCATAGTCCCCATTATAAAATTACTCCTTGATCCCCTATTCAGTGCTAACGTTGGTGCCTCTTCTGATGTTAAGCCTATTCCTTCAAAATCATTCTTAACTGAATCCAGGTACCTTCTCCTTGGTCTACCCCAACTCCTCCTACCCACTACTGCTGAACCCATGTGTCTCTTGGGTAACCTTGCTTCTCCCATGCGTGTAACATGACCCCACCATCTATGCCTGTTTGCCCTGACTGCTACATCTATAGAGTTCATTTCCAGTTTTTCTTTGATTTCCTCATTGTGGACACCCTCCTGCCATTGTTCCCATCTACTAGTACCTGCAATCATCCTAGCTACTTTCATGTCTGTAACCTCAACCTTATTGATAAGGTAACCTGAATCCACGCAGCTTTCACTCCCATACAACAAAGTTGGTCGAAAGATTGAACGGTGCACAGATAACTTAGTCTTGGTACTTACTTCCTTCTTGCAGAAGAGAGTAGATTGTAGCTGAGCGCTCACTGCATTAGCTTTGCTACACCTCGCTTCCAGTTCTTTCACTATGTTGCCATCCTGTGAGAATATGCATCCTACGTACTTGAAACCGTCCACCTGTTCTAACTTTGTTCCTCCTATTTGGCACTCGATCCATTTATCTCTCTTTCCCACTGACATTAATTTCGTTTTGGAGATGCTAATTTTCATACCATAGTCCTTACATTTCTGATCTAGCTCTGAAATATTACTTTGCAAACTTTCAATCGAATCTCGTGAAGAAAAAATAAATTCTGATGGCACTGTCATTCATATTTAAAAATATATGTTTTCAACTTTTGAAGCCACAGACATGGTCCTCTGCATTTATGACACCTGTTTTTGAAAATATCCATTCACATGGTACAGAAGTGGCCACATTGTTAAATTATTCCTTTGTCACTTTTGAAGTATTTGGGAAAACATATTTATTTTCATGCCAGCATGCAAGTGGATCCTAACTTCTGTTAATTACTGAGCTGTCCAGATATCTTTCCACTTCCACAATAGCATCTAACTGAGGATAGTCCTGGGCCTGTGTGGATTTTACCGTTGCATCATAAACACTCTATACTGACAAGGGATCAGTGGTAGTCGAAGCTGACACAGATTCATGGCTATGGAATGTTTGTCAGTTTTTTCACCCAGCTTGTGCTCTACCATGTCAACAAGCAGCTTCTTTGCATTTTCTGCTCCTACTTAATTTTCAGAGTTTTGAAACGTGGATCAAGTAGGGTAGCTACTGCTGTAGACTTGCTCACCTCCACATTATGGAGGTGGTCCTTCAGGCCTTTTAAGAACTGTTCAGCAACAGTCTTTGAAACACTGTTACACGGCCTCATCAGAAGTTCAGCACACACTGGTGACAATCCTTTTTGAGAACAATAACTTGAAAATTGGAATAAGTTCAGTATAACACAAATAGTAAAATATCTAAGAAAAGAATGACATAAATATAAATGATTTATTGCAGCAAAATAGCCATTATAGTTATACATTAGATTACAATCATTTGAGAGTGAATTACAAGGATGTATTGAGTGTCTGCATAATTCTTATCAGTAGATTACATTCAGTGCAGGTATTATAACAGATTATTATTTGAACCATTTATTGCATAGTCTCTAATTGATCTGGTCCTCTTGTTGCATATTTCTATACCGTATCTCTCACAAGACTGTCCACATAGTGTACACTTGCAAAGGTTTGACGGTTCGTGGTATGTTGTATTTGCACAAATTTCATGGTGGAATCCGTGCACTGTGAGTCTTGTAAGTACATTTCTCATCGCAAAATTTGCTGCTGTCAAAGTGCGGTCGATCATGGCTCTGGCTCCATAGAATTCCGTTGGTACTTCCTCTCTTCTTGAGTAGTGATCTTAGTAGGTTCTCCGATGCTGATGTGTTGGGAAGTAAGAACCTCGTCCTTAGATCCTTGCTACCCCTAATGCTCTTTTGATATAGAATGACATAAAACCATAGCTAACATATTAGCAAGGAAAAAGCTGCTGAACTTCCTTGGCTGCCAGCAGCATAGGACTCAGCAGTAAGTTGTGTCGAAAACTGCTCAAATGGTGTCAACACAGAACAGAATTCCGAGCAGATGAACCACTCATCTGTTGCCAGTTGTTTCAGATCCACACTACTTAGTAAAATACATATCTACACTGCGTCTTTCACTTCAACTGTTTGCTTTGACATACACAGAGTAGAATTCCACCCCATTGGCACACCCTGAAGCAGTTTCCTAAAATTAGTTACACCATGGTTTCTATGGTATGTCAACAGTTTTTAGTTGCCTGGCAGTTTCTCTAAGAATGCTACAGTAGCTTTTACCTTCTGCTGAACTGGAAGAAAACATTTTAGTGCATCCTGCACAATAAGGTTCAGTGTATGCGTATATCCCGAAATGTTTCCATTGTAAAACAAATACTGCACTTTTAATATTTGATGTGTTATCAGCCACAACTGTCAAAACTTTGTCAGTCTGAACTTAACTACGAGGCATCTAAGGGATGCTGACTGATTGGAAGCAGTATGTGGACCAGAGACTTGGGCATGTTGTAGCATCACAGACTGCAAAGTGAAGCCTTCAGTAACAAAATACTTTGTCACCTCTATAATAGCTTTCATTTGGGGCTGATTTCCAGCAATCCGTGGTCGGACAAACTGTCTTCACAGCTAACAGTTTGTCTCCCACTTTCACATTTGATGCTATTTATGCTGCTGGTAGCACTAAATCTTAAAAGTGTTTCTTTCTTGGGATTTAATAAGCAGAATTAAGAGCCCACACAAAACTATGAAGCCTCAAATCTTCAACAACTGAAAAAGGTTGGAAGCCTTCAAGCTTTCAACGATAGCCTCCATAGTCATTGTCAGGAGCAACTGACTGTCTTCACTGCTGCTGTGGTGGCCATTATACAGGTTGTAAATGTTGACAGACCAGAATAACTCAAAAAATAAGCTTCACACGAAAAATTATGTAGAATCCAAAGTTAATTATTTTCGAGGGGGACACCTGCTGCTGCTAAAATTAGCCCGCCAGCCCAGTCCCCCCCCCCCCCCCTCCCCCCCCCCAAACATGTTTTTTTTTTTTTTTTTAAATTGCATAAATCTACATAAAAAATTAAATGTCTTAAACATTTGTTTTGATTCTTGGTATTTGGCGCTGTAATTCAAGAAAATCCATCTTCTCATTTTTGCGTGGAAACTGGTTACAGATAAACAAAAAATAGTTATTTACTTCGTAAATTTTTATTCGCTAGAACTAAACTCGCCTCTCTCCCCATAGGGTGAGGTTTGAGGGAGTGGAGTTAATGTTACAAATGTTGACCCAAATATTAATTTTTTTTTTCTGCTGATTCGGATAAGTTTTGTTTATTTCGTGGTCATGAGGTCGCACAACTTGTAATTACAGTATCAAACAAATCATCTGACCAGCAAACTAACTAACTAAACATCATACTTACTAATGAGTGAACTCATTAACTCGCAGAGTAAACAAAGTAAAAGACTAACTGAGAAAAGACTAACCCACTCGCTAACTAAAGATGAGCGTATTCTTGTTTAAGATTTGGTGGTCCTGAAAAGGAAAAATTGCTTTTGTTTTATTGTTGATTATTTGCAAATACTTGCAAGTAAATGATACATGTATCTTTTCATCATTACTAACTTTTCTACAGGAGCGGGTATACAATGTAAATGGCATATTACTATCAACATCCTAGAGCTACTTCGGGTCTTCAGATCTATTCCACAATGCCAGGTCTTGTAAGCGATGACATCTCAGTCGGCGGATGATTTCAGTCCAGGAAGGGAGGCATTTTCACAACGAACAATGGCTAGGGTAAACCAAACACTATCAGAATTTCCAGTAGCAACGTCCAGAGTGAAATTAACTCTGCAGCCTCGGAAGAATATAGGTCCATTTAAAATTACTGCTTGAGTTGTTCCATTTCCTCCAAGTTTATTCTCGAGGCTAATAATATGTTTGTAGACAGGCGTGCGGTGGCGGCGTTGACGATACACACGTCGACTAGGCATAGTGCTTTGATGCTGTAGCAGATAGAGCTCACAGCGGGATTGTGCTGCTGGCGTGCAGTGCCCGCTTATATACAGAGCGAGTGACCTTGATTACGTAACACGCTGCTTGTTTCCAGTGAGTCCCCTTGCACCTCGTTTTCGGCCTGCTTGTTGTCCGTAAATCGCTGGCATCTCACCATTTTATGAAATCAAATGTTCAAAGTGATTACCTCCAACTTCGATGCATTTATTGACTCGTGCTGTGAATCCCCAGACTCGTATTGATAACACGTCAGGTGTAATTGCAGTGCAACCATCTCTTTTCTTTGCATCATCTTTTTGGGACTGGTAGGCATTTCGTGATAAATGCCGCATCTGCTGCCTGAACAAACCAGTTTTGTGCTTATGATGAATGTCCTGAACTTTGCTTTTACCCTTACCTTTTACAATCGCTATAAGTCAGTGAAACATCTTGCCTGTGACTAGTGGCATCAATGGAGGTATCCCTTCGTCCAATCCTTTTATCTGCCCTGCGTTACCATGTGTGTCCTTCAATGTCCTATGCATAATCTCCATATGCATTTTGGTGTTGAGATCGGCATACACTCTATGACAGTAGGCCCAACACTCCACATTTCCCTCATTGTGTGTCTTGAAGTATGAAGCAAATTCTGATGTGTAAGGGTCACTACAGAGCTTCTGCAGTGATTCCTGAAACATATTTATCACTGTTAACACTGATTTAATGAGCTGGTATGCCTCATTTCTTTTATCCAGATCTGCAGTTTTGATATTCGCTTTCCGCACTCTATCCACATCCCAGGTACAATACCTTAGGAGCTCCCACTGTCCTAGTCCATGTTCCATGCAATATTGTATGACTCTGCCTAATCAGACATGAATACATTAGGTCAAATTAGTCCAGCCTGTAAGTTTAGGTTCCTTAAAAATGTACTTCAAACATTATCGTTCATCTGGTTTGAAATTAGAAAGGCGCTTGGAAACTCTTCCCTTAGATCATACAGTACTAACAGAGTGGTCTCTTCAAAATCGTACCTGTGAAGGCAATAGGTTCCATCAATACAGATAAAGTCCTGCCCATATTTTGATAACATTCAGTGTTGTGCACTGTTTGTTATCACTATTACGAAATCTTCACTCGTCAAGTCTCGATGTTCACTTGTTGATTCTTGTGGTTTATAGAACAACACACATGGATTCTCACTTTTGTTCATTCCTTTTACACATGCATCAACACTGATAGCATCATTTTGATGACTTGCCAACTTGGAGGAGAGATTATAACTGGCTGGAATGTAGCCACTATGTTAAATTTTTCTTCGCCTCTTTTGAAATAAGAGGCATGTCCATAAAGTAAATTCTGTTTGGTTATGTAAAACAAACGTGTACCAATACAGGATAAGTATGTATTGTACAATAAACTACAACTGTTAGACTACTTTTCTACATAGCTTTTGAAATTTTGTAGGCACTTGTCAGTATGGCACAAGTTTTTGTATAACTCTTTCATAGAAGGTTGCTGCCTATGTATTCAACCATGTGAAAACACGTTCTTTCAGCTCATCATCATCGTTGAAGCGTTGACCACTAAGGACAGATTTTTAGGTGTGAGAAGAGATGGAAGTCACTAGGAGCGAGGTCCGGGCTGGATGGAGGATGATCAAACGCGTCCCAGTGAAATTCCCGTGATAGCTGTTTCCTCACATTTGCTGTGTGAGATCGGGCGTTATCGTGGAAAACACCACCACCATTTGACAGTAATCCTTGGCACTTGTTTTGCATTGCATGGTGTAATTTCTTAATGGTCTGGCAGTAACCATGTGCATTGAGTTATTGGGCTTGTGGTAAGAAATCAATCGGCAAAATGTGTTTTCTGTCCCAAAAACGGTGCACATGACTTTTCGAGGTATCAAAAATTGCTTAGGCTTAACCTTCGTTGGGGGGGGTGAAGTGTGCCTCCATTCCATTGATTGCCGTTTTGTTTCAGAGATGTCGAACGATACCCAAGTTTCGTCCTCCGTGACTATCCAAGAAAGAAAACCATCACCTTCTTCATTGTAGCATGTCTTCAGTTGTGTGGACCAGTTCGTCAGTAACCACAGACAGGTGTCCATTTCGTTCGTCATCGTGCACTTGATCACGTCTTTCATTGAACAGTCTGACCCATCTTCTAACCATTGAATCGCTCGTAGCATTTTGTCCAACGTAGTTTTTGGAACACTGTATTCCTCAGCTATGATCCTTAAGCTTCTGCTACTTCTCCCGTACTCTGAAATAGCACTTTGCATCTCATTTTCATCATATTTAAAGAGTCCACCACTCCCTGCAGCTTTTTTATAGTTTCAAACCATGTCCCACTTCACCCCTGACAATGGCAATTATTTAAACTAATTAGTCTCAAGAGTACATTAATGACAATAACATCACGACAATTTGTATACAACATAACCTCAATACTAGTTCTGTGACTATAGGTTAAGCTCAGCATTACATTAATATTCTTTTGAGTGCTGGAAGAGGTTTGTAAGGATATTTTATAATTTAACCTTTTTGGCACGGCAAAAAACCAAAATCTATCTGAGAAGCACTTACCAGCAAAATATGCTTCAAACACTATGTATCTGCTTTGTTAAACTTTGATGAATGAAAGTAAGTAGAGATTACTTTCAGAGAGAGCCACTTGATGTCAGCACCAACAAAATACCAATGATAATATAACTTCCCATTTCACCCTACATGTCCCACTACACCCCGTTCTACAGTATGTGTTTATTCACGATTGACAATTATACATAGCATTATCACCCTAAAAGATCGCTTGCTCCATTTTTTAATCGGTAGAGCAGCAGTGCAGTATTTGGAAAATAGCTGCATCTTATATCCCTCAAACTCTGCATGTATATCCTGCAGTGTTATCGGTGCATTGCAATAGTCTGGTATTCCATCAGTAAATTTAATTCCAACATTTTCCACACTTATTCGACGATAGCACGAGACTTTGGCACTGCACTTATACAGTGATCTATATCTTCTATGTGAATGCTGGATGTGCGAAGCCAGTTCACGATATCAATGTATACAGCTTGAACATAAGGGAGCCATCTATTTAGTCTTTCCATTGTAGTAGTTATCGCTGAGTGCAGATTGAACAAGTTATCATCTGTTGAGTGTTGCATTGAAATACTCTGCCCATCGGCATTTTTAACTCGTAGTGGAGCATCATCATACTTTGATAATATACTTACAGTTAGGCCTCCTCGGTAGGTGTCCTGGTAGAATTGGGATGGAACATATTCCATAGTCTTATACCTCTCGACGTAAGATTTTGCGTGACAGACTTCATCCTACTCGCAGTCTGAAAGACGCACTTTAGTATTTTTTGGCACATTTTCGAGCACTAACACCGCTGACACATCACCGTCTCGTGAAACTTCAATTCCTAGATGAAGACGTCTTGAACTGCTAATTGTTAAGGTATAGATAGCATGAGGCGGAAAGTAAAGGTGGCGATGCACTGGGGGTGGGTACCTTCTCATCCACAAGATCCACACCAGTGCGGTTAGCCATCTGTTCTTGCACTGATGCTGGAATGTCTCTTGTGCTCGGCTCAGTGGACGGTGCGTACAGTGGAGTCCAGTACGGTGTTGCACCCTCGACAATATCGAGCGGCACAGACAATAGTGTCTCATTATCCTGATCCAGCGTGCTGTGAAGCTGTGTCAGAGATTCCTCCACGGCTGAGACCGCAACCACCGATGCCCCGGGTGCAGATCCCTGCAGGTTGGAACCTTTCGGGGATGGCAGGCTGGAGCTTGCCACCCCAATGGGAGTGGTTCCCGATGGGCTGGAACTCGCCGGTCCCGGCACGTTGGATCTTGCCGACTTGTGTGCTGATCCCAACAAGCTGGAGAGAGAACAGCAACCATCAGCATCATATGTTGCTGCTACAGAAATAATAATAATAATAATAATAATAATAATAATAATAATAATAAAGCAAAGTTTATACTTTCGTGCTGCTTCCTCCTCATGTGTTGGGCTGACTGTTGCTTCATCATCCTGCCTCACTGACTGTCACTGATAGATTTTCAGCAGCTGCTGTGCTCTCCTTATATGCACCATACCTATGTCACGATACGGTGCTACTATTGGCTGAACTGCACGATCACATGACCTATCGCGGCACCCTCCAGCGGTGAACTCCCAAACTAGCTCAGTTCTTTGGCCTGCTGGATCAGAGGCAGTTGTCTCATGTGGGGTGACAGCTTAGGTGTAGGTTTTAGAAATGACAGACAGTTCCAGCAGAGACAGATGTTTCCATGTGTTGTGTAATGCATCTTTAATGCGTCTTCTAAGCGAAGCATGGGAGGCTATGCGTGCAGTGCTTGGCTGTATGCTTACAAAACATGGCTGTTAATCTCCCGGTCAGACATCAATAGCTGTTCGATAGAACACATTCCACACAGCCGTGTGGATGGATTGTTGGAGGGGAACTGGATGGGAATGAGCAGTTGCTCTTCAGTGGTATATATTGCGTATACGAATATTTTTCCACTGAAGCAAATTGATGTCAACTGCCCGCCTCTTCCGTTTGGGGAGAGTGGGTACTTCATGTGGAATATCTTGATAGTTTGCTCGTGCGCATGAGTGTGTATTGGTTAAGACGTGCATCTTGGCTCCGTCCCTCTGCATTGTCGCAATCTGCTGAACTGAATTCTTCTGCTTCTTTCTCCTACACTCTTCCATTGTCAGTCTCTTCCATACTTCATGTAGTGAACTGTGGGGTAAAGTCCTCCTCTGTTTGTGTACATGTAATGCAGCTATTGAAAGCTACTCTTTCCTTCACGTTCATCTCAATGATTGAACACATCACGATGGTTCCACGACAACAGCTCAGAAAAGACTGAACGTATGCCACCAATTCTGGTCGTGTGAGTGGAGAAAAAAATTCCCTCCCACATTCATATTTCCCACCAATTCCCAGGTTTGGGTAGTCTTCCTAAAATTTCTCTGTAGTAATATTGGTTAACTGTTTGTCCAGGAGGCACCCACTCTTTATGAAAAATTCCCCTGGAATCAAAGAAGCACACAAGCACGCATTTCACTTTTGACTGTGACGTGAGCTGTTTTTGGTCTGGGTGATCCCTTTGAGCACCACTGCGGACTTTGGCGTTTTGTCTCTGGATCGTACTGAAAAAAACTAGCGACAGTATGGTGGGTGTTCGCAACACTGACAGGGGACGCGCAACACTGAACACTCACTTAAAACAGCACTATACAGGCGACACGGTGGCTAATGGGGTGGGGGGGAAGGACCCAGACCGATGAGGGGGCAAAAGGGGGGAAGGAGAGGAAAGGAAAGGAAAAGAGGGAATAGCCAATGGAGTGAGCGGACATAGAAAAGGGGGGGGGGGGGTGCTGAGAAGAAGTGGGAAAGGCAGTGGAGTGGAGAGCAAAAAGGACTTGGAGGAGAGAAAGGAGGCAGAGAGAGGGTAGGCGGGAAAAAAACAGGGTGTAGGGAGCCCAAGAAAAGGACACAAAAAGGAAGGGGGAGGGGAGGATCAGGATAGGAGGGATAAATGGAGGGAGAGAGGGCATCATCCGTGAGGGGGAGTTGTGCCGTCCCCTCTCCCCTTTTCTTGTCGCTGTTGATGTTGAGCCGTTACTGCTACAGCTCGGTTGGTGGAATGGAGACATGACGCGCAGTGATGGTTGTCCCCATCGGATAACGTGGAACAGCACCTGAAAATCTATAAAGAAAATTGTTCCTCGCGTAATGTATGAAAGTCCGTTTGCGAGTCCACACAGTCTTCTCAGCGATGCGAACTGCTGATTTTAATTGTCTGTTATGGTTTTATGATGATTTGCTATGCCCGGTTAGTTAGTTATTGCAGTATTGAGTGAATCATTCATCACCGGCATCGTTTCACACCACTGAAGCGAGGAAAACTTCATTTGCGGCTCAGTATCAGTAGTTGTTGTTACGTTGCTAGGTAGAATTGTTCGCTACGGGATGACGCAAATCCAGAGATAATCTATACTGTTATCTTGCATTCGTGCGTCGTAATATTATTTCGGCAAAGCACTCCTTTCAATGCTCAATGTTCATCAAGTTACTCTTTCAATTAAAATGTTCACAGTTAATTATTTCTGATCATCAACTATCACACAGTTCCATTAATGATAGAGCCAACACGTGAGATTTCCATTACTGACGAACAATTATTATTGTTCCTTCTTAGCAGTTAGTTTATAATCACATCACACCACATGCACACCGATGGATCAGATCAATTACGATTCTTTTCAGTTTGGTGATCGTGACAATTACAACTTTTACAATTGGCGCATTTGTATTATCTTCGTGTGGTCATATTAACGTTTACTACTCAAGGCTAATCAGGTATTGCAGTCATCGATACTATGTCCATTCTACGTTGTAACTGCTCACTTTGATGAAGGTTGAGTCCAACAATAATATCTCCAATAATTAAAGTTCATTAATTCCTCGTACACTATCAGAATATCACTTCAGTTCAAGTTCTCAAGTCAGAATAACTGAGAACAAAGTCCGTGCATCTCTATCACGCAATAGTACTTCTTTTTTTAATAGAAACAATCTCGTAGCGTTCCATTTGTAGTACTATAACAAACGGTGCTCTCTCACTACTTGATAGCAAGCAAGCTAGCAAGCGACTAACATTTCCATGATCGAGCATTGTAGACGCATTTAATTACCTTTTCGCCGTGTTCACAACTCTCTTTCACAATAAATGTTTTCTCTGTCAGACATATTACTTTGGATTTAACTTTCGTCGTACTGATTTGCAGTTGTTACTGAGATGTTTGATAGCTAATTAAAAATAACCTTTCTTTTTTTCTACCTTTATATCATGACATACTCAGTAATTCTTGAAATTGGTGTTCATCAAAACTTTAAGGTTCGAGGAAAAGGAGTCGATGGGGGTAAGGAATAAGGATGTACAGAATCTGCGTAGGGGACGGGAGGTGTATACGGAAGGCGAGGTGAAGTGCATGGCGCTCGAGGATCTGGAAGGAATTACAGAATTTGTGGGGTGGCTGGCCGCGGTGGTCTAGCGGTTCTAGGCGCTCAGTCCGGAACCGCGCATCTGCTACGGTCGCAGGTTCGAATCCTGCCTAGGGCATGGATGTGCGTGTTGTCCTTAGGTTAGTTAGGTTTAAGTAGTTCTAAGTTCTAGGGGACTGATGACCACAGATGTTAAGTCCCATAGTGCTCAGAGCCATTTGAACCATTTTTTTTTTTTGTGGGTGGGGGAGGGGGTGTGGGTGGATATCCAGGTGGGACTGGCATAACAGAGGATGGGAGGGATTAAGGATTCGTAGGTGTGGAGGATGGCAGAGGGGTTCAACCCCCGCGCAAAGGGCAAGGGTGTCTTTCGTCATTTTCTTTTTTCTTTATTGTATTTCAATTCCCCATCGGGGCGGGCTGGCAGCAGCATATGCGCTGCTCTTCAGCCAAAAGACATAGAACAAACAATAGAAGACATTTAAAAATAACAAAGGACAGAATATGGTGAACATAGATACAAAAAAGGGGGAACATCATGGAAGGCAATAGACAAAAAACGGGGTGATCGTAAAATGGAGATAAAAAAACTGTTAAAACTGTTTAAAAGTAGCTCACACAAAAGGCCACACACTGCGACAATTAAAAGAACACAAGGCACAGTATGACTGGAGCATAAACGGTATCGACAGATGGCGTAGCACATAACAAACACTGACAGCGAACCTCAAGGCAGTACACGATTAAAATCACACCTCTTGATGCACAGGAGAAACAGCACTAAACACAACACTGATGTGGCACACTGATTATGATCAAAACAGAGGATCTGCCAGGTGCAAGGAGATGAGGGAGACTGGAAGAAGGGACAGAGGGGAAGAGATGGGTGAGATGAGCGGGGGGGGGGGGGGGGGGCGTGCTGAAGAGGGCCAGGTAGGGAGGGATGTGGGAAGGAAAGAGGCAAATATGGGGTGCAGGGTCTCAGGGGAGGGGGAGGGAAGGAGGAAAATCCGCTCTGGGAGGAGGAGGAAAGAGGAAAAAGGGGTCCCAGGGGAGGGGGGGGGAGGAACAAGGCCAGGTTATAGTTGGAAGGAAGGGTAGATGTCACGGCGAAGTTCGTCATCCGGGAGGGGGAGGCGTTTGAAATTGCCCTGATGAAGGAGACGGAGGGTGTGGAGGTGGAGAGAGGAAGGGATACAGCAATAGAGGTGCGGCAACGGGCGGGGGGGTGGAGAGGAAGGAGGAAACCAGAGGGTGGGGGGGATCGAGCCTGTGGACAATGTAAAGGATGCGGAGATGTTGGAGGAACAGGAGGAGGTGGGGGAAGGGGATCAGTTCATACAGGAGCCGTGTGGGGGAAGGAAGGCGGATACGGAAGGCACGGCGGAGCGCATGGCGTTCGAGGATTTGGAGGGCCTCGTAAAAGCGGGTGGGGGCGGAGATCCAGGCAACGCTGGCATAACAGAGGATAGGACGGATGAGTGATTTGTAGGTGTGGAGGATGGTAGAAGGATGCAATCGCCATGTCCGTCCAGACAGGAGTTTCAGAAGGCGGAGGGGGGAATGGGCTTTCTGCTGGACGGTCTGGAGATGAGGGGTCCAGATGAGGTGTCGGTCAAGGGTGAGGCCAAGGTATTTCAGGGTGGGGGTGAGCTGGATGGGACGACCATAAAGGGTGAGGTAGAAATCATGGAGGTGAAAGGAGCAACTGGTGCGGCCTATGATGATTGCCTGGGTTTTGGAGGGGTTGAGACGGAGGAACCACTGGTTACACCAAGTGGTGAACTGGTTAAGGTGGGTTTGGAGGGTACATTGAGGCCATTGAAGGGTAGGATAGAGTGTCAGCAGACTGGTGAAGGTGGACTGGTGGGGGTGGCTTGGGCATATCAGCTCTATACAAGAGATAAAGGAAAGGGGAGAGGAGAGGACAGAACCCTGGGGGACGCCAGCCGTGGGATAAAATATACGGGAGTTGTTGTGGAGGTCTTTCGTCATGTTTTATGTTTAAATGTATATTTGTTTCTGTGATTGTGATTTCGAGATTACAGTTACAAACACTATGGATAGAATACCTGACTGAAGGACGCAATGTTGTGTGCATTTAGTTGTGATACTTTCTATGATTTAGCAGGACTTGTGTTACTTGTATTATGTTGGAAGGAAATTAATATTCCTTTGCCGGCAGGTATGTTCGGTGGTTAAATGTGAGTGAGTCTGTGGACAGTGCTGCCCTCTCTGGAGGTACGAGAGCTATCCACAAAGTACATTACGTTTTCGTTTGTGTCCGTTAGGGCCGGGGCTAGCGCGGCCATCTCGGTGTCGTGGCATTCCGCCACTCAGTCGGCATCCTGCCGTGCTAGTGAGAGGTTCGTGCTGTACTTCATTGAGTTACTGTGGCAGTTTGAAATGTCAGCGTCAATTGAAAATGCCGCGAAGTGTGAAGTGCGTGCTGTAATAAGGTTCCTGACTGCAAAAAACTGTACACCGATAGAAATCTATCGGCAGCTTTGAAAGTGTATGGAGACAACATAATCACTGAAGGTGGAGTGCGTCAATGGGTCATAAAATTTAAAAATGGCCGAATTAACGTTCACGACGAAGAGCGAAGTGGAAGACCCAGGATAGTGACTGCCGAACTTGTGGAAAAAGTCGATGCCGCAGTCCGTGAAAACCGTAATTTCACAATAACGGAACTCTCTATGAGTTTTCCACAAATTTCAGGAAGTTTGTTGCACGAAATCGTTGCCGAAACGCTCGGTTACCACAAGTTTTGTGCAAGATGGATACCAAAAATCTTGACAGAGATTCACAACAATCTGCGAATGGCTGCAGTGTTAACGTTTTTGGACGCTTACGAGAAAGATGGCGACTCATTACTCGATCGCATCGTTACTGGTGACGAAACATGGGTTAAGCATGTGAACTGCGAGACAAAATTGCAGTCAATGCAGTGGGGGCACGCAAATTCCCCCCAAAAACCCAAGAAATGCATGCAGACAATGTCGGCAAGGAAGGTGATGGCGACTGTCTTTTGGGACAGAAAAG
This sequence comes from Schistocerca cancellata, assembly GCF_023864275.1. Classification (NCBI taxonomy): domain Eukaryota; kingdom Metazoa; phylum Arthropoda; class Insecta; order Orthoptera; family Acrididae; genus Schistocerca; species Schistocerca cancellata. The sequence goes on along the minus strand of NW_026046793.1, from coordinate 5,279,495 downwards.
GTGTGATTTTTGTGGATTTCCTGGAAAGAGGCACTACAATAAACTCTCAAAGGTATTGCCAAACTCTGCAAAACCTCAGAAGAGCAATACAAAACAAGCGCAGGTGAAAGTTGGGCTCAAAGATCTTGCTGATTCACGACAACGCCCGGGCCCACACGGCAAATGCCACTCGTGAAGTTCTCAAATCTTTTAAGTGGGAGTTGTTTCGTCATCCGCCGTACAGTCCCGACCTGGCACCGAGCGACTTCCACTTATTCCCAGCGATGAAGAAGTCGTTCACTATGCAGCGTTTTGATGACGCACAGCTTCAAGAAGAGGTAACCACGTGGTTGAAGGCGCAGGCGGCCTAATTTTACGACGAAGGAATTTCCAAGCTCGTCCATCGCTATTATAAGTGCCTTAATTTAAATGGCAACTATGTAGAAAAGTAGTATTTGTGGCTTTCATCTGTATATAATAAAAAATTTTTAATTCCAAAACGTAATGTACTTTGTGGATAGCCCTCGTATTTGTACATTGGGCCACCTCTCCAAGAGCACCTAACGGCGAGGGAGAGATGTGCAGTGCTGAATGGATCTCAGTCGCACGGCTGTCGGACGTCGGGGCATGCGCGCCTCGTATGCTAAAGGCTAATATGTATATTTTCTTTGTGTGTGATTGTTGTCAATAATAGTCCGCAGCTCGTGGTCGTACGGTAGCGTTCTCGCTTCCCACGCACGGGTTCGATTCCCGGCGGGGTCAGGGATTTTCTCTGCCTCGTGATGACTGGGTGTTGGGTGATGTCCTTAGGTTAGTTAGGTTTAAGTCGTTCTAAGTTCTAGGGGACTGATGACCATAGATGTTAAGTCCCATAGTGCTCAGAGCCATTTTTGTTGTCAATAATAAGTGTTTCTCTACACACGTTGTCATTCATTGCAATCCGACTTGATCGGAATCATTATACAGTCCTTTAAATTCCTGGTCGTCCAGTAAAATTGATGATTCAAATTTCCGTCTGCGGACGCTAACGTCATGAATATGTATGTAAAACTGACTAGTCCACTGAAGTTCAGGGTAGTAATATCCTTCAAATTACATTTCACATGTGTGATTTTTCTTCGCCACATACAGCGGCCATACCACTTTATGTGGAAGTTCTGTGACGCTCTAACATAGATGCGAAAAAAAAAAAACCACTGCATTCTACTACAACACACCAAAACAATAAAACCATTAAACGTGCATAAATAAATTACGTAAAAACGAACTGCAAGACAAATAACGAATAATAGTGGACGATTAACAAAGACAATACAAGAAAACAAACAAAGAACAACGTGAAAATATAAATATCCATGTACGTATCTGTATTTGTCAAAATTTTAAATAAGTTTATATACAATACCAAAAAAATTCCAGGTGGCATCAAATTTTTAGACAAAGGTGCATGTCCTACGAGCATTTACACCTAGCGTAGAATACATAAAACTTACGATACTGGTGATCATAAATCGCATTTTGTTTCGGCCACTTTTTTTCCATTTTTCTTTTTCTCCGTGCAATTCGAACACCTACATTATTTAAATACAAAATTCATCAAAAATATATGCTATTCAACACATCTAATTGTAATTTTTATAAAAAATGCACATCTTCACTTTTCTAATTACAAATTGCTCGCAAAAATTCTTAATTACCGATCTTTTATAAACGAATGTTAATCAAGACTGTATAATTTAAAAAATTACAAATTAATTTTTATTTATCTTTTTGTATTTTAGAGTTCACCTAAATGTTCACAGAACTTGCACATGTTTACAAATTTTATTCCGCCAGGATTTTTTAAAGGGCTAACTGAGGTTGAACACATCGGTTTCCGTTTTTTTCTGTTCAACCAAGTTAAGGAATCACACCGAGGCGGAACATTAGTTTAAACAGGGGGGAATGAAACGAGACAATGTTGTTGTTGTTGTTGTTGTTGTTGTTGTTGTTGTTGTCTTCAGTCCTGAGACTGGTTTGATGCAGCTCTCCATGCTACTCTATCCTGTGCAAGCTTCTTCATCTCCCAGTACCTATTGCAACCTACATCCTTCTGAATCTGCTTAGTGTATTCATCTCTTGGTCTCCCTCTACGATTTTTACCCTCAACGCTGCCCTCCAATGCTAAAATTTGTGATCCCTTGATGACTCAGAACATGTCGTACTAACCGGTCCCTTCTTCTCATCAAGTTGTGCCACAAACTCCTCTTCTCCCAAATTCTATTCAATACCTCCTCATTAGTTATGTGATCTACCCATCTAATCTTCAGCATTCTTCTGTAGCACCACATTTCGAAAGCTTCTATTCTCTTCCTATCCACTTCCATACATGGCTACACTCCATACAAATACTTTCAGAAACGACTTCCTGACACTTAAATCTATACTCGATGTTAACAAATTTCTCTTCTTCAGAAACGCTTTCCTTGCCATTGCCAAACAGAAAAAGAGCTAATATGTGAGGAATTTAGCAAATTGGAAAAACTGTAGCCTTTTTGCACATTTTTAATGAAAAAGCTAATCAAAGAATAAATGATTTCTTGTTCGTTTCCATTTTACTCTCCTTCTTTCCTTCGAACTCATGCCGCCCCCCCCCCCCCTCCCCACACACACACACACACACACACACACACACACACACACACACACACACACACTCTCTCCAGGCGAGCAGTTTACCACATAGCCACACCGATTATCGAAAGTTAAGCATAGCATATTAAAAATGGTCGAAAAACTTTGAAGTCGAATTCCTCGAATATTTTTCTCAGTTACATCGAACTAACGGGCGGGTGTAATTAAAGTGTAGTTACTCATGCAGGTCCAATGTGCGCTGTAGTTGTTGCAAGGCAGCGAAACTTGGTTAGATATACTAATGCGTTAAAACGGAACCAGTATATGTTAGAAGAAATAAGTCCTCGGTCACAAATATTAAGTTAAAATTGACCAGGTTTCGACGCTACTATGAGCGTCGTCTTCAGAATTAAAATAACTGTTCTAAAACATATTAGGTATATAATACATTAACAAAATTAAAGTTTGTACTGACTGGAAAGAAATGCAGTACTTACAAGTCAGATTTTAAAAAATCTAAACTGGAAGGGCGACGTCATGAATAATTGCAAATAAGATGGCGAGCCGCTAAGGGCTGCTCGTACTTAAGTGAACAAGGGTTGCAACAAGAACCAGTATACGGTGGAATTAAATTAGTTCCAATTTTGGCCACCAGGTGCAAATCTGTACAGTATCTCGTCAACGTTTCTGGCACTGATATTGAGCAAATTGTGTAACTGACAGTTAATAATAAAACCAACATTATGCTTTACTCACTGGTTTGACCTTTTCTGCCCATGTGCTATTCTTAATGCATTACATACGGAAACATTTCTATACGTCTTCCTTGCATTCACAGCGCCATATTTGCACCTGGTGACCAAAGTTGCAGTTAACTTTTTTCCACCGTAAAGCGATTCCGCATTAGAATATCTACCAAGTTTTGCTGCCATACGATAATTAAGTGCTCCCTGGACCTCTGTGAGTAACATTGATTATAACGACTAGATACTTTGGAAGAGGTATATTTTAGTTCTGAACTAAACATACCATAAACATAAAAAATTACAAAAATCTGATCGTCGTGTCGTCCCCTTATGAGACTGCTCGTCTGCAGTTGGTGCTCTGCTTAGCAGTTTCTCCCTCAGTCGTCGTAAGCAGCAGCGAAAATTGTCCATCGACATACGCGTAAAATTTTGAAATAGGTCTAATGAAGGCCGGGTTTGTAATTCAGTGACTGGTGCCCATCCACTGCGTGTTTGATGCTTCTGCAAAAATTCAGACACCCATACTTTTTTTTCTTTGGCTGCTTGGCATAACCAACAGCACAACTGCCACACACAAAAATCCCGTCCTGGTATCACTGTTTTTATCGCGACTGTTTCTCTACGGTGGCGCTCAATCGGGCGAAATCTGTGTGTTGTCTTTTACTGTGTGAACGCTTGCTCGGAAGTCAAAGCGTGTGGTAATGAGCGATTTCTCTGCGGAATGCCCATGCGCTTCTATTGGGAGCTGTGTGGGCACATTACCCGCTGCAAGCCTTTCGACATAACGCTACTTTAGTGACCTTACGCGGCAATCTCGGTGTTTAAACTTCCAAGCAGCTTTCTAGATGCCCTCAAAAGGCTCAGTGGGCGACTCTGCGTACGTTTCCACAGAAAAAAAATTTAGGGAGTGATGGGGTTTCGAACCCGGGACCTCTGAAGTAGTAGCCAAAAACGATTGCCATTACACCACAGAGTTATGATGATACTAATTCTATTGTTTCTGAAGTCTAGGTGAGGAACAAGAAAATAGAATATAACAGAATCTGATGGCAAACTAACAGTCGGCATTATCATCTGCGATTGAAGCAGCGGTGGGGGCGTCTCTCGATTTTGATTTGTCTGCTAAGATTTTACATGATTAATAAAAATGTTTCTTGAAATGTTGCACACTTCAAATCGGGACCAACATTCCTAACTACCACCATAGTACCAGAATTTTCAGTAAATGCGACCTGTGCTACAATTCTAAACGTTGAAACAGTTTATGCCATTTCAGCTGCTAATATTTTGCGCAGCTGATCTGAATTAACGTCTTGTACTTACACAGAGCCGAATCCTTGCCCCCCGCACCAAGAATAAAAAATTATCTGCTCCCCTGTTGTCCGGATATCACTGTTGTTAACGCAGTTATTTCACTATGATAGTGTTCTTTTGGATGAAATCTATATATATGATTTTAGCGCCAAGAACTCAGCATTCGCTTGTGTTCACAAGGTCAATCTTAGTTCGGCAGTGTTCTCTTTCGCTCGTCTACTATAAACGCATGTTCGCAAGTACAAGCGAATGTTAGTGAACACTGACTAGTAGTTTCCGGAGTGCACGTTCACTTACGTTCGCTTCGGTGTGCAGGCACACTGCCCATTGCAAGCCTTTCAACGTAACACTAGTTAGAGGACCTGCGCGGCAATTTCTCTAGCAGCTTTTCTGATGCCCTCCAAACGTCTCTACCAGAAAAAATTTGAAGTAGATGACGGGTTTCGAACCTGCCCTCTCAGTAGTACCAGTCACTGACAGTAACCAATTGTTTTTTCTTTATTTTGATTGGTAATGCTTTTGACACGTGGTCTTTACTGTTGTATTTCTTGGATGGATTCTTCAATTGTTGTGACATCTTTTTCCAGGAGAGACTGGACGTGTTTTCTGCAGCTCCTTTCATCAAGTATGATACTTTGTTAACTTATGTTGTATGTGGAGACATAATGTGGCATAGGAACAAAACATTGTCTGTAGGTTGGGGCTGTTTCCCCATGACACCCAGTCCTGTTTTTCAGCTGGTGCTCCACTAAGCAGATTTGCTGCTGGTTGCCTTTTCAGGGTGATGCGCAAGTGTTGTAATGCAAACGGCACATACATTCTAAACAATCTACTGTAGTGGTTCTGCTTCAACTTTTTCTCAGTAGCATGTTCAGTCCTTTCTTAGAAGAAGGCAGCTAACTCTGAGAAAGATTTAATTGTGGTGACTTTTTCATTGCTACTGTAGATCAGAAAAAATTTACCTTGTATACCTATAAATTCTTTTTATACCTGCCACTATTATTAATGGTATTGTCATAATTATTAATAATATCACTATTAGTGTCAACAGCTGCAGTAGTCCAAGTACTGGCAGCATTAACTTTATCAGTTCATAGTCAGTATCATTTACTGACATTGCCACTTCATTCAGATCATTTTAATACTATTTGTCATATTAAAGGAAACTGTGATGTAAAAGAATTAATTTGTGTCTGAAATCGTGGTCTGATGTAAGAGAGAACCTCGTAGCCCTAATCAGATCAGGTTAAATAAATAATAGTAGTAAAGATATTTCTGCTGATGTTAATCTGTTGTGGTAAAATTGTTGTTCCATTTTCTTATGGAGCTAGCTAATAAGTATAATTCCTTTTCTTAATAATGTCTTCAAAGGAATCCAGAAAAACAGAAATACCAATTATTGTTTTTCTAAACAAAAAACCAACACTTACGCAGTGGTAAGCAGAGTTATTCTCTCAACATCTTTGCCCTTCACAGCAGGCGCAACAATGGCAAACCCTAGTCTGCTGCAGCATTTGCTCACCTCACATGAAATATTATAATAATAATAATAATAATAATAATAATAATAATAATAATAATAATAATAATAATAATAATAATAATAATAATTGGGGAGAAGAGAAGTTTGTGGCACAACTTGACCAGAAGAAGGGATCGGTTGGTAGGACATGTTCTGAGGCATCAAGGGATCACCAATTTAGTATTGGAGGGCAGCGTGGAGGGTAAAAATTGTAGGTGGATACCAAGAGATACCTGGCTGACTGTCTTCTTATCTGCATGCTCCTTTAGGTGTTTCCCCTCAAAAATAACTCTTCCACTGCAGCTATGAAACAGATTTACTGGGCGTAGGAACTGACTTAACTAGGAAAACATGTTGTGTAAACCACTATATACATTCTGAATCTACAGTGTCTGAAAGTGCCCCTGATCTGACAATAAGTGCCAATGATATTAATAAAACTACTGGATATTCTGAAACATCCTATGCACTAGAGAGAAAGTTTAAAATGTATAAATCTCTGAAAGTACGTGAATCGCCATTTTAAAATGTTACAATGTTTTTAGAATTAAAGTGTTTTTCAGTTTGTTGTTTACACTAATCTGTAAATTAAAATTACTGGCAGAAAGCACTGGCTGACTGTCTTCTTATCTGCATGCTCCTTTAGGTGTTTCCCCTCAATAATAACTCTTCCACTGCATCCTAACCTCTTTGGAGATCCCCTGAAGGCTACAGCATCAGAGGAATTTGTAGACCAGCGCATTGAGGAGGTTATTGATATCAAGGAAAACCTCAAAAAAATGATTGAAGAAACAAAAAATAGCCTAGAAGCTCAGAAAAAATTCAATGAATGGTTGTCTGCAACAAAGAATTCACTGATCCAGCAAGTAGAGGAGATAGAAAGCCACTTACAGAAATATGGCTATAAACCTTCACAAAAGAACTCCAGAGATTTACTACCTTATGGAGAAGGAGAAGAAGAATCCTGTGATGGAAGCAAGAAAATCACTGATGATAGTTGTATATCTCATGAGGATGAGGGAACGAAGGACTTTGAAGAACTGAATCTAAGCTATAAGGATTCAAACCTGCGACTGCTGCTGCAGCAGCAGCAGCAGCACGGCTCCGGACTGGGGAGAAGAGAAGTTCGTGGCACAACTTGACCAGAAGAAGGGATCGGTTGGTAGGACATGTTCTGAGGCATCAAGGGATCACCAATTTAGTATTGGAGGGCAGCGTGGAGGGTAAAAATTGTAGGGGGATACCAAGAGATACCTGGCTGACTGTCTTCTTATCTGCATGCTCCTTTAGGTGTTTCCCCTCAAAAATAACTCTTCCACTGCAGCTATGAAACAGATTTACTGGGCGTAGGAACTGACTATTAACTAGGAAAACATGTGTAAACCACTATATACATTCTGAAACTAACTCTTGAAAAAATACATGGTGCTCAAGTCTTTTACCACAATTATTTGTGAAATAATCCAAAGATTTACCCTTCACTGTTGTCATCCAGAGCCCACACTCACAATAACACTGTATTCTAATGGGGCATGCGGTTCTAGGCCCTCCAGTCCGGAGCCGTGCTGCTGCTGCTGCAGCAGTCGCAGGTTCGAATCCTTATAGCTTAGATTCAGTTCTTCAAAGTCCTTCGTTCCCTCATCCTCATGAGATATACAACTATCATCAGTGATTTTCTTGCTTCCATCACAGGATTCTTCTTCTCCTTCTCCATAAGGTAGTAAATCTCTGGAGTTCTTTTGTGAAGGTTTATAGCCATATTTCTGTAAGTGGCTTTCTATCTCCTCTACTTGCTGGATCAGTGAATTCTTTGTTGCAGACAACCATTCATTGAATTTTTTCTGAGCTTCTAGGCTATTTTTTGTTTCTTCAGTCATTTTTTTGAGGTTTTCCTTGATATCAATAACCTCCTCAATGCGCTGGTCTACAAATTCCTCTGATGCTGTAGCCTTCAGGGGATCTCCAAAGAGGTTAGGATGCAGTGGAAGAGTTCTTTTTGAGGGGAAACACCTAAAGGAGCATGCAGATAAGAAGACAGTCAGCCAGTGCTTTCTGCCAGTAATTTTAATTTACAGATTAGTGTAAACAACAAACTGAAAAACACTTTAATTCTAAAAACATTGTAACATTTTAAAATGGCGATTCACGTACTTTCAGAGATTTATACATTTTAAACTTTCTCTCTAGTGCATAGGATGTTTCAGAATATCCAGTAGTTTCATTAATATCATTGGCACTTATTGTCAGATCAGGGGCACTTTCAGACACTGTAGATTCAGAATGTATATAGTGGTTTACACAACATGTTTTCCTAGTTAAGTCAGTTCCTACTCCCAGTAAATCTGTTTCATAGCTGCAGTGGAAGAGTTATTTTTGAGGGGAAACACCTAAAGGAGCATGCAGATAAGAAGACAGTCAGCCAGGTATCTCTTGGTATCCCCCTACAATTTTTACCCTCCACGCTGACCTCCAATACTAAATTGGTGATCCCTTGATGCCTCAGAACATGTCCTACCAACCGATCCCTTCTTCTGGTCAAGTTGTGCCACAAACTTCTCTTCGCCCCAATCCTATTCAATACTTCCTCATTAGTTATGTGATGTACCCATCTAATCTTCAGCATTCTTCTGTAGCACCACATTTCGAAAACTTCTATTCTCTTCTTGTCTAAACTATTTACTGTCCATGTTTTACTTCCATACATGGCTACACTCCATACAAATACTTTCAGAAATGACTTCCTGACACTTGAATCTATACTCGATGTTAACAAATTTCTCTTCTTCAGAAACGCTTTCCTTGCCATTGCCAGTCTACATTTTATATCCTCTCTACTTCGACCATCATCAGTTATTTTGCTCCCCAAATACCAAAACTCCTTTACTACTTTAAGTGTCTCACTTCCTAATCTAATACACTCAACATCACCCGACTTAATTAGACTACATTCAATTATCCTCGTTTTGCTTTTGTTGATGTTCATCTTATATCCTCCCTTCAAGACACCATCCATTCCATTCAACTGCTCTTCCAAGTCCTTTGCTGTCTCTGACAGAATTACAATGTCATCGGCGAACCTCAACGTTTTTATTTCTTCTCCATGGATTTTAATACCTACTCCGAATTTTTCTTTTGTTTCCTTTACTGCTTGCTCAATATACAGATTGAATAACATTGGGGAGAGGCTACAACCCTGTCTTACTCCCTTCTTAACCACTGCTTCCCTTTCATGTCCCTCGACTCTAACTGCCATCTGGTTTCTGTACAAATTGTAAATAGCCTTTTGCTCCCTGTATTTTACCCCTGCCACCTTTAGAATTTGAAAGAGAGTATTCCAGTCAACATTGTCAAAAGCTTTCTCTAAGTCTACAAATGCTAGAAAAGTAGGTTTGCCTTTCCTTAATCTTTCTTCTAAGATAAGTCGTAAGGTCAGTATTGCCTCACGTGTTCAAACATTTCTACGGAATCCAAACTGATCTTCCCCGAGGTCGGCTTCTACCAGTTTTTCCATTCGTCCGTAAAGAATTCGTGTTAGTATTTTGCAGCTGTGGCTTATTAAACTGATTGTTCGGTAATTTTCACATCTGTCAACACCTGCTTTCTTCGGGATTGGAATTATTATATTCTTCTTGAAGTCTGAGGGTATTTCGCCTGTTTCATACATCTTGCTCACCAGATGGTAGTTTTGTCAGGACTGGCTCTCCCAAGGCCGTCAGTAGTTCCAATGGCATGTTGTCTACTCCGGGGGCCTTGTTTAGATTCAGGTCTTTCAGTGCTCTGTCAGACTCTTCACGCAGTATCGTATCTCCCATTTGATCTTCATCTACATCCTCTTCCATTTCCATAATATTGTCCTCAAGTTCATTGCCCTTGTATAGGCCCTCTATATACTCCTTCCACCTTTCTGTTTTCCCTTCTTTGCTTAGAACTGGGTTTCCATCTGAGCTCTTGATATTCATACAAGTGGTTCTCTTATCTCCAAAGGTCTCTTTAATTTTCCTGTAGGCAGTATCTATCTTACCCCTAGTGAGATAAGCCTCTACATCCTTACATTTGTCCTCTAGCCATCCCTGCTTAGCCATTTTGCACTTCCTGTCGATCTCATTTTTGAGACGTTTGTATTCCTTTTTGCCTGCTTCACTTACTGCATTTTTATATTTTCTTCTTTCATCAATTAAATTCAATATTTCTTCTGTTACCCAAGGATTTCTACTAGCCCTCATCTTTTTACCTACTTGATCCTCTGCTGCCTTCACTACTTAATCCCTCAAAGCTACCCATTCTTCTTCTACTGTATTTCTTTCCCCCATTCCTTTCAATTATTCCCTTATGCTCTCCCTGAAACTCTGTACAACCTCTGGTTCTTTCAGTTTATCCAGGTCCCATCTCCTTAAATTCTCACCTTTTTGCAGTTTCTCCAGTTTTAATCTACAGGTCATAACCAATAGATTGTGGTCAGAGTCCACATCTGCTCCTGGAAATGTCTTACTATTTATAACCTGGTTCCTTAATCTCTGTCTCACCATTATATAATCTATCTGATACCTTTTAGTATCTCCAGGGTTCTTCCATGTATACAACCTTCTATCATGATTCTTAAACCAAGTGTTTGCTATGATTAACTTGTGCTCTGTGGAAAATTCTACCAGGCGGCTTCCTCTTTCATTTCTTAGCCCCAATCCATATTCACCTGCTACGTTTCCTTCTCTCCCTTTTCCTACACTCGAATTCCAGTCACCCACGACTATTAAATTTTCGTCTCCCTTCACTATCTGAATAATTTCTTTTATTTCATCATACATTTCTTCAATTTCTTCATCGTCTGCAGAGCTAGTTGGCATATAAACTTGTACTACTGTAGTAGGTGTGGGCTTCGAATCTATCTTGGCCACAATAATGTGTTCACCATGCTGTTTGTAGTAGCTTACCCGCATTCCTATTTTCCTATTGATTATTAAAGCTACTCCTGCATTACCCCTATTTGGAAAAGGATTTAAATCCGAATAGAGGTGTTTTGCAGGATATGCTTCCTGCAACCACCCTAGAAGGAAAACAAAGACAGAGGATGAGATGGTCAGATGAAGTTAACCAACACCTCATGTTCTGTTATTACCAAGCAACAAACCTAGGAACCAACACAACTGGATACAGATCACAAGTATACACAACATTTATTACCAGATACCCGGAATTAAAATTTTTTAACAGAACAACGACTAGCTGATCAGATCCGTGTAATAATAAAAAATAACAGGATACCCCAGTCAGAATTAGAAAACATCAAACAACAAGTACAACAAATACTGGAACTAAATAATGTGCAATCAGAAGAAGAAGAAAATACAGTAATGGACTCACATCCCAGTAAAGGACTCAAACATCCCAGAGCAAACAAACAAAGACCAACACGCATCAATTAAACAATCAGAGGAAAACGAAATCTTAAGACAGCCACCAGAACAAGCACAAATAGAACACGAAGAGAGACATGTGTTAGATATAGAAGAGAAATTTCAGCTGACATATATAGAATACAAAGACACAAATACAGACATTAGACCATTCTTGCATAGACCGCCAAATAACCCACAAGTCGAAACAACAATAAAAACTATCAACACAATCATACACAACAAAATAAATGAAAACACAACTATGGAAGAGTTACAACTACTGGTTTATATAGGAGCACTCACTACACTAAATATACACACTAGGCAGAAATCAGAACAAACCAACACACAGAAGAAACCCACAAAACCAGCATGGCAACACAGGTTACAGATCAGAATAGAAAAACTGAGAAAAGACATCGGACAGCTAACACAATTTATAAGAAATGAAATATCAGACAAAAAACGAAAAAGGTTAGGTAAAATCTCACAACAAGAAGCAATAGAGCAATTAGATGAAAAAAAGCAGAAATTGCAAGCATTGGCCAAACGACTTAGAAGATACAAAAAAGTGAAAATAGAAGGAAACAAAACGAAACATTCAACACAAACCAAAAGAGATTTTACCAAACAAAAATAGACAATCCACCAAACATAAGACATGGAACACTTCTGGAGCAACATATGGTCAAACCCGGTACAACATAACAGGCATGCACGGTGGATACAAGCAGAAACAGACACATACAAGATGATACCACAAATGCCTGAAGTGATAATTTTGCAACATGAAGTCACCCGAGCAATTAATTCTACACACAATTGGAAAGCCCCTGGAAATGATAAAATAGCAAATTACTGGCTAAAGAAGTTCACCTCAACACATTCACATCTAACTAAATTATTTAACAGTTACATTGCAGACCCATACACATTCCCTGATACACTTGCACATGGAATAACCTATCTGAAACCTAAAGATCAAGCAGACACAGCAAACCCAGCTAAATATCGCCCCATAACATGCCTACCAACAATATACAAAATATTAACTTCAGTCATCACACAGAAATTAATGACACATAAAACACAGAACAAAATTATAAATGAAGAACAAAAAGGCTGCTGCAAAGGTGCACGAGGATGTAAAGAGCAACTGATAATAGATACAGAGGTAACATATCAAGCTAAAACTAAACAAAGGTCTCTACACTACGCATACATTGATTACCAAAAAGCCTTTGATAGTGTACCCCACTCATGGTTACTACAGATATTGGAAATATACAAAGTAGATCCTAAATTGATACAGTTTCTAAACACAGTAATGAAAAACTGGAAAACCACACTTAATATCCAAACAAATTCAGATAACATCACATCACAGCCAATACAGATTAAGCGTGGAATATATCAAGGAGACTCATTAAGTCCTTTCTGGTTCTGTCTTGCTCTGAACCCACTATCCAACATGCTAAATAATACAAATTATGGATACAATATTACTGGAACATACCCACACAAAATCACACATTTGCTATACATGGATGATCTAAAACTACTGGCAGCAACAAATCAACAACTCAACCAATTACTAAAGATAACAGAAGTATTCAGCAATGATATAAATATGGCTTTTGGAACAGACAAATGTAAGAAAAATAGCATAGTCAAGGGCAAACACACTAAACAAGAAGATTACATATTGGATAACCACAGCGACTGCATAGAAGCGATGGAAAAAACAGATGCCTATAAATACCTAGGATACAGACAAAAAATAGGAATAGATAATACAAATATTAAAGAACTAAAAGAAAAATATAGACAGACTAACAAAAATACTGAAAACAGAATTGACAGCAAGAAACAAGACAAAAGCTATAAATACTTATGCTATACGAATATTGACTTACTCATTTGGAGTAGTGAAATGGAGTAACACAGACCTAGAAGCACTCAATACACTTACACGATCACAATGCCACAAATATAGAATACATCACATACATTCAGCAACAGATAGATTCACATTAAGCAGAAAGGAAGGTGGAAGGGGATTTATAGATATAAAAAACCTACATTATGGACAGGTAGACAATTTAAGAAAATTCTTTCTAGAACGAGCAGAAACTAGCAAAATACACAAAGCAATCACTCATATAAATACATCAGCTACACCATTGCAATTTCATAACCACTTCTACAACCCTTTAGATCACATAACATAAACAGATACAAAGAAAGTAAATTGGAAAAAGAAAACACTACACGGCAAGCACCCGTATCATCTAACACAGCCACACATAGATCAAGACGCATCCAACACATGGCTAAGAAACGGCAATATATACAGTGAGACGGAAGGATTCATGATCGCAATATAGGATCAAACAATAAACACCAGATATTACAGCAAGCATATTATTAAAGATCCCAATACCACAACAGATAAATGCCGACTTTGCAAACAACAAATAGAAACAGTAGATCACATCACAAGCGGATGTACAATACTAGCAAATACAGAATACCCCAGAAGACATGACAATGTAGCAAAAATAATACATCAACAACTTGCCATAAAACAGAAACTAATAAAACAACACGTTCCCACATAAAAGTACACACCACAAAATGTACTGGAGAATGATGAATACAAATTATACTGGAACAGAACGATTATAACAGATAAAACACCACCACATAACAAACCTGACATCATACTCACCAATAAAAAGAAGAAATTAACACAACTAATCGAAATATCCATACCCAATACAACATACAGAAGAAAACAGGAGAAAAAATTGAAAAATACACCCAACTGGCTGAGGAAGTGAAGGACATGTGGCATCAGGATAAAGTCGACATTATCCCAATTATACTATCAACTACAGGAGTCATACCTCACAATATCCACCAGTACATCAATGCAATACAGCTACATCCAAACATATATATATATACAACTACAAAAATCTGTAATTATTGATACATGTTCAATTACCCGAAAGTTCCTAAATGCAATATAACATATACCATACAGTTACAAGGAAGTCACGCTTGACCGAGGTCCGTGTCACGTTCCATTTTTAACCAGACTTAAGTCTGAGGAAAAAAAAGTCAATAATAATAATAATAATAATAATAATAATAATAATAATAATAATAATAATAATAAATGAAATCCTGGTGAAAGAAAAAAATCAGAAAGGTAAATAATAATCCATTAAAACAAAGTGCAGCGAAATTAGAGATTAACAGTGATTGTGCCAGCAATAGAAATACAAATACTAGTGCCAACAATTTTGTGTGGTTTGATTCCGTGGGAAAGCACTTGAGCCAAGCGGCTCTGCCTATTTCACTAGTAAAGGGTCCAACAGTCCGTTAGAGATAATATTTATGGCATGTCCAGATTTAGGTCACAGTCCTTCACCACTGAAGATGACCACACAGTGATTGAAATTTGGATATGTAATAAACATTATCTTTGAGCCCTTTACTACTTGGAACAATTTTGTGACACTACACCACTGTGGCAAACCACCTCTTCCCAATACTACAGTAACTTACAGCCTCAGACATGTGATTTACATGTAATGTTTGTTTTACAGTGCAGATATTGTACAGGGTGATTCAAAATGAAATAACATATTTCAGTTGTTTATTACAGACAAACTACGAAAGATAGAAACACATTGCACGTGTCACTGCATAGAGAATAGTTCAGAGGTTTGCCACAGCTGTGGTGTTGTTTATTTGTAGCAACAAGGTGACTACATCATAAAAGAATTTTGTCTGTCAGAATTTGTATGAAGTCAACCCTTAGTTAAAGTGCAGCGTGTATTCCACTGCTGATTCTGCAAAAGGTTGTTGCTGCACAAGCAGGCTTAAGACTGGCATACAAAATTCTTGGAAGCTGATTGCATATGCAAGGGGAACAGCACTTGTCAGCCATGCACATCTGATGAAAACGTTGAATGTATCCGTGATGCATTCACACGGTGCCCTTGGAAGTCCACAATATGAGCAGGCCAGAAACTTTAACTTCCTCAAACGACGGTGTGGCATGTTCTGAAATGAGGCCTGCATATGAGGCTTTACAAGCTGCAGTTACTGTAGCAATCACATCTACAACTACATCTACATCCACATCCATACTCCACAAGCCACCTGACGATGTGTGGCGGAGGGTACTTTGAGTACCTCTATCGGTTCTCCCTTCTATTCCAGTCTTGTATCATTCGTGGAAAAAAGATTGTCGGTATGCCTCTGTGTGGGCTCTAATCTCTCTGATTTTATCCTCACGGTCTCTTTGCGAGATATACATAGAAGGGAGCAATATACTATTTTCTTCATGAAGAATCTAATGATTTAATTTCTGTACATGGCACCCCACCTCATTTTCACCTTGAGGTGCGATGTCATCTTAACAACACCATCCCATAATGTTGGATTGCAAGAGGTGGACAACAAGATCTTATGGATTGCTTTTGGCCTCCCAGGTCACAAGACTCCACACATTGCATTTTTTTTCTTATGTTATGTTATGTGGTTTATTCATCTCATTACATACAATTTTCAAATCATTTGATTTGATGTACAGGAGACATGTCAAGGTTTACAAAAGAAACTTTTTTCACTTTTTTAAAGAGAAATACAAAAGTTTACATTATATTTTACATTTCTAAGTTTCAGCTACACATGTACATAAAATAATAAATGTATTACAATCCCTGTGTTCAGATTGTGAAGCTGTCCTCAATGAATTCATCGACAGAATAACAACACTTTTCCACCAGTAGAGTAAAGAGCAATCTTTTCAGTGAACCAATCTCCATTTTAAATATATTACTGCCTTTTATTTTATTGAAAATTTTTAACCCCATATACTCTGGTGTTTGGGCATAAAGTTTTAAACGATGTGTTGGAAGTTTGAAGTTATCTCTGTGGCGAGTGCTGTAGTTGTGGTCAAAATGGAAATTGTCTAGTGTATGTTGATTTCTATATAGGAACACCACCATCTCATATATGTAAAGTGAGGGGATAGATAGTACTTTTAAATTTAACAGTGGTCGACAGGATTCCCGTTTTTTTGCAACACACATGTTTCTAATTACTTTCTTTTGTAATACTAGGAGCCTAGTGACATTTGCTGAATTTCCCCAGAAGATTATGCCATAACGAATAACTGACTCAAAGTAGCAGTGATAACCTATCTTTCTGGTATCCATGTTTGTGGCACCTGACAAAATACACATTGCAAATGCTAAGTTGTTCAGTTTATTTGCTAAGTAATCTATGTGTACCTTCCAATTTAAATTTTTGTCAAGATTTAGGCCTAAGAACTTCACGTGGTTTGCTTCTGTTATATCCTGATCATTGCAAGTTATCTTTATTTCACTCCTTTCTACTGATTTAGCTTCAAATTGCATCATTTTGGTTTTAGTTACATTTAGTTTTAGTCCATTTTGACAGAACCAAGATTCAAGTTTTTCTAAAGTATTTTTGGCTTTTTCTGGAATATTTTCAGATGCCTCATTTTCAATTAGAACTGATGTATCATCAGCAAATAAGACTGAATGAACATCAATAGCAAGTGGTAGGTCATTTACGTAAAAAAGAAACAGATAGGGACCCAATATCGAACCTTGTGGGACTCCTTGGGGGAACTGTTTTCCAGTCTGATGAATAATTGGTTCCATTTGAAGTTAGAATTACTCTTTGTTTCCTACCTGACAGGTAAGAGCTAAACCATTTTAAAGCAGTGTCTCTGATTCCATACATCTGTAATTTGTGGAGGAGTAATGCATGGTTCACTGAATCAAAAGCTTTAGTCAGATCACAGAATATACCTGTGACCTTTCTACCTTTATCTAACGTGGAGCATATTTTTTGGATAAACTCATTTATAGCATTCGCAGTGCTTTTACCCTGTTGGAATCCGAACTGGTTTTTAAAAATTATATCATTTACAGTAAGAAAGTTATTAATTTGTTTTGCTGCAATCTTTTCAAACACTTTAGAGAAGACCGGCAAGAGAGAGATAGGGCGGTAATTCCCCATATCTTCTGTCGATCCTTTCTTGAATAGAGGTTTGATCTCACCATATTTCAATACCTCTGGAAAGCATCCCTGTTCATAAGATTGATTTATAATAGTTGACAGTGGTTGGGAAATAATATCGTACACATACTTGATTACAGATGTTGTTATTTCATCCCACCCATGTGAGGTTCTGTTTTTTAGAGACAATATTTCCTTTTCCACATCCCTTTGGGTTATTTTTTTTTCAAATTGTTTAAAAGATGTGTTCTGGCTGTTTTCCAAATTTGTGATGCCCTGATAGAATGTCATATCCACATCCGATCTTACTACGTTTAGGAAGAATTCATTGAAACAACTTGACATCTGAACAGGGTTTACTATAATTTCATTTTCATGTCTAATTTTCAAAATCTCATGAATTTTTACTTTGGCTCCTAGTTCAGACTGAACAACTGACCACACTGCTTTTGTCTTATTTCTGTGTTCTCGTATGAATTTATTATTTGCCATTTTTTTAGCTGCCGCCACAACTTTCCTAAATACAGCTTTACATTGTTTGACATAAATAACAAAATCTGGATTTCTGTTTGATTTTAACTCATTGTGGAGCTCTCTCTTTCTGGCACTAGAGATCTTTATTCCTGTTGTAATCCATTTGAGTTTACCATTAACTTTCTTTTGCTTATATCTACGAGGAAATGATTCATTAAATACCTCTAAGAAACAATTTAAGAATTTGTCATAGTTTATCGAGCTTGAACTATTGTAGTCTACAGGCCAGCTTATTATACTTAATTTACTGCGGTTACATAAGGTTACATAAGACAGTCTTTCCCCCACCTACGTTAGCTACTCCTAAAGAGCTGAGAAACTGAACTGTTCGAGCTCTTGGTTCAATAAACAGGGGACTGTTGGTTTGTGTGGAATCAAATGGACTAGTGTTTCAAAGTTTTATGAGGAATGTGTTCTGCTCATGTTGAGTGTGTGGTGTAGTGTCTATGCGAATGTAAAACTTTGACCTCTCTCTGTCCATTGACATGCACAATTTGTTTCTATCTTTCTCGATTTGTCTGTTATAAACAACTGAATAACTGAAATCTTTTATTTCTTTGAATCATCCTGTATCTTTCACATTTCTCGAAACAGCAAAGATCTCAACTATCTGGCATTACACAAAAAATGTGTGTGATATGCAAAATATTATGACAGTTTGGACGTACCTGGCGTCATAAACAGGTTAGTTCCAGCATAAATTTATGTAAGAACAGTTGTAGCACATTTAGGAAAAATTAAAATATATGTTACTAGGTCACAGTAAGTCTGTGGTTAGTGTGTTTGGTCTATGTCCAGTTCCATCAGTGGTAATTGTTAGGCTGTTGAGTACTGCTGGCATTTTTTCTGTTGCAATAAGGAATTCCTTTCCAGAGTTTTGATTGTGAGGTTCCATGTTTGATTCATTTCTGTGAAAAGCCCAAGAAACATTTGCAGGAACTGTTAGCTAATTCCAGCTTCCCATTTACATTGTATTGACGTGAAGTAGTGTGTAAATGTATATTCTAGTTATTTTAGAAGTTCCATTTTCTGCCATATGTTGGGTATGTGTATTATTATTAAGTTATCTTTCACGTTTGAAACAGTGTGTCCAAGCAGTCTTGTTTGTCTTTTTGTCAAAGACCACCTGTTATGACCATTGTATTAGTTAAAGAAATTGTAACTGCTGAAATAATGTCAACTGAAATGCTTAAATGGAATTTCTGTATATTATTTATTTAAGGTATACTGAAAATAACATGTCACGATTTAAGTTCTGTGCATAGTAAACATAATTATTGAGGCAATTACAGAGTTAAGTAAATTTTTGAGTCTAAAAGTATCCATGTGTTGACAGTATTTTAAATTAAAGTTTCTGTCAGTCTGACAAATATAAAAGCTTGGGAAACTGTCACAACCACTCTTGTATATTCTAGATTTTCAAAGTCCCAGGCTGGTGGGTGTGGCTTTGTGTACTATGTTACGTTGCAAAGTGGTAATATTTATTTTTAAAGTCAAAATTGTTGTCATGGCAGTAATGCACAGAAAATATAGTTAGGAAAAGGATACTTGCTACTCACCATATTGTCATTATTCCACCCTCAATTTTCCATTGTTTGAAAATATCAGTTGTTTATTCATCCATAGATAATTTATGAAACGGTATCAGGCAAGTAATGTTATCTCATGTAGGTCTAGTTCAACATCATGTATTGTTAATTTTGATATGGTTTGTATAGTGTTTTTACACATATTTGAAAACAAGTTTACAATTAATGTAAAAAAAATACTTTAACTCTATTAATTTGTTCCACTAACTGATCTCAGCCTACACTCACTCGCTTTTGGCTGACGTCAGGATGTCGATAATTCTGCCATTCTATTGAATTCTTTGTGTTGTCCTGTTGGTCTGCCTGAAAAACCAGTCAGAACCTCACCACAATGAAGGAGATGTTAAACTGAAGAAAATGGAAATAAGATAGAATTATTCATCACAGATACTGGCCTTACGATTTTACATTAAGATTCATTAAACTATGACAATTTGCTGTAAAATGACAACTTTTTATTGTTAAGCAACATTAATTTTTTACCATTCTTTACTCTGTCACCTATTTGTCCCTGTCCTTTTTTTGTATATAAAGCATTTAAGATGTATGTTTTTACTATCTCTTTAAATATTTATATTTTAGATGTTTCTTTAGTCTCCTGGATAATTTATTGTACAATTTTATTCCTTGCTATTTATGATATAATTACTGATGTTCTATGTAATCTGTTAAAAATTGAGAATTAACTGGATATTACATAACTGCCGAAACTGTGTGATTGATGATGGTATTATTTGGAAAGAGAACTAATAAAGATTAGTACACTGGTGCCCAAACAATAGGGGAACCTGAACGTCTTGCAGGAAGTGATATGAAGTCTACATGACATGCAGGTTTATTTAGAATTTCTACTGTTCAATAAGCTGATGATTTAGAGTTGTCTCGTGTTGGTCTTTTTGTCAAAGATTACCTGTTATGAACTCTGTATTATTTAAAGAAATTGCACAAAAACTATTTTTAAAGAAATACTGCCCTTTCTCACTGTACACTGACTTTTTTCAGTTGGATATTTCTTATAGGCACATTAAAATGTGAACATACCATAGTGGTACTTGATGCTGTAATGCAGTAACTGTTACCTTCATCTTGTCTTGTTATATTAGTGTGTATAATACAGGACAAATCAAATTAAAACAATACAGATTTGTGTAAAATGGAAGAGTTCTTAATACCTATGTTAACAATAGCAGCAGCACTAAATGACGTTATAAATTATAACCGGTACATTACAACCAAATGGCATTATATAGCTACGGGGCATTTTTGGGGTTATCATCTCAGTGATGGTAGGCTCGAGGTTGATGATGTAACCTCCTTCATGACTTTAGAGCTCCTTATTAAGCTATGTTCAGTTTGTGTGCTTCAGTTTTCTAATAATATTTCTGCAGTGGTAGAGATGTGTGTTTTTCTACTTGTTTCCAGCATGATACAATCTGCTAGTGATCATATTGTTTCTACATATGTGTAAGTGTAGGGAAGTTGAAGATGTGTGTCTAAGCAATTTCTGTGTGAAAATTTACTTTCTCACTGCTTTAGTAGCAAATGGGTGTAATTCATGTTGTTCCAGTTCAATTAATTTTTTGAAACACAACTGTTGCTAACAGTGCTGTACAGTTAATGTTCTTACATGAAGACTAATTTATGGGGAGAAAAACAAATGGGTTGGACAAAGAAGCTGAGCTCTATTGTCAGCAAGTATAGTAACATCAGTCAATGTGAGCAGTTATATGCTCCATCTGGAGTGCCTATAATGTGCCTTTAACTGCTGGTGCTAACGAAAGTATGTATTCTATGAGTAAGTGTATGTCTATGAGAAAGTGTGTGTGACTGTAACACTGACGGAGTTAACAGAAGTGGCAGCGAGAACTGTGTATCAAAACTGAAGTGTGCCGATGAGACGTATCGGTGAGCCTCGCACATCAGACAGCTGGTGTGATGGTCAGGGCCTGGAATACACCATACAGGAGGTGTGCTGCCACACTTCCATGAGAAGTCATCACCAAACGATGTAGTGGGCAGGTGGAAAACACTTCATGCTGTCATCACTACATGAATATTTTGCAGTACCACTGAACCAGCTTTTCTTGGGTGACCAATGATGACAGTGGGAATAAAATGGACGAATGTGTTAGCCGTTAGTATCACTTAACAATTTATAGGGCCATCAAGGATCTGTGCTGATCATCATCCTGTGGACACCAAAAGTAATTCATTTTCCATGATTATGCTGGGTGTGACAACAGGTCTGGTGCAACAATGGAAACAGTCTTCTGTGGGTGAGAATCGCTACCCTTGTGTTTATCAGATTTTCTTCTCTTTGGTGTGCAGCCACCAGCCGGACACTGTTCTTAGATGTACTGAACATTCCAGGTTTGTTAAGTTCCTGCATTGAATCTTTTCATCGTGATGCCATTGGCCCACTGTAATTGGGGGACAGTGGGTGCTTGACATTAGAGATCACCTCAGCTTCCTTACTAAAAGGAAATTGATGCCTGGTGGATGCATACCTGATCACAGCCCTAAGGTCAGCAGCTGCTGTTCTTCAGTTTTGCTTTGACATCAGATTTATTCAGAAAAAACATCATGAGTTACATCTTGAGACTTGGTAACTGAAGGACATGAAGCCTGAATGTGCCTTAAAACCTTTCTCCTGTGGCAGTTGTTTTGGCTGTTCTGTGGACTGTGACTTTGACAGATGCTGCTCCTAAACTAATGGTGGTGTGACATCTGTCAGCACTTCCAGAATAATTAAGTGCGCAGCAAGAAACGGTGTTGTCAGCCATCTCTTACTGGAGGGAGAATCATTGTTCTGCACTCTTGATTCACTAGATCTGCAGTACTGTGTGACTGTGGAGTGAGCATTGCTATTACACTGGACAATGAAATGAACGACCCTTTAGTACATGGAGTGACATTTCCATGACTGCTAAACTACTTTTCTGTATGCACCAGCAGCTGTGTAGGCACAACAGTTCAGTTCTCTATTTATGCTTTTGGTATGCCTTTGTATTTTTATGTTCTCATTGTTGTGCTTGTAAAAATCAGTAATTTTTTATTACTTAATGAGTTTTCTGTTCCAAATGTTTGGAGAGAAAAATCATGTTTTCTGTAATTACCTCAACATTTTTTTTGTACATGTTTTTACACTTCTTCGGTTAATCGCTCTGTCTGTCCATTTATTTTACCTCTAATTTCTTAGGACTTCTGTAATACTGCGTCATAGTGGAACATGAAATTGCATTATGTGAGCAATGATTGAGTGCCATGACATTAATCATATCAATAACATCAACAATAATATTAGTCTAGTGAATGGATAGTACATTGGGAACTATTTCTTAATTACATAAGACAAGTTACTTGTTAATTAATGTAGTGCTATCTGTGTCTTGCTTACCATTTGACCAATTTCAAATGAACAAGATAATTGTATTAAAGAGTTAAGTTCTGCTGTAAAAATTTGTTACTGCAGCGGTATTTCTATATTTCCACAACTAAATAAAATAAAATTACATAATCTAATTGTCTGACAAAATTGTATATTCATTTGGGTGTACACCAGCATATCATTTATTTAATATTGTGTTTGAATATTTGTTATAAAACAGTTTTTGTGTCAGCTTTGCTCTCACTGTTGTCTAACTTGTTTGTAATTTGGTCTCGAAAAGAGTACTGGTAAAGAATTCACAGGTTATTTGTATTTAATATATTGTTTAAATGTTAGTATAGCCCGGGCATCAATAATCTTGTATTTCCAATCCCGTTTCTCACTTCTCCAAATTTGTACTCTGTCTTGGATTGCAGTATTTGGTTTGTGTTTGTAATACATGTGTATTGATATGCACCTCTATATCCCTGTTACTCATTACTTTGTCAGTGATCTCTTACAAAACATTGAGTGTGTATACTTATTGTATATATTATTTTTACATTTGTATTTTCTATTTCTGAAACATAAGCATCCTTGTGGGTGCTCACAATGTTATCCAGTGATGGCAGGATTAGCTATACCATCATTCAGAATGAAATAAAGTACTGTTTGATGTTTGACGTGCAGAGCTGTTTTAATTTGTGTACCTGCGAGTGAAAAGTGTGTAAAATGTCCAACTATAGGCACAAAGATCAGTTTTCGTATCTTGCAATATTTATTAATGTGATAAGATAATCTGGAAATAAACCTCAATGTGCAAACCAAACCCTTATAGTATTTTTGTCCATAACATGTAGTGGAGTAATGTTTTAAAAGAAAGGTATTTTTGGTACACAATAATTTATTTTCTATAATAATTATTTCAGTTTCAAAGTTTAACAATGATTTATTTCCCTTTATATCAGCCATTTTGGTTGATGCGTTTTTGTAGATGCTGTGGCAGTATTACAGTGCCCATCATACCAGCTTGCCACAATGTCCTTCAGGAAGTGTTGAACGTCACCTTTCACCTTGTTACCAGAGCAGAATTGCCATCCAGACAAATGTTCCTTCAACTTACGACACAGGTGCTAGGTGCTTGATGCAAAGACTGAGCTGTAAGGTGGGCTAGTGTTGACATTCCAGCCGAAGTTCCCCCCCCCCCCCCCCCCCCCCCTGCAATTTCACTTTTAAGGGGTAAAGCAAACCTCGAAAGGTAATTTGGCATATTATATTTGCAGGAAATATCTCCAAAATGATGCTTGTAGAAAAATGTCTCCTATAAATGTTGGTATGTAATTAACGTTCTTGAAAACTGTATAACTAAAATGTTGCAAAAGACCCACCACCATAAACTAATTTTGAATATTGGAAACATTTCTCACAACATAAAATAAAGCTTTCAAGCTACATATATCAATGCATAATAAAGCTGGTTTCTGAAATAGAATTTTTGGGAAATAGTGTGCTGTTGGAGTATTTTCAACCTACCTAATTAAAATATCTGAACATTCGTTATTAGTCGAGTTACTGATTTTACTCATATTTGTTCTGTTTTAAATTGTTATTTTACATTTTTTATTTTTACTATTTCACTTATATGTAGGTAACAGAAGAGACACTGAATTTAATTGATGAAAGGAGAAAATATGAAAATGGAATAAATGAAGCAGGCAAAAAGGAATACAAACATTTCAAAAATAAAATAAACAGGAAGTGCAAAATGGTTAAGCAGCAATGGTTAGAAGACAAATGTAAGGATGTAGAGGCAAGTCACAAGGGGTAAGAGACATACTGCCTACAACAAAATTAGAGAGATCTTTGAAGAAAAGAGAACCACCGATATGTATATCAGGAGCTGAGATGGAAAACCAGTCCTAAGCAAAGAAGGAAAAGCAGAAAGGTGGAAGGAGTATATAGAGGGTCTATACAAGGGCAATGTACTTGAGGGCAATATCCCAGATGTGGAAGAAGACTTAGATAAAGATGAAATGGGAGACATGATACTTCGTGTCGAATTTTTCAGAGCACTGAAAGACCTAAGTCAAATAAGGTGGTGAGCAAGATGTATGAGAGAGGCAAATACCCTCAGACTTCAAGAAGAATACAATAATTTAAATCCCAAAGAAAGCAGGTGTTGACAGATGTGAAAATTACCGAATTGTCAGTTTTAAAAGCCACAGGTGCAAGATACTAACATGAATTCTCTACAGGTGAATGGAAAAACTGGTAAAAGCCGGCCTCGGGGAAGATCAGTTTGGATTCCGTAGAAATGTTGGAACACGTGAGTACAATTTGTACAGAAATCAAATGGCCCTCATAAGAGTTGAGGGACATGAAAGGGAAGCAGTTGTTGAGAAGGGAGTGAGACGGTTGCAGCCTACCCCAATGTCATTCAGTCTATATATTGAGCAGCAGTAAAGGAAACAAAAGAATTTGGAGTAGGAATTAAAATCCAGTGAGAAGAAATAAAAACTTTGAGGTTTGCTGATGACATTGTAATTCTGTCAGAGAGAGAGAGAGAGAGAGAGAGAGAGAGAGAGCAAGCAAAGGACCTGGAAGAGCAGTTGAATTGAATGGACGGTGTCTTGAAATGAGGATATAAGATGAACATCAACAAAAGCAAAACAAGAACAATGGAATATAGTCTAACTAAATCAGGTGACGCTGACAGAATTAGGTTATGAAATGAGACACTTAAAGTAGTAGATGAGTTTTGCTATTTTGGGAGAAAAATAACTCATGATGGTCAAACTAGAGAGGATATAAAACGTAGACTGGCAATGGCAAGGAAAGCGTTTCTGAAGAAGAGAAATTTGCTAACATTCAGTGTAGATTTAAGTGTTGGGAAGTCTCTTCTGGAAGTATTTGTATGGAGTGTAGCCACATATTGAACTTAAACATGGATGATAAATAGTTTAGATAAGAAGAGAGTAGAAGCTTTCGAAATGTGGTGCTACAGAAGAATGCTGAAGATTAGGTGAGTAGATCATGTAACTAATGAGGAGGTACTGAATAGAATTTGGGAGAAGAGGAATTTGTGGCATGACTTGACAAGACGTCAGTTGGTAGGACACATTCTGAGGCATCAAGGGATCACGAATTAAGTATTGGAGGGAAGTGTGGAGGGTAAAAACTGTAGAGGGAGACCAAGAGTTGAATACAGTTAGCGGATTTAGAAGGATGTAGGTTGCAGTAGGTACTGGGAGATGAAGCTTGCACAGGATAGAGCCGCATGGAGAGCTGCATCAAACCAGTCTCTGGTCTGAAGACGACAATAACAACAAATATAACCTGTCCGTACATGCTTAAAATTAAACGATTCTTTATCATAATATTGAGTTACCTATTACTTGTAATTAACAAAATACACCTGCCTATGGTAAACTAAAAAACAAAAATGGTTTGATGCAGCTCTCCACGCTACTCTATCCTGTGCAAGCTTCATCTCCCAGTACCTACTGCAGCCTACATCCTTGTGAATGTGCTTAGTGTATTCATCTCTTGGTCTCCCTCTACGATTTTTACCCTCCACGCTGCCCTCCAGTACTAAATTGGTGATCCCTTGATGCCTCAGAACATGTCCTACCAACTGGTCCCTTCTTCTAGTCAAGTTGTGCCACAAACTCCTCTTCTCCCCAATTCTATTCAATACCTCCTCATTAGTGATGTGATATACCCATCTAATCTTCAGCATTCTTCTGTAGCACGGCATTAAAGAGGCCCAAAATCCTTGTAAAGCTGCCTGGAATCTTGTAAATGAGAACAGAAAGAAGACTACCTCCTGCTTAAATTCATGTAGCCCTGATGACTTCAATGAATATTTTGTCAGAATAGTGGAAAAGACAGTGAGTGAAATTTCACCTTCTGACCTAGATCTGACTGCAAACATAAGAAATGCAGACAGTTGCAGTATTCAAAACTGGAAGGAAGTACACCCTGAAGACATGATAAAAAATTGTGAACTACTACAAACACTCAGAAAGTGTAGACACCCATGGCATGTCCTGCACACTGCTAGAGAAAATTATTGCAGCATTAGCTCAGTCACTAGCCATAGTAATATACAAATGTCTATCTTCTGGTGTCTTCCCAGACTTCCTTAAACTGGCACACACAGTACCAATGTATAAGAAGGGGGATCCGTGCGATGTGTCCAGCTTCAGACCAATCTCAGTGGTACCAGTACTAGCCAGAGTTACTGAGTCTGTGATGCACTGCCAAGTACTAAATTACTTTGAGGAAAACCACTTATTCCAAAACACACAGCACGGATTCCGCAAAGCGAGATCGACAGTGACAGCCACACTGGACTCGTTAAAAACGATTCGACAGTTTTGAAGAGAGAGTGTGGCACTGACACATAGTGACCTCAGCAAAGCCTTTGACTGCATCTCACACACAACACTAATAGCCAAGTTAAGATGCTATGGTGTTGGAGGTGTTGTTCTATCAACACTCCAATCTTATTTGGAAAACAGAAAGCAGGTAGTATCAGTGCACGGAGCAACTTCTCTTGAACAAAAACTGGAACATGGAGTGCCCCAAGGATCAGTCTTAGGACCTCTCCTATTCCTCATATATGTCAATGATATGAGCTGTAATAGTCAAATGTTGCAGATGACACTACCCTTATTGCCAAAGGACATACAGCTGCAGAAGCTCTCGGTGTATGAAATTTGATGTTTGAAGAAATAAAAGAATGGTTCATAATAAACAAAATGAAGATCAATGAAGAAAAACCCAACATTTGATATGCAGTTTAACCAACATTGAAGACCAAGAAAATATGGAGACTGTCAGACTACTGGGCTTCAAGATTGACAGCAAACTCTCCACGAATGACCACACTGCATATGTATGCACCAAACTTTCTCGTGTGATATACCTCCTGAGGAAGCTGAATAACTGACCAGTTTCTCACAATAGTCTTCCATGCACTCTTCCACAGCCACATTAGCTATGGACTGTTGTTGTGGGGACACTCCTCAGGCAGCAAAGATGTGTTGCTATTACAAAAAAAAAGCCATCAGGATCATATCATCTAGCAAAAGACTGGACCACTGTAAGCCTATTTTCACCAGGCATAATGACTGCTTTTAGCCAGTATGTGTTTTTCTGCCTCATTTATATGTAAGAGGAACATTGAAGTGCCAAGGTGTCGCCTATCATGAACACAAGACAGGTTTCCAACAGTCGCCCTAAAAATGCCTCCAGAAGTGAAATCCCTGCCACCTGAATTTTTTTCAGAAAAAAATCGCTCAGGACTTGAAACAACATCCACTATATTCCTTGGAAGAGTTTTTCAACAGTGGTTCTAGTGAATGGACAAAATAATAAATATTGTTATGTTTTATATATAATTTTGCCGAAATTTAATCTTCTTTTTATGTTCTCAGTTAACTGCACATTTAATTTTGTGTTTTACTTAAAGTACATATTGTGCCACAATGCAACTTTGTGTGTGTGATCTACATGGTCTTGTAAACATTTTGCTTTGTGGTATTTTCATTTGCTGCTATGAAGTTTTACTTTCCTGTTTAGTTATATTTCATTTTCTCTATGTTCTATGTGTTTTTGTGCACTGCATAAATATTTTCTTTTATTTGTAATATAAATTTTGTACACAGTGTTGTATAAATGTTAGTTGATAAACATTGTATTTGTGATGCAGTCTGTCCAGCCATGGCTGGTAAACGACGAAGATATAGTAATAAAGTAATAATTTCGAAACCTTCTATTTATCGTCCATGTTTCACTTCCATACATGGCTACACTCCATACAAATACTTTCAGAAACGAATTCCTGACACTTAAATCTATACTCAATGTTAACAAATTTCTCTTCTTCAGAAACGCTTTCCTTGCCATTGCCAGTCTACATTTTATATCCTCTCTACTTCAACCATCATCAGTTATTTTGCTCCCCAAATAGCAAAATTCCTTTACTACTTTAAGTGTCTCATTTCCTAACATTTTAAAACATAAATATAAGTAAAATAAATAACTAGACTAATGTCTGGTCACATGCTTTAATTATATATGTTGAAAATACTCTGACAGAACATCACATACAGCTTATTTTCCAAAAATGGTATTTCAGAAACCAGCTGTATCACACATGGATGTTTGTAGCTTGAAAGCTTCTTTAATTCATGTTGTAACAAAAGTTCTCTTTTTCAGATATTAATTAATGGTGGTGGGATATTTCACAAAATTTCAAATTATTGCAAAATTTGATTATACAGTTTTCAAGAATGTTAATTACATACCTACTTTCATATGAGAAACATTTTGTACAAATCATAATTTCAGATACACTCCCTCCAAATGTAAAATGCCAAATTACATCTCGAAGTGTGTTTTACCCCTTGAAAGTGAAATTGGACACAAACAAAACAATATGTATTGCATTATTTTGCCCACTTTTCATGCCTGCCAAGTTTCAAGGTCATTTACTGACACTTGGCAGTGTTCCATTGTGAAATTCAGACTGCAAATAACACAGCTTGAAAGGCTAGAACATTTTATTCAGTTATGCTGCCATGAAAGACTCTGGACACACAACTATCCTTACATAAAAACATTCAAATCATTGCCCACACTTGTCAATGGATACGAGAAACCAGTCGGACTGGCAATCGTCGAAACAGAGGTATTTTTTTGCTGTGTCAAGATCTCTTCACGAAATTATAATTGTCAACTTTCTCCTTTGAAAGCTGAAATACACTGCTGGAAATAAATCGGTACACATGGAAAGATGACATCGATTTTGATCCGATGATGGTGTATGTCATCTGTGGAATAGTAGATGTACTGATAAGTTTCAATGTTTTGCACACAACTGATAGTGTAGTGGCACAGCTACCATAGTGCCATCTGTGTCTACCCTTTAATATGGAATGCTTTAAAGCCAGAAGGCTCAGTGTGCTGCAAATATATGAAGCAATGATGCAATCAAGAATAATAAAAGAAGGTTGTATACATGGAAGAACCCTGGAGATACTAAAAGGTATCAGATAGATTATACAATGGTGAGACAGAGATTTAGGAACCAGATTTTAAATTGTAAGACATTTCTAGGGGCAGATGTGGATGCTGACCAAAATCTATTGGTTATGAACTGTAGATTAAAACTGAAGAAACTGCAGAAAACGTGGCAATTTAAAGAGATGGGACCTGGATAAACTGACTAAACCAGAGGTTGTAGAGAGTTTCAGGGAGGGCATTAGGGAACGATCTACAAGAATGGAGGAAAGAAATACAGTAGGAGAAGAATGGGTAACTTTGAGAGATGAAATAGTCAAGGCCGCAGAGGATCAAGTAGGTAAAAAGACGAGGGCTAATAGAAATCCTTGGGTAACAGAAGAGATATCGAATTCAATTGATGAAAGGAGGAAATACAAAAATGCAGTAAATGAAGCAGGTAAAAAGGAATACAAATGTCTCAAAAATGAGATCGACAGGAAGTGCAAAATGGCTAAGCAGGGATGGCTAGAGGACAAATGTAAGAATATAGAAGCATGTATCACTAGGGGTAAATAGATACTGCCTGCAGGAAAATTAGAGAGACCTTTGGAGAAAAGAGAGCCACTTGTATGAATATCAAGAGCTCAGATGGAAACCCAGTTCTAAGCAAAGAAGGGAAAGCAGAAAGGTGGAAGGAGTATATAGAGGGTCAGAACTACTGATGGCCTTGGGAGAGCCAGTCCTGACAAAACTCTACCATCTGGTGAGCAAGATGTATGAGACAGGTGAAATACCCTCAGACTTCAAGAAGAATATAATAATTCCAATCCCAAAGAAAGCAGGTGTTGACAGATGTGAAAATTACCGAACTATCAGTTTAATAAGTCACAGCTGCAAAATACTAACAAGAATTCTTTACAGACAAAATGGAAAAACTGGTAGAAGCCAACCTTGGGGAAGATCAGTTTTGATTCTTTAGATATGCTGGAACACATGAGGTAATACTGACCCTACGACTTATCTTAGAGAATAGATTAAGGAAAGGCAAGCCTACATTTCTAGCATTTGTAGACTTAGAGAAAGCTTTTGACAATGTTGATTGGAATACTCTTTCATATTCTTAAGGTGGCAGGGTTAAAATACAGGGAGCGAAAGGCTACTTACAATTTGTACAGAAACCAGATGACAGTTATAAGAGTTGAGGGGCATGAAAGGGAAACTGTGGTCGGGAAGGGAGTGAGACAAGGTAGTAGCCTATCCCCGATGTTATTCAGTCTGTATATTGAGCAAGCGTACTTATGCAGTACACCTAAGCTTTATTGCACAATCAACCAAGTTATAGAAAAAATACTTTTTTAATTAGGAAAAAATTATAAAAATTAAAATGTGATATGTGATTTTTTTTTATCCTTGTAATATACATAGGTCTAGTACCTCAGCCATCATGTCATGCATATGTGGTAAAAATTAGGTTTCCTTCAAATAAATAACATTGGATTAAATGGTACCTCAATTTGACAAAGCATTTTGGAAAAAAAAATTGTATCAATTTCTTTGTAATTTTTTTAGTAACCCTAAGCAGGTTCAAAAATATTCAGAATACTTCTAATTTGTTTAGAAAGTGTGTTGCATTACCCAAAATCAACAAAAAATCTTTAAAACATGTACATAAACAGTGCCTCAAAGAAATAAGTTATTGATTTTTACATAATATTGAGCCGGGAAAGTACCCTGTATCCTTAAGGGGCCGTTGATTTGCCTCGGACGAAGCAGTGAAAGAAGCAGTGCATTCCGGGCCAGCAGCTCAACCGAGAATCTTCTTTTATGAGGGCATCAGGAAGCTTATACAATGACGGACCAAGTGCATTGAAACGCAAGGAGACTATGTCGAAAAATGTTGTTCTTGTAAGTTTCCTATTTGATTACAATAACATTTTTTTAACTGCTTTGGAAATAATAATTGACTTACCCTCGTATATAAATGATACGCCCTCTAGTATTACGGGTAACACTAAAATATTTCTGTTTGCTGATGACACTAACTTGGTAGTAAAGGATGTTGTTCAACATTGTCTCGGTTTCAAATAGTGCAGTTCATGACATAAGTTCATGGCTTGTAGAAAATAAACTACCACTAAATCACAGTAAGGCTCAGTTTTTCTAACACACAATTCAACAAAACCTGACATTTTAGTTTCACTGAATGGGCATATTATTAATGAAACTGAACAGTTCAAATTTCTGGGTGTTCAGGTAGATATAAATTGTAGTGGAAAGCCCATGTTCAGGATCTTGTTCAAAGACTTCACGCTGCCATTTTTACTATTCAAACAGTATCTGAAGTGAGTGACCGGTCGACACAAAAATTAGTGTACTTTGCTTATTTTCAATCGCTTATGTCACATGGTATTTATATTTTGGGGTAACTCTCGGCTCAGAAATGGGCGGTTCAGGCAATAAGTGGTGTAAGTTCACGAACCTCTTGTTGACCACTGTTCATGAGTCTGGGTATTTTTACATTGGCCTCGCAATGTATATATTCCGTACTGTCATCATTATTAGCTTATTCCCAAGAATAAACAGTTTTCACTCAATTAATGCTTGGCACAAATCAAACCTGCATTTGGATCAGACTTCCTTAACTCTTGTGCAGAAAGGTGTGCAGTATACTGCTGCATCCATTTTCAATAAGCTACCGCTCGAGTTCAGATATCTTATCAGTAATCCACGCGTTTTCAAATGGAAACTGAAGAGTTTTCTTATGAGTCACTCCTTCTGTTCTGTCGAGGAGTTTCTTGAAAAATTAAGCTGATTCTTGTTGCGTTGTTGATTGTGTTTATTTAAACTTACATTTTATTCATATCTGTTATTACTTTTATGTTGTGATTTCATGTACTGACACGTTCCATGACCTTGGAGATTTGGTCCTAAGGAACTTGACGTGTAAATAAAAGAAAATGATAAAGACGGGCCTGCAGGATTAATTTTTTTTATGCATCATAGTTACGGGTCATCATTCTGCCTGGGAGGCTGCCTGGCTGACACGCGAGTTACCCACGCTAGTTTCAAAAGCATGATGGTTGAGAGGAGGAGAGTCAATATGTTTGTGATCGTTCCACAGAGAAAGGGTGGTGGGGA